>NC_047090.1:177123750-177435625 GCF_902459505.1 Geotrypetes seraphini | reverse complement strand
TGAAAGTTTGAAGAATCTGTCCCTCTCTACTCTCTCTATGCCCTTCATGATCTTGTAAGTCTCTATCATATCCTCTCTAAGTCTCCTCTTCTCCAGGGAAAAGAGCCCCAGTTTCTCCAATCTCTCAGCGTATGAGAGGTTTTCCATCCCTTTTATCAAACGTGTTGCTCTCCTCTGAACCCTCTGAGCCCTTGGTCTCAGCATAGGTTATGGCTCCATGACACTTTAGCTCTGACGGACCCTAATGCTTCTCCCTCCCTAGGCTGAGACTAAAAGTGGCAAAACTTTTGCCCTGAGGTTCGTGCCACTTTTAGTCTCAGCACAGGGAGGGATCCGTCAGAGCTAAAGTGTCATAGAGGTCTGTCAGAGCCAGAACCTATGCTGAGACTAAAAGTGGCATGGTCCTCAGATTTTTAAGGATGTGCAGGTTTAGATCAGCGAGGTCCGTGTTTTACCCCTTCCCCTTCTAGGTGGTGTACAATAGTAAAAAGATTATACAAAGCACATATAGGGCTAAAACAAGGTTACAAAAATTACTAGAGAGATGTCACTAGGGATTGTTAGTCAACGCCGACAAAATGGAAGAGGGTTAGAACTACAGTATTTGGAGGAAAGAAAACAAAAACAGGAACAAACAATAGGTGAGGATAGACTACGACAGAAGAGATGTATTTTGTTTTTTAAGGACAGTTACAGCCCGAAAGCATTGCAAAACAGAAATGTGTTTAGTTTTGTTTTACATTGATTGAGGGATGTTTCTTCTCGTAAGTAATTTGGTCTGGAATTGCAGAGAGAGGGTGCGGTAACAGCAAAGATATTGGATCGCTTCGTATTAATATGGAATAGTGAGAAGGTTCTGAGTCACAGAGCGAAGAGTTTTAGACGGGCTCTATGGGGTATGAAGTCTTGATAAATTCTGGCTGGTTACTTAGACGAGTTTTAAATGTGAATAATAGGATTTTATAGCTGATTCTGTGCTCTACTGGTAGCCAATGTGCCTTGGTTAGAAGGGGGGGAAACATGGTCATATTTTTTGGCATTGAAAATCATTTTAATCGCTGTGTTTTGCACAATCTGAAGTCGCCTTATTTCTTATGCCTTTGTACAGGGCGTTACAATCATCAACGCAGGCGATCACAAGTGAGTGAATCAGGGAAGTAAATACTTTCAAGCAGAGAATGACACGGTGACAAAATTCATCACCATTCCCGCCCCGCGGATAACCGCGGGAAACCATCTTCATGTCATTCTTTAAGGAAAGAGGGAAGAATCAGAGTATGAATGGCCACAACCACTGACCCGCAAGCTTTGCTTTGAAGAATGCTGGTGTAGAAGGACTGAGGTTGAAATAGACACTAGAAAATGACATGGGATTATTTCCCGCGGTTATCCGCGGGGACGGGAACGTTGATGAATTTTGTCACCATGTCATTCTCTACTTTCAAGTATATCTGAATGGCATAGCTGCAATAATGTAGTTACTAGGGAAGTGTGGTTCTAGCTGACTTTTTATCTCCAATTGATAAGGTCAGCATTTCTCTTTTCTTCTGTCGCTTTTGTCATTCATATGTTCTACTATCCAGTGTCAGCTTAATTTGGAGGATAGGGGGATTGAAGGGTACAGATAGAACTAGAGGTAGGTTATAAAAGTGGGCAAAAACCACTTCACAGGTCACGGACCTGGTGGGCCACCGCGGGAGCAGACCGCTGGGCGAGATGGACCTCTGGTCTGACTCAGTGGAGGCAACTTCTTATGTTCTTCCCTTGGATTGGATGTTTTGTATCTTCCCTTGGATTTTCACCGTCTTGGAGTAAGCAACGAAGCACTTAGAATAAGTTACGTCGCCAAGTATTCATTCCCCCATCTAAATAATCTGGTTACTTGACTGGTCCTTGATTTCTCAAGTATCACCAGACCAGTATATTTCTGGCGCGGCGTGCAATCATCGTGAGTTTCACAGCTTGTAGAAATGAAACGCCTGCTCTTAAAGCAATTTTGTTTGTCATTTGCTGATTTTGTAAGTTTACATTGTTCCCCGCCTAGATTTATAGATAGGCGGGCTACAAATCATTTTAAATAAATAAATTGGATATTAAGGAAATGCTGTTCCACTGATCACACTGCAGCTTCTTTGCCTGATGTACAGAGAATGGGACCTTTAGTAGGTGAACTGGGAGCAGACTTAGATTTCAGAAGAATAAGCAAGGTAATTAATGTACACATCAGCTATTGAACACAGATACTTAATCCTGAATATTCATTGTGGCTGCCCTGAAAACCAGATTCAGATGTGACACCTGAGAACTGGAGGTCACTCCCTGCTGTATTACACAGTGCACCATTAAAGAACTGGTTTTCAAGGACTTATTAATCACAAGACTGGACTTTGGATACATCATTATATGGCAAGATAACCGCAGGATTAAATGACGCTACAATCAACCAATGTAAGATCAGTAGAGGATGACTGAACTGCTTTATCCAGTTTTCATGAAACCAAAACTGTCGCTTTAAGCTATCTGAAAGCTTTTGACTAAAATCAGAACTGCAACTGAATCTGCGTGTGTGTGTATGAGGGCCACTGGGAATTGTCAGAGTCTGCCATCTGCATCCCTCTGATAAACCCACAGTATCCATTCCAGAATATATGAGGCTTCTTTAAAAGGTTTCCGCACTTTCACAAATGGTTGGGGGCGGGAGAAGTGGTAAGAGAGCGTATTAGTAGGACGTTGAGAAAAAATATATTGCAAAACAGGATGATTATGTGAAAAAGTGATGTCATTTGCTTTTGAGATATTTAACAAACAGTGTTTAAAAAAAAAATAAAAGTGCAGAAACTTCTGGAAGATCCCTTGTAATTTAAATAATGAAAGATAATATTTCTCGTCCAAGCAAAATAATCTCTACCTCAGTGTCTCTCAAACTGTGGCCATTTCACGGTGGTGTGCCCCTGAAGAGATTCCGGGTGTATCACAAGAGATTCCAGAATTTAACTTTATTTTTTAAAATTCTCTTCATAAGCATACACTAGAATAGATGACATTTATGTCATGTATGCAAGAGTCTGTCAATGTTATGAGTGTCTGTGTGTGTAAGGATACAATGCCACATGGGAGACCTCTGTTCATTTCGCACACTCAGCTTCTGCTCTACAGGTAAGCTTGGACCGGGGATGCACTCATGATGGCAGTATCTACTGGCAAACATGTAGAGTACATGCATATAGGATTTGAGAGGCAGCTGACCTGACCAAAAAGTATCACTATGTTACCTGAACTACTAGCATGGTAGTTATAAAATAATCCCTTCCCCTCCCCCCCCCATAAATGAAAATGAAGATCTGAGGAGGGGTTTTTCTATAAGGAAATGCCCAGTTTACGGGTGCAAAGAAGTGCCTACTTAGGAGCTACTTTCTAAAGACATATATGTGCCCATAACATATTAAGGATAAACCAGCAGCAATTACAATTACATTGCAGGCACAGACAAGTACAATTGTTCTCAAGTAGGTGTAATTGGCTGCATCTAGATTATTTGAGCGAGTAAATTAGTATATTTTATCATCTATGCAGGCACTTGTAAACACCAGCCATGCTCTGCTCAAACTCTGCCCCTGTGTCTATTAGCAAAGTTGTGCCATCATGTCAAGATGTGTAATTTTGCGCCAGTCAGAATTTGATAAGAGGGAAAGGGAATGGGGGACTTGTATACCACCTTATTGTGGCTTTGGCATTTCAAAGCGGTGAGCACTGGAGGATTAAGTGACTTGCCCAGGGGTCACAAGGAGCAGCACTGGGATTTGATCTCACAACCTCTGGGTACAGAGGCAGAAGCTCTACCAGTGAGCCACACCTTCAGTCTTTCTTAGTATGGCAATTCTTATGTGAGCTGAGTATAGGACAACCAAGCCATTGTGACATCACCGATGACGCTGGTTCTTAGGCATTGGTGGAATGAGGCATTATGACATCACAGTCTCAGCTCTGGAATGTTGCTACTATTTGGGTTTCTGCCAAGTACCTTTTTGTGACTTTGGCATTTCAAAGGGGGGGGGGGGTGTAGTGGAGGATTAAGTGACTTGCCCAAGGGTCACCAGGAGCAGCACTGGGATTTGATCTCACAACCTCTGGGTACAGAGGCAGAAGCTCTACCAGTGAGCCACACCTTCAGTCTTTCTTAGTATGGCAATTCTTATGTGAGCTGAGTATAGGACAACCAAGCCATTGTGACATCACCGATGACGCTGGTTCTTAGGCATTGGTGGAATGAGGCATTATGACATCACAGTCTCAGCTCTGGAATGTTGCTACTATTTGGGTTTCTGCCAAGTACCTTTTTGTGACTTTGGCATTTCAAAGGGGGGGGGTGTAGTGGAGGATTAAGTGACTTGCCCAGGGGTCACCAGGAGCAGCACTGGGATTTGATCTCACAACCTCTGGGTGCAGAGGCAGCAGCTCAACCAGTGAGCCATAGCCCTTCCCCACTTATGTGTATATATGTGACATATATGGGAAAGGGAGAATGGAAAAGGGATGGGATTTGATATACCACCTTTCTTTGGTTACAATCAAAGCAGTTTACATATTAAATACTGGTACTTATTTTGTCTTCTGGCCGAATCCCTCCTTCTGATGGGAGGCTAAATGGACACAGAGAAAAGATGGCTAGACATGGGGGAGAATAAGAATGCAGAAGGAAGATGCTGGATCCTCTCCCTCTTACCTATCTACCTCCTCTCTCTCCCTCCTCTTTCTCTCCCCTCTTACCTCTCTTTACAGTCGCCTTGAGCCTGTATAGGTGTAAGCGATGCACAGATAGAAGATTAAATTAGATATAGAGGAGTGATACTGTACTTGGAGGATCATAGAGTGGTGAGATGATGAAGGCAGGGAGATGGGCACAGGGTAAATACTAGAAAGGGACATTAGGGAGACATAGAGAAGGGAGATGCTGAACAAGGGGAACAATGCATGGATAGAGAAGGAAGATGGATGGTGAGCATGGAAAAAGAAGACATGTCAAATGGTCAGGAGACCCTGGCAAATGAGTAAAGAGAAGACAAAAGAAAAGAGACCAGCGCCTGAGACTAAAAGGAATAAAATGAGACAACCAAAGGTAGAAAAAAATAGTTTTATTTTCTATTTTGTAATTAGAATATATCAGATTTGATATGTGTATCCTGTTAAGAGTTGATTTTAGATATAACTGGGGACTGCAAAGCCCAGGCTGTGCTTCTTTAGCTTCCAGCTGGCTTAGGGTTCTCTCTGACCAGTTGCCTTACCTGCACTCTCCTAACACTATTCCTGTCATGTATGACTGCGGTATTGTTAACATGATTTTTTCTGTGTAACATCCTGTAGTACTTTGAATTATTCAGTTTTCTCAATAGTGGAGGGGGTATTTGTGAAGGGATGGGGAGGGGAGACAGGAGTTTTGTTGACCCTTGCTCTGTATTATTTGTGTTTATAAAATGACAAGTGTACAGAATATTGTTTCTTTTTATACTTTAATAAAATAAGTTCAATATAAAATAATAACTATTCGAGGCTTGTGCATATGGGATCAGGTGGTTTGTGGGGATGGGTTCCAAGCTCTTGGGGACAGAGCGGGGTTGGGGACCAAGCTTGTAGGGACGGGGCAGGGACAGGGACCGAGCTCACGGGGACGGGGACAAATTTTTTGCCCGTGTCATTCTCTACTTCTTATCTTTGCAAACTTGGATTTTCAGCTCTGACAGAAATTAAATTGAAAAAAAGAGAAAAGCTGCAGATGGTGGATGATGAAATGTGTGATTGCTTGTCAACTATTGAGCCACATTTTGAGTTATTTTGCACTCAAAAACAAGCACATCCATCACATTGATTAGCAATTCTATTCTATCTACTTTAGTTTCACCATTGTTACAATTAGCTTAAAGAACTTTACAATTAGCTTAAAGTACTTTAAATAAATCTCAAATTTAATTTTTTGTTGGTTTTGCAATTTTATAATTTTAATTATAATGTGCTGCAAAAAAAACAACATTTGCTCTGTTTAGTGTGCTGGAGCTAAAAAAAAGATTGAGATACACTGGTTTAGATGGTAGCTCAAGGTAAGTTACATACTGGCTCAATAGGCATTTCCCTGCCTTCAGAGGACTTTACAATCTAAAGAGCCCTCTTTAATAAGGGCTCCTTTTACTAAGCTGTGTTAGGGCATTAACGCAGGGAATAGCGCGTGCTGAATTCCCGCGCACACTAGACCTTAACACCAGCATTGAGCTGGCGTTAGTTCTAGCCGCGTAGCGTATGGTAATATCCTGCGCGCGCTAAAAACGCTAGCGCACCTTAGTAAAAGGAGCCCTAAGTAATTTTTCCATAGACAAAACACGGAGGAAACCTTTCATATGCACTTGCTTTTAAGTTTGTAATTACAGAAATGGCGGGTGGTGTGACACTTTTTATTGTAAACTGCTTTGTTGATTATAAACGGCAGTATATTAAATCAATAAACCGTAGAGCGGCAGCAAGATTTGAACCATGCATGGCCGTTTGGAGGAGGATGGGCAGGGGAGGACTTCAATGGCTGGGAGGGTGTAGATGGGCTGGAGTAAGTCTTAACAGAGATTTCGGCAGTTGGAACCCAAGCACAGTACCGGGTAAAGCTTTGGATTCTCGCCCAGAAATAGCTAAGAAGAAAAAAAAAAAAAATAATAATTTAAATTGAATCAGGTTGGGCAGACTGGATGGACCATTCGGGTCTTTATCTGCCGTCATCTACTATGTTACTATGTTACTATGAACCCTAGCGTTCCTGGTTCTTAGGCTGCTGCTCTAGTCACCATGCTGTATATTTTGGAGTAAAAGGTAGGGCTGTGCCAACAGTTTGCTCCTTCTCCTCTTCTGGGTCTCCAGCCTCAATTAGAGCCAGTGTCTTAAGTGATACTGCAGCCTGAATGAGCTTTCCTTTTTAAGGAAATAAGTTTCCTCTTTTAATTCTCTTCTAGTCTATCATGGCAGGGACAACCCCCAACCACAGGCAGCAGAGCACAATAGGAGGAAATATTTTTTCACTCAGAGAATAGTTAAGCTCTGGAATGCATTGCCAGAGGTTGTGGTGAGAGTGGATAGCGTAGCTGGTTTTAAGAAAGGTTTGGCCAATTTCCTGGAAGAAAAGTCCATAATCTGTAATTGAGAAAGACATGGGGGAAGCCACTGCTTGCCCTGGATCGGTAGCATGGTATGTTGCTACTCGTTGGGTTTTGCCAGGTACTAGTGACCTGAATTGGCCACCGTGAGAATGGGCTACTGGGCTAGATGGACCATTGGTCTGACCCAATAAGGCTATTCTTATGTTCTAGTATGTTGTATCTAACTATTAGGTATCACCCTTGTGATGGCTGCAACTCTGCTCTCCATCACCTTCTCCACAACATTGAATATAGGTGCTAATGGGTAAACAGTAGTGCTGCTCGATTCACGATTCGAATTGGTTCACCGATTCGAATCAATTTCAAAGAATAAAAAATCGGCTTCCCAATTTGGTCCCTCCTCCCTGGCCCACTAAAGCAGGAGCGGCAGTGCTGCTCTTGCTGGCCAGCCGCTGCCGCTCCTGCTTTAGAGGGCGAGGGGGGAGGGTCAGTCAGGAAGTGCTGCAGTGTCCGGATTCCCCCCTGGCCTCCTGGAAGGGGGCGGGACCGCGGCAGAGAGAAGACAGCTCAGAAGAATCGACGGTAGCTTGCAAAGATCGCTAGCACTAGCGATCTTATGCAGGCTAATGGATTTAGGTAAATTGAGGCCAGAGGGAACACGCAGGCCTTCCGGGGGCGGTGCAGTCCTTCGTGGGGGGGGGGGGGGTTGTACAGGCCTTCCAGGGGGGTGCAGTCCTTCGGGGGGGGTTATACCGGCTTTCAGGGGGGGACAGGCAGGCCTTTAGGGGGGGACAGGCAGGCCTTCAGGGGGGGTGCAGTCCTTTGTGGGGGGGTTGCACAGGCCTTCCAGGGGGGTGCAGTCCTTCATGGGCGGGTTATACAGGTCTTCCGGGGGGATGCAGTCCTTCGTGGTGGGGGGTGTACAGGCCTTCAGGGGGGAACAGGCAGGCCTTGGGTGCAGGCCTTCAGGGGGGACAGGCAGGCCTTTAGGGAGGACAGGCAGGCCTTGGGTGCAGGCCTTTAGGGGGGGGCAGGCCTTGGGTGCAGGCCTTCAGGGGTGGGATGTAGGACTTCAGGGGGGGACAGACCTTCAAGGGGGGACAAACCTTCAGGGGAATGGGCCCTGGTGTAAAAGTACACGGAGGGAAGGAGGGAAGGGGGTTTCAAAGAGTTGTGCATATGCCGGACTTTGGGGGAAAGAAATAATGGGTCTAAAAATAGAGAAGAGGGAGAGAGATGAGGGGCAATGGAATTTAGGGAGGGAAGGAACAAAAAGGGAGAGATGGTGTGGAGGGGGGGATAGGGATAGTTGGGAAAGAGAGAAAGATGCTGGATGAAAGGGTAGTTGAGAAAAGGTGGATCTGTGGATGGAGACGAAAAAAAGGAAAGATGCCAGACCTCTAGGGAAGGGAAACGGAAGGGGAGGACAGAGATGGCAGATGGATGATTAGCACGGAGAAAGAAGGAGATCCTGGCAAGCAAGTTATCAGAAGACAACCTGAGCCTGGAACCAACAAGATTTGAATAATGACCAGACAACAAAAGGTAGAAAAAATAATTTTATTTTCTGTTTTGTGATTACAATATGCCAGATATGAAACATGTATCCTGCCAGAGCTGGTGTTAGACCGCAAATGTGTGCTAGGATTTAGAAAGAGAGAGGAAAAGTCTTTTTTGTTTGTTTACACCACAGCGCCAGTGTGGTTAGGAGAAGGCAAAGGGGGTGAAGAGACTATAAAAGGGTGAAGAAGTTACAAAATAAACTCACCAGGATGTTTTTTTAAAAAACACCCAATTGGGCAGGAAAATCGAATCGAATTGAATCGAAAAATCGATTCAATAGGCTGAATCGAATTGAAATTTTTTTCCCTGAATCGGGCAGCACTAGTAAACAGTGGCATTTATACATGATCTAATCTAATCTTCAGTTTACACAGTATACCGGATCTTTTCCCAAAGGAACTCAATTCAGTTTACAGTTTATTAAGAATAAAGTAACAAACTAATAGGCCAAATGGAAAGAGTACTATTAGTCAAGATTAGTTAGATATTGAATAGTTAAAAGATAGAATATGCTTCGTTAATGTTCATCAACTAGTAGTCTTGAAAAACGATTGCATAAACAGCCAGGTTTTTAGACTTGATGTAGCTGACCTAACAGTCTTAAGGAATCTGGTAATTTATTCCAAATTTTCTCCAATTTAAATGCCAAAGATTTACTGAGCTTCCCGGCACATTTAAGTCCTCTAAACTAGAGGATGGAAATGATAATTTATAAATTGTTGTAATCCTTGAATGACAGGATCTATTAGCATTCCACCAGAGGGATTGAAGGATCAAATATGATAGCACATATAGGTAAATGGTGATGACCCACAAAACCTGGGCATTGTTTGAGTGATTAAAAAAATGATATCCTGAAACTGGAATACATGTACATTTTGAAAATTTTCCATATCGCCTTTTGAGACTCTTGCAAAGTACATAAAGTTCTGTAACTTATTTTCATCAGGGCTTGAAATGAGCAATTGAAGGGGTTATACTCTGTATAAGCTTTAAAATGTAAAAATAAATAGCTTGTTGGAAAATCCGGTTGCGTTATCGTATGATACTGTGTTATTTGGTACATCAAATAAGGGCTAAGAGCCAAATATCTTCTAATAACAACAAGCTATTACTCATTATGACAAGGGTTGCCATACAGCATATTATGAAGAATTGGAAAAATTGGGATTGCTTGAATTATAGCTTTTGGAGGTAACTCTTTATGTCACGTATTTAAAATGGAAAGGGTAATTGCCATGCAGCAGGGGAATTTTAAGAAATTTGGGATCTATTAACAAAATACTGTAATGAATGAATATCATTTATTACCCTTAAATATGCACATCCAAGGTGGGGAGAGAAGGGTGGGGGGGATTTTGGTTTTCTTAAGAGTGCAAATAATGTGGAGGGGGGTTATTATATGTCTTCTTTATGTTTGGTGAAAGTTATCGAATATGGGGGGAAGGTTACTGGATCTGAATTAGATTTTAATAAGATATTAGGGGCTCCTTTTATGAAAGCGCGTTAGCAGTTTAATGCGCGTAATGGCACACGCTAAACCGCTGGCCGCGCTAGCCGCTACCGCCTCCTCTTGAGCAGTCAGTAGTTTTTTTGGCTAGTGCAGGGGTTAGCGCGTAATGAAAAGTCGCACACGTTAAGCCCGCTAATGCACCTTCGTAAAAGGAGTCCTAAGTGATGTATTTAAGTATAAATTGATATTTGCTGTTGCATTTATTGTAAGTTTTAAAAATGAATAAAGAATATTTAAAAAATAAAAAATTTACCTTTTGAGTCTTCATTTGTTAGCCTGCCCTTGTATATATGTATACCTGTCCAGAATATGACTTTTCTACTCGCTGGTAGTTATACATGGAAATGGTGAAAATCCACACTTCCAGGTATGTTTGCTGGCAGCTATACTGTATATGGAAGTTTTATAGCAGTGGTCTCCAACTCCAACCCTTTGCAGGGCCACATTTTGGATTTGTAGGTACTTGAAGGGCCTCAGAAAAAAAACAGTTAATGTTTTATTAAAGAAATGACAATTTTGCTTGAGGTAAAACTCTTTATAGTTTATAAATCTTTCCTTTTGGCTAAGTCTTAATAATAATATTGTCATTTATAGTTAAAGAGACATATGATCAAGAAACTGTTTTATTTTACTTTTGTGATTATGATAGACATACCGAGGGCCTCAAAATAGTACCTGGCAGGCCGCGCGTTTGAGACCACTGCTATAGGCTAAGGCTCTTTACACCTGCATTGTGATGTCATAGAACTTATGGTTATAGAAACATAGTAACACAATGGCCATCCACAGCATCCACTATCTCCTCCTCTCCCTATTGGCTAAGGTTCTTAACATTTGCATCTCCTCTTCCTATAGGCCAGTGGTTTCCCACTCCAGCCCTTTGCAGGGCCACATTTTGGATTTGTAGGGACTTGGAGGGCCTCAGAAAAAATAGTTCATGTCTTATTAAAGAAATGACGATTTGCATGAGGTAAAACTCTTTATAGTTTCTAAATCTTTCCTTTTGGCTAAGTCTTAATAATAATATTGTCATTTATAGCTAAAGAGACATACGATCAAGAAACTGTTTTATTTTACTTTTGTGATTATGATAAACATACCGAGGGCCTCAAAATAGTACCTGGCGCATGTGGCCCCTGGGCCGCGAGTTTGAGACCACTGTTTTATAGTGATGCTGCTCCTTTTCTACTCCTGCTACATGTGTCAGCATATTTATGTGTATTACTTTATCTTTATAGGCTTTTTAAAAAAATTTTAAAGGCCAAACTTTTGTAAAACTTTGAACATTCTGACCTGGCCATCCCATGTCTTAACTGTAAAAGGTCATCTTTTGGTTTTCAGTGCTTTCTTTTGGAGAAGTATATTGTTGCTAATGCACTTATTTCATTAACTGTTACCAACTAGAAAACAGGTTCAATAAAGCCGTTTATGACTGGCACAACAGCTCAAAACAATAAAGTGAGAGATGCTGGAATGCTTCTTAAAGAGTCTATATTAAAAATATAACTCTTTTTTTAATGTATAATTCACAGCTGTTTGTGCACATGCCTTGGCTAAAAAAATATATATATATATTATGATTTTGTATTTTTGTTCCAGTTACAGATCTCTCAACCCAATGGACCTGTTTTGGATTTTTCTTTGCTCTGGTGTGTCTGTCATTTCTCTTTCTCTGCACAGCTCGAGCTCAGTTATTATTAGGCTCTTTCCCCCGCTTGAGTCCCATCAGTCAGCCCGAAGCGGGAAATGAAATCGGGTTTGCAGAAGATGACACTGAGCAGTAAGCGGAGACGTCTTCTCTCCTGTGCCACCTGATGCAATCCTGATGAACTTTGCAGAAAAGGCAAAGCATTAATGCAACATAAGGATCTCGATCTCTTTATCTTTTTTTTGCAAAAAAAACCCCATCAAAAAACAAACCCCAACAACACAGGAATAGATTTTTTTTATTTTTTTGCAAAGTCCTCAGAGAGACCCGCGAGACGCTTCCCACAAACTTTCCTGCTCGACCATTCACTGTCTTACGGCGGCGCGCGTTGAAGCCGGCTCCCATCGTGACTTGACGCATTGCAGATGCAACGCAACCAATGGCAGTCCGCGACTCTTCCGGCAAAAAGCATTGCGGAATCCCGCTGACCAATCGAGTCGCGTCTCTCAAGAACGCCGGTCGAAGGCTTTGGCAGCGCCAGCTAAGCAGAGGGCGCTTGGCGAGATCCGTGCGTTAGACGTACAGGAACCTTCCGCCGAAGCAAGTAGTCCCTGTGAATGAGGGCGGACAGGGAGAAGCTCTGCCTTGTGCTGTGTAAAGTTTTGGGCACAGCACGAACAGAGGGTTTTTGCAAAGGAAGTTTGACCGGCTCCCGGCTTAGAAGCTCGGAAAAAATCGTGTACTCATTAATCTTACACTTGGCATTAGCTCAACCTCTTCAATTAATTTCCTATATTAAGAAACCGTTAAGCACTTAACACATAGTAACAGTAAATAACGGCAGATCAGTGGCATAGTAAGGGGGAGAGGGGCATCACCCATCCTTAACGGGACCATTTATTTTTTCCACAAAACGGGAAAAGACCCCCCAGGATCCTCCCCCCTCAGCCCCCCCCCCCGATCGTCCGGATCCCATTAAATATAGTGCAAAATATAGACAGCAGATATAAATTCTCAAAACTGACACATTTTGATCAATAAATTTAAAATAAAATCATTTTCCCTACTTTCCTTATCTGGTGATTTCATGAGTCTCTGATTGCACTTCCTTTTGATTGTGCATCCTCTTTTCCATTTCTTTCTTTTTCTTTCTCTCTCCCTGCCCCCTCCCCCCCAAGCCACCCTGCTTCCCCTGCCCCCACGCACCATATTTCCCTGAAGCAGCAACACCAAGGCGCGTGCAGCAACTTCACTGCAGACCTTCAAGTCCAGCGCCAGACCTTCAAGTCCCCCCCCCCCATGTCAATTCTGACATTGGAGAGGAAGTTCTGGGCCAGCCAATCGGTGCCTGGCTGGCCCAGAACTTCCTCTCCGACGTCAGAATTGACATCGGGAAGAAGGCTTGTGGGCCGGCGCCTGGACCTTCCTTTTGTGGGCAGTAAGCAGCGGCAGCGGACTGGGGGGGGTTGAATTGGCGCTGGAGGGAGGGAAGGAGAGAGGCTGGCAAGAAGCGGCAGCGGACCGGGGGGGGGGGTTGGGTTGAATCGGGCGCTGCAGGAAGGGAAGGAAATGGCTGCTGTGAGTTCCCGTAGTCTCTTGAGACTACGACGGGAACTCCCTACAGCTATTTCCTAATGGCGATCTGCACGGGGCAGGAGCGTAGGAAGATCGCTTCTGCCCCGAAAGCCTGCTAGACCACCAGGTAAGGCCAGGATGCCGGGGGGAAGACTTAACAATCAAAACCCATCTATTCAAAAAATTTATACAGATGTCATAACTCCAACCTGGATTCCCCTCAGTGTGACTCCCCCATCCTCCCTTCTTCACCAGTTACCCTTCCCCCTCAAAGCCCAAGCTTGTCAACTACTTCCCTAACTGCATATATACTGAAACTGCACTATATCCTATCTATACAGCATCCCGAATTGTATATCCACTGGAATAGCCCAATCCTCCTTGCCGTATCCCATTCCCTAAACTATACTACACCATTCTTCTTATAACTCCTCTGGAAATGTTCTTCTTCTTGTAACTCTTCTGGAAAAGTCCAGAAGTCTCTTTGTAATCATCCTGGAAATGTCCAGATGTCTCTTTTGTAATCCGCCCAGAACTGCAAGGTTGAGGCAGAATAGAAATCAGTAATGTAATGTTTTATTTTTCTTTTTTCCCCCTCCCCAAAAAATTGTGAATATGTGAAATCGCGATTACCGAAACTGCGAATGGGGAGGGGGAAGTGTATCTCAATGGCCACGAATCTGGGCTTGGAGGTTGAGATGTACAATATCAGCATCTATGAGACAAACTTGGTTTTTTTCTGTTACATAGAGCATTATGGACCCCTGTTCATTTACAAAAAGTTAGATAGCTCTAAGTCAAATAAATGTGGCATTGTCATCTCGAAGTAGGGACTTTAGATCATTTATTGTTCTATTGTCCACTTATTTTGGCGTTTTGGAATTCAATATGGGGCCAAATAAATTGTTTATTGGAAAATCAAGTGGCATTGTCTTATGATACTGTGTTATTTGGAATGTCAATGAGAGCAAGTCAAATATCATCTAAGAACAACAGACTTTTATTAATAATGACAGGAGTCGCCATACAACAAATTACAAGCAATTGGAAGAATTGGAAGAGGCTTAACTATAGTTTTTGGTGGAACTCATTGTGTCATATGTATGAAATGGAAATAACATTAGCTGTTCAGAAAGGGAATTTTAGGAAATTTCAGGAGATTTGGGAGCCATTAGCAAAATATTGTAACATCTAATCATTGTTTTCCCCTATAAACATGCACATCCAGGAGGGGGGGGAGGTTTGACAGGATAATAAATTTAGATATATTGAATTGAGGGTCATTGTAGAAATTATATATGTCAGTGATTGTTTAGGAGGGAGGGGGGAAATAATTTTGAAATAGATAAAATTAATAGAATATTAAGTGTGATATTGAAGTAAAACATGTTGTATTTATTGTTATACTTATTGTAAGATTTCAAAAATAATAAAGAATTGGGGAAAAAAAGAAATCATTTAAAATCTCAGCAAAGTTAAAAGCTTACAATGGGAAGATACAAACAATTTAAAACGAGATAAAAATTATAAGTAAGTAATAAGATACATTAGGTTGCCAGTCTATTGAATAATTGAGTTTTTAATCTGTTTTCTAAAATCAAGAGAAGAGGACGCTTCTAACGCAATTTTGGCAAGCCATGTATTCAGTGTGGCCGCCTGAAAAGAAAAGGTTCTGTCGAGGAACCTTTTGTAATGACAGAATTTTATTGAGGGATAAGCAAACAAGTGTACTCTTCGAGAGCTCTTATTAATGTAACTCGGGGTAAGATAGCCTGGTAGCATGCCAAATACTGCTTTGTAGCAGATACATGAGAACTTAAATAAGACTCTGGATTCCAATGGCAGCCAATGAAGCTTTTGATAGAATGGAGTAATATGCTCCCATTTTTTATAAACCAAAAATAAGGCAAACAGCCATATTCTGAACTACTTTCAACTTTTTGAGAATTTTCTTAAAAGCACCCAAATATATGATGTTACAGTAGTCCAGAATACTTAAAATGGAAGATTGAGTTAACAAGCGAAAAGAGGCTTCATCAAAGTACTTTCTGATGGTGCGGAGCTTCCAAAGCACTGAAATGCTTTTTTAAAATATTAAATCAGAATTTCTAAGCCCTCCCCAGCCCATCCTCAACGGAATGGCCATATATGGGGCACAGATCGTGCAAATCTGCCCAGAACTGGCCTTAGTTCTTCAAATATATACCCACTATTTTCTGATTAGAGATCCTCTGTGTTCATCCCATGCTTTTTTTTTTTTTAACTCTGTCACCATTTTGCTCTCCACCACTTCCCTCGAGAGCACACTCCAGGCATCAACCAACCTCTCTGTAAAGAAGAATTTCCTAACATGACTTTTGAGTCTACCACCCTTCAAGCTCAAATTATGCCCTCTGGTTTTACCATTTTCCTGTCTGTGGAAAAGATTTTGCTTTACATTAATACCTTTCAAGTATTTGAACATCTGAATCGTATCACCCCTGTCCTTCCTGTAGGGTATACATAATCAGGGCTTCTAGTTGCTCCTCATACATCTTTTGGTACAAGACTCCTACCATTTTCATCACCTTTCTCTGGACCGCTTCTAGTTTTCTTATGGCCTTTGCCAGATATAGTCTCCAAAGCTGAACACAATACTCCAAGTGGGGCCTCACCAACGACCTGTACAAGGGCATCAATACTTTTCTTCTACTAGTTACACTTCTATACAGCCTAGCATCCTGGCAACAGCCACTGCCTTGTCACACTGTTTTTTAGCCTATAGATCTTCAGGTTAGATTACAGAAATTAGATAGTTCCAAGTCTAATAGATGCTGGCACTGTCATCTTGAACCTGGGACATTAGATCATTTATTTTATTATTGTCCCTTGATACTTCAATTTTTGAGATCCACTTGGGATCAGATAAACAAAGTAATGGAAAATCCAGTGGCACTAATATATGACACTGTGCTATTTGACACTTTGATGAGAGCTAAAAGCCAAATATCATCTCATAATAATAAACTTCTCTTTATTATGACAGGGGTTGCCATACAGCTTATTTTAAGGAATTGGAAAAACTGGGATAGACTGAACTATACCTTTTGGTGGGAGTCTCTGTGTTATGTTTTTAAAATGGAACGTATTATGGCTATACAACAGGGACATTACAAAAAGTTTCTGAAGATTTGGGAGCCATTGACAAAATTTTGCAAAGAGTGATGGTTGATTTTGCCCTTTCATCATGCACGTCCAGGGTGGGTAGGAGGGGGGGGGGGTTGAAAAATATTTTTTAATTCTTTAATTTGAGTGCAATTTTTGAATATGAGCATGGAGGGTGATATATTGATTTGTCATGGATTACAATTTGATTGAATTTAAGTGCTTTTATAGTGTAATATGATTGTATAATATGTTGCACTTATGTATAGTTTAAAGAACATAAGAACATAAGCATCGCCTCTGCCGAGTCAGACCATAGGTCCATCATGCCCAGCAGTCCGCTCCCATGGCGGCCCCCCAGGTCAAAGACCTGTTAGTGATCTTTTTCTTAAAACATTTGGCCTTGTATAGTTTACCCTCTAACCATACCCCTCAATCCCCCTTTCCTTCAGGAACTCGTCCAATCCCATTTTGAAACCCAAAATCGTACTCTGCTCAACCACCTCCTCTGGAAGCGCGTTCCAGGTGTCCACCACCCTCTGGGTGAAGAAGAACTTCCTAGCATTTGTTTTGAATCTGTCTCCCTTCAATTTCTTTGAGTGCCCTCTTGTTTTTGATGTCCCCGCCAGTCTGAAGAATCTGTCCCTCTCTACCTTCTCTATACCCTTCATGATCTTGTAAGTTTCTATCATGTCCCCTCTAAGTCTCCGCTTTTCCAGGAAAAAGAGCCCCAGCCTCTCCAGCCTCTCAGCATACGAAAGATTTTCCATGCCCTTTATCATTTTTGTTGCTCTTCTCTGGACCCTCTCGAGTATCGCCATATCCTTCTTAAGGTACGGCGACCAGTATTGGACCCAGTACTCTAGGTGCGGGTGCACCATCGCCCGATACAGCGGCAGGATAACCTCCTTGGTTCTGGTAGTGATACCTTTTATGATAATGCCCAACATTCTGTTCGTCTTCTTGGATGCCGCTGCGCATTATGTCGCCGGCTTCATTGTTTTATCCACCAAGACCCCCAAGTCCTTAAAAATGAATAAAGATATTAAAAAAAAAAAAAGATCTTCAGACACTATCACCCCATGATCTTTCTCCCCATCCATGCATATCAGCCTCTCACCTCCCAGTACATACGGCTCCATCTGATTTCTAATCCCCAAATGCATTACTCCGCACTTCTTTGCATTGAATTTTAACACATGGTTAAAAGCCTAGAAGCAGGCTAAGCGGTGACTGCATAAGGGCTCTTGCAGGAATCTGCCAATTTCCAAGTTAACTTATTTTTCTGTCAAGGGCATGGCATGGAGAGTGGGCATGGAAGCATTAGCCAGTTAGGAGCAGATTCTCCAAACAGTGCCATACGTGAGGCAGTACACTAATTGACTGTGCTGATTCAAATCCAATTAAAATCTCGCCCCCCCCCCCAAAAAAAAATGTAGGTGCCTACAAAAAGGGCACCAGAATTACATCTACAGAGGCGCCTAATTGTGCCTAAGATCAAAGTCGGTGTGGTTTGAGCTGGAAAAGACCTTAGGCGCCAATAGGCATGATTCTCAATCATAGGTAGGCACCGGCCTACGTTACCGGCACCTACTTTTCACGGAAGCCATGATTATGCAAATGGTGCCATATCGTGATTGATATGCGATTGGCACTGTTTATGTAGGCGGACACTGATTATGGCGCCATTTCCAGAATCTGGCCCTTACTGTGTTACATTCATTCATTCATTTTTCTATACCATTCTCCCAGGGGAGCTTGGAATGGTTTACATTAATTTATTCAGGTACTCAAGCATTTTTCCCTGTCTGTGATTGTGGGCTCACAATCTATCTAATGCACCTGGGGCAATGGGGGGATTAAGTGACTTGCCCAGGGTCACAAGGGGCAGCGGGGGTTTGAACCCACAACCTCAGGGTGCTGAGGCTGTAGCTTTAACTACACCAGCTTACACTGGAGGCTTGTGTGCTATTCGTTTGTAGCGTCTTAAACTACTTGGATTTTTTTTTTTGTGACTCTCATGTTTTTATATTTAAGACAGCCAATGACCCTATAAGACCCCTGAGGAAGGCTTTTCATTTTGCCGAAACACGGCCTGTGTTGGGTCATTTGTATTTTATACCTTATTTGGTTTATATCTTGTGGGTCACTTGTGACTGTATACATCCTTTGTGGATTGTTTTTAAGTTATTTGGACACCTATTAAATTACAATCTAGTCCATCTGATCTTCAGTTCCACAATCTTTTTTTTTGTTTTGCTGCTTCATTTCCTTTGTGGAACCTTTTGGTGCTATTTGGATTTTGTTGTTTTGGCTTTAACCACCTTGCCACACTCCCCCATTCACCACCACTAAAGTAGCATTAACACAGAACCATTTGCCACCTCATATAGGAGGCACCAAGGGCCAGATTCTATAAGAGGTGTCTAAATCGGCAATTTAGGGGCCTAATTTAATTGGCAAAGTGACCTTAATAGCTTCAATTATGAACTTTAAGAAGCTCATAATTTGAAAATAAAATTAATTGGCCCAACAAGAATCATGCTCGCAAACCAAGGTACCACTGTACAATCCGATGGCGGCTCATCCGTTTTCACAATAACTGCTTCATCAGGGAAATGTTATAAAAATGTTTAAATGGAGAAGGAGGAATCACAGGTAAGAGTACTTTCAAAAAAGTTCTATTCACTTGTTTAGCAAAATCATTGTCGTATAATAATATTAAGCATAACAAACCATTGATGGCATTGCAAACCAAAATGAAAACTTAGGGCGTCTTCTACTAAACCGCGCTAGCGGTTTTAGCGCGGGGAGCCGTGCTGCTCCCGGCACTCATAAGAACTCTATGAGCGTCGGGAGCAGCGCAGGCCATTCAGTGCGACTCCTCACACTAAAACCGCTAGCGTGGTTTAGTAGAAGAGGGGGTTTCAAGTTTCAAGTTTATTTTTAACTTATTGAATCGCTTAATTTAATTTGCTAAGCGATTTACAAATAAAAAAAAAAGAAAGAGGTGTACACATTAGGTTAATAATAATAGATTAAATAAGTTTGACATACTAACATATAAACTAACAGATACATAAGGGAAGAAAGGGCAGAACTACAATTGTATATATAAAAGAAAACACAAATGATAAAAACAGCAGGTAGGGTGATTAAGATTTAAAAGAAAAAAAAAATATGATTATAAGTTAAAATATGATTATAAGTTAAAAGCGTCTTTAAAAAGGAAGCTCTTCAGAATGCCTTTAAAAAGTTTTAGGTCATTTTCCTCTCTTATAAACTGAGGTAAAGTGTTCCATAATTGTGGGGCCATTACAGAAAAAATATCAAGACAACGAGTTCCAATAACTTTTAGCGATGGAATTGTTAAAAGTTTTTGATTAGTGGACCTTAGAGAACGTGATGTACTATGTGGAATAAGTAACTTATTAATGAATTGAGGTTCGTTTGAGGACAATATTTTAAAAACTAAAAGTAAAATTTTTAAAGTAATACGATGAGCGACGTGATTCAATCAGGAGTGGTGTGACATGGTCAAATTTTTTACGGTTGTGTATTTAATTTGATGGCGGTATTTTGAACTATCTGTAGTCTCCTCTTTTCTTTTTGGGTAACATTTATCAGTATAGAGTTACAACAATGCACACTTGTAACAAGGCAAAACAAGTACAATCATTTTATATTAAGGCAGATGGCAACAGGGCAACCCGATTGTTTAAACTGGTTAAATTAATTTGGTGCAGTCCAATTCTTATTTAAAAACATTGCTGAAATAGAAAATAAAATTATGCAATAGTTTCATTTCATATAATTCAATCTAATTGTCGTTTAATTAAGAAACTTTTCTGACTCAATAAAGATTGACGTCTTTAAAAACGATTGTTAAACGCTGGATTGGTTTCATGGCTGAATCTCATTAACTAACAGACACGCTGAACTCTAAGGTGCGGAATAGCGCGCGCTACGTTGCCGCGGGCGCTAGGCCTTAACGCCAGCATTGAGCTGGCGTTAGTTCTAGAAGCGTAGCGCACGGTGTAGCGTGTGATCATTTCCTGCGTGCGCTAAAAACGCTAGCGCACCTTAGTAAGAGGAGCCCACTGCATTAAAAACAAATTAACTATAAGTTTATCAAATTGTTTCTACCGGTCTATAAATTTATCCAAAACATTTGTTTATACCAGTATTAAATGTAATTGCAGCTTGAAACATGCAAATCATTACAATAATAAGTTCTATACAAAAGGCAACCCTTTAATGATTAAACGATTTGTTTGAAATACTGAGAGAATGTATCACTTGGGGCAAATAATTTCAACCTCTAGCAACAAATACTAAAGCAAACTTTACTTGCTGACATTACCATTCATGTCAGGATCCTACACTTGAGAGCAGGGGTGTCCAACTTTTGGCTTCCCTGGGCCGCATTGTCTGAAAAAAATGTTTCTCCTCCATGGCATCTTTGTCTCCTTCCCTTTTCTCCCTCCTGGCATCTCTGTCTCCTGCCCTTCTCTTCCTTTCACTCAACCCTGGCATCTCTCTCCTCTCCCCTACCATGTTTGGCTGGTAGGAAGACAGGCTGGCTACCAGGCATGCTGGTTGACTGCCCTCCTTCCATACACTACCATCCCTCCCTCCCTCCATCCCCCGCAAACAACCCCAACCCAACCTGACCCACCTCCTCTCCCCCCACAGTACAACCCTGATCCAAACTCTCCTCCTCACCCCTGCAATACAGCCCTTACCCAACCCCTCTTCCCCACATACCCTATCTTAACATCCCTGGTAGTCTAAGGGCCTCTTTGGGGGCAGGAAAGAACCCAGCTCTTTCCTGCTCCAATAGCTACCAACACCGTTCAAAGAGTTTCAAGATGGTTGCTGAGACTTCATACAGCAGCCTCATGAGACTTTGCAAAGTCTCATGAGGTTGCCACATGAAGTCTTGGCAACCATCTTGAAACTCTTCGCGCAGTAGAAGCAACTATTATGGCAGCAGGGGCAGAAAAGAGTCACGTTCTCTTCTTTCTTACCTCCGAAGAGACCCTTAGACCACCGGGGCCGTTAAAAGGTAGGGCATGGGAGGGCCACCCTGAGTCCCCACTGCAGTGTGGCAGTGGTTCCCGTTCCTGCAGCATTACCATGGAACAGTTTACTGCTACCACAATAAAACCGGGCAAATTGTTTCAAGCTCCCCCATTACCGCAGTAACAATTACCATGTCACTTTCTAGGCCAAAGTGTGAGATTTTCCAGGCAGTGCATCCAGGGTACAATTTCAGAAAGATTTAAGTGTAGTATTGCTTTGCAAATGAAAAGCAGTAGCATAAACAATATTTGAATTTTGACTCTATAAGAATACAGACAGCATGTTGGTAACCCATGAGGGCATTTTCATATAGATTTGCCCAGGTAACTAAGGAGTTACCTAAAAATTGCTCTCCACTCAGTGACTATAAATACACGCACAGGTTTTTACAACATCTGCATCTGTGGGTACAGGGGAAAAAGGGGGTGGGGAAGGTGGTACACATGAAGATGTCCTGGGATTTCTTCCTGCTGGTAGGCTTGCCTCTCAAACAAGCAGTAACTAGGATCATTGCACTGAAGCTTTAATGAGTGAAAGAACGGACTCAAAGAGAAAGCTTTCAAATGAGTGCAACAGGTTCCTAATGAGCGAGACTCGGTGTCTCTCTAAAGAAACCAATCTCCCTATCTCACGCTCTCTAGATGCTGATCCTGCGTTAAGCTCAAATACTGGCTGGGCGGCAGCCCCAGGGGGCCAACCCATTCTGCTGCCTCTGGCACAACTGTGGAAAATATTGCAGATCACCTGCGGAACTACAACCAAATTCACACGGGGCCCGTTTACTGCTAGGGCATGGCCATGGGAGCAGCGAATGCAGCGACTTAACGGTTAATATGCGCTAATTCACATGTTAACTGCACAGTATGGAAAGGGAGGGAATGGACTGTGTTAATCAGTGATAAATATAACCCCTCTATTATTGGTTTTTTACTTGATTCTTTCTATACCGCTGTTCTGTGAAACAGTCATAAGAACATAAGCAAAGCCTCCGCTGGGTCAGACCTGAGGTCCATCGCACCCAGCAGTCCGCTCATGCGGCGGCCCAACAGGTCCAGGACCTGTGCAGTAATCCTCTATCTATACCCCTCTATCCCCTTTTCCAGCAGGAAATTGTCCATTCCTTTCTTGAACCCCAGTACAGTATTCTGCCCTATTACGCCCTCTGGAAGCGCATTCCAGGTGTCCACCACACGTAGGGTAAAGACGAACTTCCCAGCATTTGTTTTGAATCTGTCCCCTTTCAACTTTTCCGAATGCCATTTTGTTCTCTTATTTTTCAAAAGTTTGAAGAATCTGTCCCTCTCTACTCTCTCTATGCCCTTCATGATCTTGTAAGTCTCTATCATATCCCCTCTAAGTCTCCTCTTCTCCAGGGAAAAGAGTCCCAGTTTCTCCAATCTCTCAGCATATGAAAGGTTTTTCATACCTTTTATCAGGGCAGTTTACAGACTAAAATAAAGTATGAAAGGAAGCACAGTCCTTCTTAGAGAAGGACAACGAGTTAATGGAGAAGGGGATGAAGAAGAGGGGGAAAAATGGGAAAGGATCAGGCTGTTCTACTGCTAGAGGCATGACTCTACAAGGTACCCCACCAAGAAAGGCCAGCGAAAAGAGATGCATTTTTAAAACCGATTTAAATTTTGGATCGGAACGTTCACTATGCCCCCAAATTCCATACAGTCTGTCTAAAGTTAGGCACCTACATCGTTGCGCCTAACTTAAATTGATTAATAGTCTTAGGCCCTCTTTTACAAAGGCGCGCTAGGCGTTTTAGCGTGGCTTTGGCGCACGCTAACCGCTAATGCGTCCATAGGATAAACATGTACGCATTAGCGTGTGTTTAGCCTGCGCTAAAAAGCTTAGCACACCTTTGTAAAAAAGGGGGGTGAATCAACGCTGATAATGGGCACTTCGCACCTCGTAACTGCTGTTAATTGGACTTAATTGAAAGTTAGGCACCTAACTCGATAAACAATTCCGTAAAAAAACAGGCGCCTTGTCCACAGCACCTACCTAAAAGTGGCATGGTTAGGGGATGGATCGTGGGCGTGTTTTTCGAGTTAGGTGTCTGGTTTTGACTTGGGGCCATCGTCTAACTTAGGGCACGCATTGAGGCCAAAAAACCCCTGTGCCTAAAGGTTGGGACGTTTAGCAATGCCTAATGCTGCTTCCATAGCGCTAAGTATGATTCTATACAATGCACCTAACTTATATAGCAGGGGGGTCAAAGTCGATCCACGAGGGCCGCAATCCAGTCGGGTTTTCAGGATTTCCCCAAGATTTGGGAGCCATTAACAAAATATTGTAATGATTGAATATTATTTTTCCCCTTAAAAATGCACATCCAGAACGGGGGGAGGGGGAAGGGTTTTATGATTTGAATATTAAATAAGGTATATAGGAATGGGGTTTATGGTAGGTTTTCTTGAATTTAAAGAATGTTATTGATTAGGGGGGAGGGGGATAAATTCTGATATGGATTTTAACAGAATATTACGTGTTTATTTGAGTTTAAAATGTTATAAATGCTGTTACAATTATTGTAAATTTTAAAAAAATGAATAAAGAATTGGAAAAAAAAGAATATGCAAGAGATCTATTTGCATGCATTGCTTTCGTTGTATGCGAATAGATCTCATGCATATTCATTGGGGAAATCCTGAAAACCCGACTGGATTGCGCCTCTCGAGGACCGACTTTGACACCTGTGTTATATAGGATCACACTGAGTGCCACACTACTTGGTGCCGAATTTTAGGCAACCTATATAGAATCAGGGCCTATGTAAAAAATGTGGTTTAGGAGTAGCCTAATAGTTAATGCCGCAGACTGAGATCCTGGGGGGAATGGGTTCAATTACCACTGCAGCTCCTTGTGACCTTGAGCAAATCACTTAACCCTCTACTGCTCCAGGTACACCCTCCCCTCCCCCCCACCACCACCACCTTAGATTGTGAGCCAATTAGGGACAGAGAAAGAGCCTGCACTTTAGAAATGATTAGTAGTGGTTTATGTTTTTAAGTCTATTTAACAGTATGAGGAAAAAGCTGGGCACCTGCCCAACGGTTACTGCAGAATCTTGGCCACACATTAGTTTCTGTAACAAATGCATGGTGACGTCAAATGTTTACAGCAGTTTAGAAAAAGGGTCCCATGGTTATTTCCTGTGTTAGGGCTTTTTATAAGACACCCTGATACCAAAAAATTAAAGCCCCAAGCACTCTCTCAACCTATCCGAGGGCCTGCCTTGGATTTTACATTCGGTTTTTGTGCCTTTTTTCTGATCAGCAGCGCAAGTGTATATTGTATATTTGATTCAACAAGAAAAAATACCAGTAATAACCTGTGCCATAAAAATACCGATCACCCAAAAAAAACCCAACTCTGTGGAGTGACGATGTTCCTAAATGGACTTTATTTGAAAGTGTCGAAGTTCCAAAGGTCCACTGAAATCATCCACATAAAATAATTCCATCCACATAAAAGTAAATCATCCACATAAGAGCCTTAAAGGACCTAGTCCGCTAGGGATACAGGACCCAACACGGTCCGCGTTTCGACAAAAAGTCTTCTTCAGAGGTTCCTGGGGGTCCTATAAAGGTGAATAGGTGGGAAACAATTGTGTGGTGAGCTGGAAGTGAGACACTGCTTGCATTTGTTTCCCACCTATTCACCTTTATAGGACCCCCAGGGACCCCTGAAGAAGACTTTTTGTCGAAACGCGGACCGTGTTGGGTCCTGTATCCCTAGCGGACTAGATCCTTTAAGGCTCTTATGTGGATGATTTCAGTGGACCTTTGGAACTTCGACACTTTCAAATAAAGTCCATTTAGGAACATTGTCAATCCACAGAGTTTTTTTTTTTGTTTTCTCTGGATTTTCTTCTTTGTGGATAGTTCGGGGTCAATTCCTTTTGTTTTTTACAAAAATACTGATCGACATAGATTTTTTGTACCCTCAAACAATCTCTACTTAGCTGAAAGATAAACCTTTAAGTTTACAATTTAAACATTTACAAATACAAATCCTAATTAACCTCCCCTTTAGCGCAGGCCAGCACGCTGAATGCTCTGCACTGCTTCCTGCTCATAGGAACTCTGAGTGTCAGGAGCAACGCAGAGCATTCAGCACACCGGCCTGAGCTAAAAACCGCAGTTTTGTAAAAGGGGGTGGGGGGGGTGAAATAATGTTTTAAAGAACTACACGGGAAAAAATTTAAAACCGTTCCCGCACCATCCCCGTTAGCTCGTCCCCGTCCCCGCGAGCTCAGTCCCTGTCTCCGCTCTGCAAACTGTCAAATCCCATCCGCATAAGCCTCGAATAGTTATGATTTTATACTGAACTTATTTTATTAAAGTATAAAAAGAGACAATATTCTGTGCAATTGTTATTTTATAAACACAAATAATACAGAGCAAGGATCAAGAAAACCCCTGACTCCTCTCCCTTTCACAAATATCCCCTCCACTAATGTGAAAACTGAACCAAATTACTACAGAATGCTACACAGAAAAATCAAGCTAACAGAATACTTCAGTCACACATGGCAGGAAGAGCAACTAGGGTAACTGCCCCCTGGTCAGAGAGAGAGCCTTAAGCCAGCTGGAAGCTAAAGAAGCACTGTCTGGGGTTAGCGGTCCCCAGTTATGTCTAATACCAGCTCTAACAGGATACATATTTCAAATCTGAAATATTCTAATCACAAAATATAAAATACATTTTTTTTCTACCTTTTGTTGTCTGGTAATTTTATTCTTCAAATCACATTGGTCTCAGGCTTTGGTTTTGGATTCCTTCTGTCTTCATAGTGGCATGGCTGGCTCCTGAAAGTAAAATAGGCGCAAGAGGAGCTGGAGAGGAAATGCCGAGTCTGACAAGGGCGCAATTTTTTTTACCACAGGAGCAAGACTTTTCACCGCTCCTATGGGGCAGTAAAAGGTCTTGTCCCCGTTCCTGCAGTAAACCAGTTGCAAAATGTTTCCATTCCTGTGGATTTATTGCGGTGACCACGGTTTACCGTGGTAAATGGTCCCCGTGTCATTCTCTACTACACAGTACTGCATATACGGTTGCAAACTGCATGCTCCAGAATTATATAAACAGCTAACTTGCAATTATTTCTCTGCGTTTCAGTAGTTTACGGATAAAGCCTCACGCATATTTTCAAAGCACTTAAATTCCATAGTAACCCATGGGATATTGTAAGTCTAAGTGCTTTGGAAATGAGCTCCATTGCTTCCATTTTCCATTCCAGGAACAATCGGGAAAAGAATACAAGTTCAAATAGGTTCTAGAAAATCATTACTGTGGGTACCTCTAGCTCTCCGGGTATTTCTTTCTTGTGTATTCAGATTTAACTGACTGCAGTTTCAATAGACCCTGATTGTCCCATGAGCCACTAGGTCTCTTACGAATGAACATCTGTGAACCACTATACACACTGAAAACCAGTTCTGCAGCATCCGTGCAAGGTGCGTAAAACCTCAGCTTGGTGGCCCGGTGTCTGTTAGCGGAGCATTGCTGATGTAGTTCAAGCACTGGTCCAGACATTTACCCAGGAATGGCAACATTTATTAGGAAAAGTGGTCTAGCTACAGGCTTCTAGTTCATTTCCTGGACACCAAATTGCCCTTTGCCATGGGAAGGAAACACAAGAGTTCAGCCCATCAAGTCATCTTCTGAAATAAGTTGCAGCTGGGCGGATCAAGAATTGTTATGAATAGCAGGAAATATTCAAGCAACTGCAAAATGTGGTTCTGAGCAGAGAGCTGATGAAAGCAAAAACTGCTCTTCTAGTTCTTAATTTTGAAAAGGGTTTCTTTGTAAAAGGAGCAGCTTGTAGGTCCCATTCATACTTCTACAGAGATCTGGAAGGCAATGGTGCGTCCCCAGGGAAAGACACTGGAACTCCTTAAGCCCCAGTGAGATTATTACGCACACAGCAGCTTCCTTCTGTAAAAGCGTCAGAGCAGGACCAAACCGGAAACTAGATATAATATCTGAACTGAGCTGTTGAATCTAAACACACAAAGAAAGCAAAAAACAGGGACTGGCTTTAGTATAACACTGATGAATGATCTTCCCTTTTCTGAAAATCTTGGCCTTTTCCTCTTAGCTTTAATTGCATAAATGCTTCAGCCTCTTCTTTGTTTTTTTGTTGTTTTTTTAATTGCTTGGCATCTTTCTTTTTGAAGCACAAATATAAGGTCTATGTTTTCAATCTGAAGTACTTCCAAATAACAAGTTTCGGTGAAGGACAGCGAACTCTTTATCACACGCTAACGCGTAACTCTTTATCACACGCTAACGCGTAACTCTTTATCACACGCTAACGCGTAACTCTTTATCACACGCTAACGCGTAACTCTTTATCACACGCTAACGCCGTTAACATGCATTATTAATAACTAAAGGGTCCTTTCGCTATGGCGTGCTAACGGATTTAGCGTGCACTGATTAGCTCATGCTAATGCCGCACATCCCTGCATCAAAAGATCAGAAGAACTGAGAAAAGTGAATAGTAATCAAACCCAAACATTTGACCCCATCAATCAGTATACTGTACTATATTTAATGTTGGATTCGTCAGAATTTCAATAATGAACCCATTTGCATTATTCCTGCATTCAGTTAAACTGTCATTTGTTATCGATCCATTTCTTCATTTCTTCCTCTCTCTTATTTTTCTATTTTTTTAAATTAATTACACTATTCAACTAAGTCCTTTTAATAAAAGCCAGTAAAAAAGACTTATCTTTGTAGTAATAATAGAAAAAACTGATATCCACATGAATCCATATTTTGCCATGCATCTGAATCACAGGACAGTCTCATAATATAAATACAAAAAAATAAGTTAAAATAGTAAGGCCTCCTTTTATGAATCTGGGTTAGGGGTTTTTTTTTGTATCATGAGTCGCTTTGGTATAAGCTCCGATGCTCATAGGAATTCTACAAGTGTCAAAGCTTTTACTGCAGTGGCCGGCGATAAAAAAAAACCTTAATGTGGATTGATAAAAGGGGGTCTAAGTAAAGAAATTCATATCGGCATCAGTTGTCTCATGTTGTTACTACAAAGATAAGTCTTCTTTACTGGCTTTTATCTAAAAAGATATAAGCCCCCTTTCACAAGCCCCCAAACTCTTTAAATCCCTATGGGCTACAGGGCATTTGAAGTGCCGAACTGCGCTAAAATGCTCTGTAAGAGGGGACCTTAGAGAATATAAATAGAAAAATTAGAACATAAGATAGAAAAATAAGAGGAATAAATGGATCAATGATGAATAAGAGTTTACCCAAACGAAGGAATGATGCAAATAAGTTAATTATTAAAATATTCTGAAGGATCCAGCACTAAGGGCCCCTTTTACAAAGCAGTGGAACAAATGCTACCACGATAAATGCACCAAAGTCTATTCAATTCTTATGGCTATCGCGACTTTGTAAAAGGAGTCCCAAAATATAGTGAAAGGGTCAAACATTTATTTGTACTAATGAATTAGTGTGTATAATCTGGCCTGCATAGCACATAATGCACACTGGCACATAATGCTAAATCTGTTAGCATGCCTTGGTAAAAGGACCCCTAGTTCCCACTGCATAAAATAGAAACATGATGGCAGCCTGCCCATCCGCAGTAACCATTATCTCTTCCTCTCTCTAAGAGATCCCACGTGACTATCCCAGGCTTTCTTGAATTCAGACACATTCTCTGTCTCCACCACCTCTTCCCAGAGACTGTTCCAGGCATCTACCACCCTTTCTGTAAAATACTTAAATTACTCCGCAGCCTATCACCTCTTAACTTCATCCTATGCCCTCTCATTCCAGAGCTTCCTTTCAAATGAACGACTCGACTCATGCGCATTTATGCCACGTAGGTATTTAAACGTCTCTATCCTATCTCTCCTCTCCCGCCTTTCCTCAAAAGTATACAGATTGAGATCTTTAAGTCTGTCCCCATACGCCGTATGATGACAGACCATTTTAGTAGCCTTCCTCTGGACTGACTCCATCCTCTTTATATCTTTTTGAAGGTGCGACCTCCAGAATTGTACACAATATTCTAAATGAGGTGTCACCAGAGCCCAGAAATTCGACCATGTAACTCCTCTTCTGATAAAAGCCCATTGGCTTCCCATCCATCACCGTGTCATTTATAAAACTCTATTGACCTTTAAAACAAGAAACACTGGACAGCCAGAATTCATTAATAAATTTTTGATACCGTACGCTAGATGAAACACTAGAATATTTTTGCTCTGTTTTCACCTGCGAGGCACCGGGGTCAGGTCCACAGTTGCAGGCAAAGCAAAGTTCAGAAGACCTGTTTCGGGATTTTGAGTTTACTTCCGGAGACGTCTATGGCGAATTATCAAGACTCAAGGTGAACAAAGCAATGGGGCCGGACAATCTACATCCCAGGGTGCTCAGTGAGCTCAGGGACGTCCTAGCGGAGCCATTATCAGTACTCTTCAATCTGTCCCTGAGCACGGGAATAGTGCCCTTGGACTGGAAAACAGCTAACGTCGTTCCTCTGCACAAAAAGGGTTGTAGGACAGAGGCTGCGAATTACAGACCGGTGAGTCTCACATCGGTAGTGAGTAAACTCATGGAAACACTCATCAAACGCAAATTAGACATGATACTAGACGAGGAGGATACTAGACGAAGAGGCGATCCCCACCAACATGGATTCATCAAGGGTAGGTCCTGTCAATCCAATCTCATCAGTTTCTTTGACTGGGTAACAAGGAAACTAGATATGGGAGAATCCCTGGACATCGTGTACTTGGACTTCAGCAAAGCCTTTGATAGCGTCCCCCACCGCAGGCTATTGGGCAAGATGAAATCGATGGGATTAGGTGAAACACTTACAGCATGGGTCCATGATTGGCTGAGTGGAAGAACTCAGAGGGTGGTGGTTAATGGTACCACCTCTAAAACGTCAGAGGTGACCAGTGGGGTGCCGCAGGGCTCGGTCTTGGGCCCGATCCTTTTCAACATATTCGTAAGAGACATGACTCAGGGGCTTCAAGGTAAAATAGCATTATTCGCCGATGATGCCAAACTATGTAACATTGTGAGTAACGGCAGTTTGTCCGACAGCATGACGCAAGACCTGGTTTTATTGGAACTTTGGTCCTCGACCTGGCAGCTTAGCTTCAACGCTAACAAATGCAAGGTCATGCACCTGGGCAACAATAATCCGTGCAGAACGTACACATTAAATGGTGAAACCTTAGCAAGGACTACAGCAGAACGGGATTTGGGGGTGATAATCAGTGAAGACATGAAAACGGCCAATCAAGTGGAGAAGGCCTCATCCAGGGCTAGGCAAATGCTGGGTTGTATCTGGAGAAGCTTTGTTAGTCGGAAGCCCGACGTCCTAATGCCCTTGTACAGAACCATGGTGAGGCCTCATCTGGAGTACTGCGTACAATTTTGGAGGACACATTACCATAAAGATGTACTGAGAGTCGAGTCGGTACAGCGGATAGCCACCAGGATGGTCTCGGGGCTTAAAGATCTATCATACGAAGAAAGACTGAACAAATTGCAGCTATACTCTCTCGAAGAACGCAGGGAGAGAGGAGACATGATTGAGACGTTTAAGTATGTCACTGGTCGTATCGAGGGAGAAGATGATATTTTCCTTCTTAAAGGACCCTCCGCCACAAGAGGACACCCGCTGAAAATAAAGGGCGGGAAGTTTCATGGCGACACCAGGAAATACTTCTTCACCGAAAGAGTGGTTGACAGCTGGAATAAGCTCCCAGTGCAGGTGATCGAGGCCAGCAGCGTGCCGGATTTTAAGAACAGATGGGATGCTCATGTTGGATCTCTACGAGGGAAAGGTCATCGGAGAGCGATTAAATAGGGGGGGTGGGTCAGTGGTGTGGGCAGACTCGATGGGCCTCGGCCTTTTTCTGCTGTCACTTTCTATGTTTCTATGTTTTCAATAGTTGCCCCAACCCTCTGGAATTCGGCACCAGATTCTCTAAGAGAGATAACTAATCTTGAGAAATTTAAATCTTTTCTTAAAACATTCCTTTCAAGTATAAATGTCCTTTTAAGGATTTAAAAATTTTTTAAACTTTTATGAGTCCGCTTGTATTGGACTTACTTGTTTTTAACCCCCTTTTGTTTATACCTTTATATCTTACTTTTCTTTAATCATTGAAGTTCTCCCCTTTTTTTGCACTCGTACCCGTTTGTCCAGTCGTGTATGTTATTGTTTTGTCTAATCGTGTATGTTTATTTTATTAAAGTTATGTTAAATTGTATTATCTGTTTTTACCCTATTTTAAGATGTATAACCACCTTGAAATAAATGATAAGGTGGTATACCAACTTCTACAGGGGCATTGATACCTCTCTTCTTATGCACCCTAGCATCTTTCTAGCTTTCGCTGTCACCTTTTCAACTTGCGGTAAAATAATTCATGTTATGGGTATGAACTGTATCATATCTATTGTGAGGGACATAACAGAACATTATTTTGATCTATGGTTTTTAACAGCTTTGCAAATCTGAGGTTAGGAATAAACGGAAATGTGTCTTAAAAAGTCTTTGTTAGAGGTTTTGTTTGACTTTGATTCTGCATTGTATGTTTATCTTCGTGTACCGAAAATGCTGTTTAAAAATCTTTAAAAATCTATGTTAGGAATTTAAATTGTTTTTGATTTTGCGCTGTACTTTTACCTTTGTGTAATAACGCTGATTATAACCTGCCTCAAAACCCGCCGGCTGTTTTTTATTCTTCTATCAATCGGAATTAAACACCTGTACATTCTGCTTTCTCCTTCTGATGTGTGAGAAACAGGAAATATAAATCTATATACAAAGGCATTAATAATCTTGACACGAGATCCCCTGGCAGTGAGAGTTCTTTACAGTACAGATGATAAGAAGGGTCAGACCGTATATTTTCCAACATCAATACAGAATACTAGTACAAGCAACCATTCTATCTACCTTAGACTACTGTAATGCCTTACTAGCAGGAATCTAAAAAAAATAATGAAAATAAATCAACTATTACAAAACACTGCAGCAAAACTGATATTCTACAAATCAAAATTTGACCATGTCACACTGCTACTCAGAGAGTTACACTGGCTCCCAATAGAAAAATGGATTGAATTCAAAGTATGTTGCATAGCCTTTAAAGCCATATATGGAGATATCCCAGACTGCTTTCCCAGATTCACAGAACTATTAGACAGAACTACTAATCACCGCAACTCTCCAATCTACTGATATCTATCCCAGACTACAAGATGTTCAGAAAAGAAATAAAAACTATACTCTTCATGAAATCCCTGAAACAGTCCTAACATCACATTTACCGCCCTTCCTCCCTCTTCCTGCCACACTGAAACTACCAGACTTCTCTTTACCTCTCTAGAAATGACAAATGTTCTTCCATTGTAACCCACCATTTATAATTCTTTTATAATCCGCCTTGAACCACAAGGTAATGGCGAAATAGAAATCTCTAATGTAATGTAACTCTGATCATCTAATGATATAATTTATCATCACTAAAAGGCATAAAATATGAGTTCTCACTGCTAATTGTTTAATTATATCAAACAGGAAAAGTTTGGAACTCTCTTCCCACAATGGCCCGAACTACTAGAAAAATTATACCCCCTTTCATAAAATGACTGAAAATATGGCTCTTCAGAAACCTCAATGAGGGATGCAATCTAAATTAGACTCCAACAAAGGTCTACCCTACAAAGCTGAAATGCCTTATAATCATTATGAACACAATATTATAACCTTATGAACCCAAGTGCGTGCCAAAACAGCAACTTGATCGTTATGTAAGAACATAAGAAGTTGCATCCGCTGGGTCAGACCAGAGGTCCATTGCGCCCAGCAGTCCGCACCCGTAGCGCCCATCAGGTCCATGACCTGTCATATTTTCTTGATTTAGCCCTATAGCTCCCTTATTTTTCTATCTGTACTCTTTCTATACCCTTTCTACCTCTCTCTGTACCCCTCAATCCCCCTATCCTTCAGGAATCTATCCAATCCCTCTTTGAATCCCCGTAGTGTACTCTGCCCGATCACCTCCTCCGGGAGTGCGTTCCATATGTCCACAACCCTTTGAGTGAGGAAAAACCTCCTGGCATTGGTTCTAAACCTGCCCCCTTCCAGTTTCTCCGAGTGCCCTCTTGTGTTTGTGGTCCCCCGTAGTTTGAAGAATCTATCCTTGTCTATCTTCTCCATGCCCTTCATGATCTTGAAAGTTTCTATCATGTCGCCTCTAAGTCTCCTCTTCTCCAGGGAGAAGAGCCCCAGCCTGTCAGCGTATGTACAGTCTTCCATACCTTTTATCATTTTCGTCGCTCTTCTCTGGACCCTCTCAAGTATTGCCATGTCCTTCTTGAGGTACGGCGACCAATATTGGACACAGTATTCCAGATGCAGGCGCACCATCGTACGATACAGCGGCACGATGACTTCCTTCGTTCTGGTTGTGATACTCTTCTTAATGATGCCCAGCATTCTGTTTGCTTTCTTTGAGGCCGCTGCACATTGTGCCGATCATTTCATTGTTGTATCCACCAGCACACCCAAGTCTTTTTCAAGATTACTTTCCCCCAGCAATGATTCCCCCATTTTGTAGCTGAACATCGGGTTCCTTTTCCCTATATGCATGACCTTGCATTTCTCTATGTTAAAGCGCATTTGCCATTTATTTGCCCACTCTTGCTTAGGTCCCTTTGCAGGTTTTCGCATTCCTCTGTGATCCTAACTCTGCTGCAGAGTTTGGCGTCATCTGCAAATTTTATAACTTCACACTTCGTCCCTGTTTCCAAGTCGTTTATAAATATATTGAACAGCAGCGGTCCCAGCACCGACCCCTTTTATTAAGGTGCGCTAGCGTTTTTAGCGCACGCACAAGTTTAGCGCATGCTATAGCATGCGCTGGCCAAAAAATTACCGCCTGCTTAAAAGGCGGCTAGGGCGCGGCATTTTAGCATGCGCTAAAACCATTAGTGCGCCTTTGCAAAAGGAGCCCTATGTGTTGTAAATAGTCCTATGCAATATCTGTAACCCACCTAGAATTCTACCTTAGGAGGATTTGGCAGGATATAAAATGCTAACATAACATCTCGTATATTACAAAGATGGTTGTGTAATGCCAACTCCACTTAAGTTCAGTAATGAATGAGAACCGCTTTCAAGAAGCGACACCCCCTCCCCTTGTTTTTTCCCCCTCCCTCTCTTACCTTCCTCATAAATTTTAATTCGATATATTTCACATTGTCCTAACCCCAGTACCTCTCGTACCAAATTTGTCTATATCTTGTCAGTCACTCATGTCATATTTATAAAATGTTCTCCCTTTCTTTTACAATTGTACCTTCATTTTAGGGCTCCTTTTACGAAGCCGCATTAGCGGTTTAACGTGCGTAATAGCGTGCGCTAATTTGCCGGCTGCGCTAGCTGCTACCGCCTCCTCTCGAGCAGGCGGTAGTTTTTCAGCTAGCGCGGGGGGTTAGCGCGTGCTGAGAGGAAGAGGAAAATGCGGTAAGCTCTTGTATGAAGGAGAATACACCGAGGAAGTCCTTGTATGATACAGGTGAAGCACAGTAAGTCCTTTAGATAACGCTAAAGGTGAAGAGATCAGACCTCAAAATGGAAAAATTCTCTCTCTCCTCTCCTACTATAATAAATCAGTGTATTAAAAGTCTAAAAAATGATTTATGAGACATTTCTGACTACACTTATCAGCTGTCATGAGCTAGGAGAAGTGAAACTTATGACAAGCAAAAAAAACAAGCAAAGATCCAGTTCTTCTGCCTGACAACATCTGTTATGATATCATAAAAGGATGAAGCATATATAGAATTCTCAAGAATATTATTTAGCAAGAATATATCATGTGATAAAAGGGCAAAGGGGCAAGGCTTGGAATTGCTGATATGGTAGATTGAAAGGGCATATGCGGGAAAAGGATAGGTTTTCTGGTAAACAGGACATGCATATGGTATGACACAGATATTATGAACCAATTAATGAATTAACAAAAGTAATGATGTGTAAGAAATAACCAATAAAGATTTATTATGTGATTTAGACCAACGTGGTGCTGGCCACCAAGAAATGTATAAAAATAGGCCTTTAACAGGAAGTAAGCAGAACAGACATCAGAGGATCCTAAGGCCTGAAGATCACATTCTGTTACTCTATATGCTGAATGATTTATTCTTGTAAGCTGTTACTGATTTGTTAATAAATATACTTATTGATTGATACCAGTAAATAGAGTGTGAGGTCTCTATCTCGGGGTAGGCCTAGACAGCTGGCCGACCTCAGTGCTAACGTGGCTTCGTATAAGGAGCCCTTAGTATTGTAAACTGACCAGATACTCAAATAATACTAGAATAAACTTGGAAACTTGGTAATGTCTGATTTTTTTCTACGTTTATACTTTCATAGAAGCCAAGTTATCCATTTCCAAGCCGAAGACTTTTTGGTCAGTTCTGGTTTTGAACTTATATAGTTTATAGTTTATTACTGTAGTGTTGGATCCCGCCCATTGAAATCAGTGTTGAAAGTCCCATAATGCAATAGGATCAGGTGGTCAAAAATCAAGGACTGTCCCAAAATCTCCAGCCTAGAATGGGTAACGTGGCATCTATATACCTTACAGTAGGGTAGAGTGTTGTAGCTGTTTACTTGTATATTTTTTTGATAGCATGGACAAGAAGCAAGTTTTTATCAGTTAAATTCCTCCCATCACACACATATGCATATGTTTCCAAGTTCATTCAATGCTTGATGTCAACCTCATAATCAAAAAACAGATGTCCAAAAAGAATTCTAAATCGGCACTTGAACGCCCTAATCGCCAGAGTGACCAAGTGCCGATAATCAAAAACATCTTTCTATACATCTAGTGAGGTGTTCCAGCTTCTGTACGTTCAGAGCACGAGATAGGCACAGTGGAGGTGTGTTATGGGCGGGCTTTGGGTGGCCTCAAGGGTGGGTTAGACATGGATGTCTTGCAGAGATAATCAAACATTTTACAAGACATCCTGAACAGAACTTATACGTTTGGAACTAGACCTGTTATAGAAGGATCTAAGTGTCACAAAGGTGCCCAAACTGACTAGATAACCACTGCTTGCATCAAGGTAAGACACCCCAACACTCCCCCGGTGCTCATTGGCTCCCCTCATGCCCACAAAGATCAGAATACAAATGTACATACCTGTCTCCAGAACATCAGCATCTGGTATAGGAAAGCCTAGTAGAGCTGCACACAGTCTTAAGTAGCCTGGTGGGTGGGGCTAGTGAACCATAGAGAGGAGTAGCAGATCCCATAAGCCACTCTATCCAGTACATTCATGGTGGAAAATGTGAGCCCACCAAAACTCTTCAAAACCCTCCTCTACTGCCATATAGGTGCCACCTGCAGCCATAAAGGCTATTGGGGTTGTAGACAGGTGGGTATAGCGGGTTTTGGGGGGCTCACCATAACCTAAAAGGGAGTTCTGATGAGATGTTTATCTGGTATCCTTTTTGTGAAGTTCACAGCAGTGCCCTCTAAGGTGTCCTACTGCTCTGTTGCCATGTCTGGAATGGCCAGTCCATTACAGGACTGGCCCCTTCCGTGTCCAAATGGTCTTGTTCTGGGCGTTTGGAACTTGGGCAAAATTTTGGTCAAAAATGTGGTATAAAGATAGAAGTCCTGGTTTGCCTTTTGAAAATAGGCTGATTTGGACAGCTAGCACCATACGTCCAAAATGGACTTAGCCATATGCTTTGTAAATGTCTCTCCATGTGTTTTAGATGAGCTGCTGAACCAGCAAACCTTTCATTCCCTCTCCACATATTAATATCTGATTAATTTCCAGAATGTTAATGTTTCCTTTTCAGATATTGCTTTCTCTCCCTTTAATGTGGTAGAATCTGTCAATCAAAGCTTTGTCTTTTCAAGAATAATGTAGGAAACCATGACTACATCTTTCTGTATTCAGAAGCAAACAAACAAAAACTGTTGACACTGTTCGGATGTAATTTTGAAACGTAAATCAGTATTTTACACAGAGAATTGTCTGGGGTATGGGTGCATAAAAGTTCACAGTGTTCCTAAGGGTGAAGGATGAGCAGAGCTGGCGAGGGCAAATTTCAGTGGAAAATTTACACTCCCCTTGGGAGTGGAGGAGTAGCCTTATTAGCCTAGTGCAGCGGTAGGCAATTCCAGTCCTCGAGAGCCGGAGCCAGGTCAGGTTTTCAGGATATCCACAATGAATATGTATGAGATGGATTTGCATGCACTGCCTCCTTGAGATGCAAATCTATTTCATGCATATTTATTGTGGATATCCTGAAAACCTGACCTGGCTCCGGCTCTCGAGGACTGGAATTGCCTACCCCTGGAGTGGTTAGAGCACCAGCTTGGAATTCAGATCCTACTGTATTACTACTCTTTGTGATCTTGAGCACCATGGTTCAAGTACAATACCGATCATAAGCCTTCTGGGGGCATAGTAAGGTTATTTTATAAAGACACATATAGTAGGTACTGTATATATTTGAATATAAACCGATCTGAATATAAACCTAGGTAATCTTCCCCCCCCAAAAAAAAATAGGAGGAAAAAAGGTTGACTTAAATATATAAACTGGGGGGGAGGGGGGTTTGTTAATATTCAAGTGCAGTGCCTTGCCTTACCTTGTCCTACCAGGCACTGCATCCAGCCCCCTCACTCACTGCCTCTCCTGCTAGTCTCTGCACCCAGCCCCCCTCCCTCCCGATGCTTTGCAGGCCTCCACCAGGCCTGCGTTATGTCCTGGTGGTCCAGCGGTGAGCCGGAACAGCAGGGATCCCTCCCGCCTCCTGTCCCAGCCAATTCTAAGAATTTAACATGTCAGCCCTTACTACAGTCAGCTGCACTGGTTGCCAATGGAAGCAAGAATACTTTTCAAATTTGCTTGTATTTGCTATAAGATGTTATTTGGATTAGCTCCGCTATATCTCCTCTCTCATTTTGAATGGTACCGTTCGACTAGGCCTACTCGGTGTACTGGTTTATTTACTGTTCGTAACCCCCAAAATTGCCATTATAAAAAAATATTTTGATCGATCTTTGGCTACCGTTCCTGAACAGATCGTCAGTTGGATTACCAACCTCCTAAATAACACTCTAAATCAAGGCCACTTGCCAGAAACAATGGGCAAAATAGCGCTCACCCCTATACCGAAATCACCAAAGGCAGATCTCTCCTCAGCCTCAAACTATAGACCCATTGCAGGCATACCAATCCTGACAAAAATATCGAGATCCACGTGTGTAAACAGCTCACAACCTACATGGAACAGCACTCATGCCTCCACCCATCCCAATTCGGATTCCGTCAACAGCACAGCACAGAACTTCTCCTCCTCACCTTGATCACAAAAATCAAACAACTGCTCAGTACAGGAAGTCAAGCAATACTCCTCCAATTTGACATCTCAGCAGCCTTCGATTCAGTAGACCACCACCTACTACTAACAAAACTTGAGGAAATTGGCATAACAGGCACAATGCTAAGATGGTTCTCAGATTTCTTGCAAAACAGGGAATACGTCGTCAAACTGAACGGAGAGATCTCCAACCCCTGGAAAGTTTCAAGTTTATTAAAAATGAGATATACCATCTTATCAATTTATTTCAAGGTGGTTATACATTTTAAAATAGGGTAAAAACAAATAATACAAATTAACATAAAAAACATACTCGAACATAAGAACATAAGAACATAAGCAGTGCCTCTGCCGGGTCAGACCACAGGTCCATCCTGCCCAGCAGTCCGCTCCCGCGGCGGCCCAAACAGGTCAGACCTGTCTGAATCGTCAGAAGGGGCTCCCTTGCCACCTTGGTTTCCCATTTAAGTCCTGCCTTCCTATCGAAGTCCTAGCCCTCCGGTCTTACACATGCACGACCTGGTTGGTTTATACTCATTACCTGGTTAACTTCCTATACTTGTGTTACATCCCAGCTCCTCCCTCAGTATCCCACGATCCCTTTATCCCTCAGAAATCCGTCCAATCCCTGTTTGAATCCCTGTACCGAACTCTGCCTGATCACTTCCTCCGGTAGCTCATTCCAAGTGTCCACGACCCTTTGTGTGAAAAAAAATTTCCTTGCATTTGTTTTGAACCTGTCTCCCTTCAGTTTCTCCGAATGCCCCCTCGTACTTGTTGTCCCCTTCAGTCTGAAGAATCTGAAGGGGACAACAAGTACGAGGGGGCATTCGGAGAAACTGAAGGGAGACAGGTTCAAAACAAATGCAAGGAAAATGCAAAACATTAACATACTAGACTAGACAAACGGGTAGAACTACAATAGTTAAAGAAAAGTAAGATATAAAGGTATAAACATAAGGAAGGGGTTAAAAACAAATAAGTCCAATACAAGAGGACTCATAAAAAATAAAGAAATTTTTAAAATTCTTAAAAGAACATTTGTACTTGAAAGGAATCTTTAAAAAGGAATGTCTTAAGAAAAGATTTAAATTTCTCAAAGATTCTTAAAGCATTTGGTGCCGAATTCCAGAGTGTTGGGGCAACTACTGAAAAGATAGTGTTTCTTCTAGTGTTGATATGATTAGAGTTGGAATTGCTAATAAATTTTGCTCCGAAGAACGAAAAAAACGCGATGTAATGTGCGGTATCAAAAATTAATTAATTAATTCTGGCTGTCCAATGTTTCTTATTTTAAAAGTCAATAATAGAGTTTTATAAATAACACGATAATGGATGGGAAGCCAATGGGCTTTAATCAGAAGAGGAGTTACATGGTCGTGTGTTTTGGCCTTGTAAATGACTTTTACTGCTGTATTCTGGATTATTTGTAAATGTTTTAACTCTGTTTTGGTAGTGCCATGGTATAAGACATTGCCATAATCCAGACAAGAAATGACTAGTGAATGGATTAAAACATTTAAAGCCGATATGTCAAGAAATTTAGAGAGCGTTTCATTCTTAAACAATAAAAACATTTTCTTATAACTGTACTTATATGATCATGAAAAGTGAGAGATTCATCCAAAGTGATACCTAGAAATTTGATACTGCGAACAGTCTGTATTGACATAGATTTGATTTTAATAGGAGAGAGAGGAGAACTATCTTTCTTGAAAGGAAAAAAAAACATTGTTTTGGTTTTAATGATATTTAGTGATAATTTGTTCAAATTTAACCAGTCATGAATCTTATCGAGCTTTTTGTTAATGGTATGAATATCGTTTGGATTATCTAAGTTGAGGGGATGTATTAATTGAATATTGTTGGCTCTGTTAATCCTAGCGTGATTAACGGAGCCAGGAAAATATTAAAGAGAAGTGGAGAGGATATGGATCCTTGTTAGTGAATGCGAAAGATTTTGAGCCATTAAATGATATTTTTGAAGTGCGTTCCTTGAAATATGAAATAAACCAATTAAGGATTTGGCCAGTAATCCCTATTTCCTCTAGTCGATGAATTAGCAAAGGATGATCGATTGTATCAAAAGCAGAAGATAAGTCAAGAGAAATTAGTAAGATAGAGTTATGGTGGTCCAAGTGGTAACTGATGTTAGTAAGACCAATTAAAGAGAGTTCAGTTGAATGATGTTTTCTAATCCAGTGATTTGGGTGTAAAGCACTGGTGTTTTCCACAAAATTAGATATCTGATTGAAGATGATTTTTTCAGTAACTTTTGATAAGAAGGGGATATTAGAAAAGGGGCGATAATTTGTACATTCGGCCGCACTAATTTTCGAGGCTTTTATGATTGGATGAATAAGGGCTTCCTTCCAGGATTTTGGAACAGAGCTTGTTGTCAAACTAGTAGAAACTAATTTTAGAATATGAGGACCGAATGTAGCAAAGTATCATTTGAGAATTGTTGGAGGAATTGAGTCAGAAAGCCATCTATGGCGTGGCACAGGGCTTCCCAATCTCCCTCATCCTATTCAATCTCTTCATGAGCTCTCTCGGTAACATCAGGTTTGAAGACGAGAGCATATTATCCTACACAGATGATATCTTTCTCCTTATTCCCATAATCAACAATCACTCGGACATCACCAACAAAGTCTCACATAATATTGAAAGAATCAAAATCTGGGCGACTACTAACAAACTACAATTAAACTTAACTAAAACCAAAGTTCTATACTTCCACACACCCCAACAGACGGCACCAACAAGCATCACTCTTTGATCGGGCAAGACCCTCCCTGAAGAAGAATCCTCCAAAATCCTAGCTTGCATCCTGGACTCCACACTTACCCACCACTTACCATGGAACCACAAATCTCCAGTCTCTGAAAGAAATCCCTCTATACCTTGAGACAACTAAGACTAATCAGACCGTACTTTCACCAACACCACTTTGCCTTAGTTGTACAACTGATGATACTACAAGTGGACTACTGCAACTCCATCTACATGGGAATCAACACCACTCTGATTCACAAAATGCAACTCATCCAAAACACTGCTGTGAGACTAATCTTCAACCTGGGAAAATATGACTCGATTACAGACTTCATCAGGCAACTGCACTGGCTACCCATCCCATTACGAATAACCTTCAAAACTTCATGCATCATTCACTGTATACTTTACGGAAACTGTGGCTCCTCTCATCCAGCTCTTCTCCAAGGCATGGTCTACTTCCCGCAGAACCCTCAACAGAATACTTCTAAATCTGCCTTCCACAAAAAAATCTGCAATACAAACTTGTTTTCCACTCCATGATCACCTTTCTAGGCGTAAAAACTTGGAATGACCTTACTGAAATGACCAGGATGGAACCTAACTACACCATATTCCAGAAGAAACTGAAAACTCATCTATTTGACACTTAGCCACCTGTATGCTCTCCTCCCCTCTCCACCCCTCTCCCTCCTTCCCCTTCCTCGCCCCCCTCTTTAAGCTGCCTTGAGCTTACCTAGGTATGAGTGAGGCAGAAATAGAAGATTAGATTAGATCTCTTCTATTTTGAAACATGCAGTCCAAAGTACAACAGAAAAGGGAAGCTAGTACTTGCTGGGGTGACCAGAACTAAAAACCAAGAACATGTTTATATGTATGGTGCCTCTTAAGTTTTAACGTACTGTAAGAGCTCTTCCCCTCCCCTCCCCCTCCCATTAAATGGGAAGTGAATTGTAGGTTTAGTAGTTTTACATGTTTGTGAAAGTGCATGGAAAAAGTACTAAATTGCATACAGTTTTAATAATAATTATTAAAAATAATACTGTACAAATAATGAGGCCCTTTGTAATGTGATGCCCCAAACTGAAGCTTATCTAATTGATACACATAGTAACATAGTAGATGACGGCAGATAAAGACCCGAATGGTCCATCCAGTCTGCCCAACCTGATTCAATTTAAATTTGGGCAGACTGGATGGACCATTCGGGTCCAGCCCAACCCAACAAGAGAAAGGAATAAAGTGAACACCTACAATTTGCTTCGTATCTTTTCCTTACATGAAAGCTGCCAAATATTTCACACAAAAATGCACGCATTCATTCATTCCTCTTCTCTCCCTGTGTTCTTTGCCACGCCACACCCTACAGCAAAAGTTTCTGCAGCCTTTCTGCACCAAATTGTCAGAAAACGTCATCGACAGCAGCAGCAGCGCGCGCGCGCACCCCGCCGTCCCCGCACGGCAACGAGCTTTCCTTTCCCTACTTCGGCAGCGCTAGGTCAAGGGAGGAGTGAGGGTCGGCAGGGGGGCGGAGCCGCGTGCTGCAGTCACCCTCCCCCCCCTCCTCCTCCTCCGAGAGAGTCGCGCACCCGCCGCTTCACCGGTAGCGGAGGGATACGGCACTATATAGAGGCGCCGCGCGGTCCGACACTGCCAGCAGTCTGTGGTGTCGCTCGAGGGAAGGGTATCGCCGCCGGAGCCTCGCTAAAAACCTGTTTCCCCTCCCCGCCCCGGAGTACACGCTGCCATGGTAGGTAGACGGCGTGCGGGCTTTTTGGACCGAAGGACCCGGCAGAGGGACAGAGAGAGAGAGTGAGAGCGCGCGCGCGCTGCCGTTTCTGCGAGGGGTGTTGATGGCGCGTGCGGTAACGGTTTTTTTCCCTCGCTCCGTGTGTGTGTGTGAGGCGAAATCGAGGCACGCGGTTCGCCGAAAACCCTTTTTTAAAAAAAAAAAATATATATTTTGCCGTCGTCGTCGCTCATTTTGTCGTTTTGTTTGCTGTTCTGGAAGCTGTGCACCTAACGTCTGATGGGATTTTGCGCCGCCTGGTTATCTTTTGCGCGCGCACACACACACAAAAAAGCTGCATCTTGACGTTCTTTGCTTCGTGATGGAGGATGCTTCGTGTTTGAAAGGTTCCAAAGCAACTGATGCATTCTTTTTCTGCCTTCTCTCGTTGGCTTTATCTCCTTGTCTGTTCTTTATTTTAACGCACTTTTTTTATTTATTTATTTATTTATTTTTTTGCGTTTTGCTGTTTTTTGTTTTTTTTGCGTTTTGCTGTTTTTGGTTTGTTTTTTTTTGGGGGGGGGGTGCTGTGGCGATGCTTTGGTGCGAGCTGTTGGTACGATTCCACCTGCTGCTCGTCGCGACGAATTAACGTGTCGGAAATACGACGGTGGGTAAGACCTTAAAAAAAACAACAAAAAATGCGGGAGAGTGTTGATGCGGGGATACTTTTGGGGCAGCTTCGAGCGAAACTCTTTCCTTCCTCCGCACCGACATTTGTTGCGCTCTATTTACAAAGGGTGGGGGCGGGAAGAGGAGTGCCCCAACCCAATATATGCGTTCTACGTATTATACCCCCCCAAAAAAAAAGAAAAAAAGAGGGTTGGCTTGGATATTGCATTTGCTTGTACCTAACTGGCACATGGCGAGCATATTTATTAGCGTCCCCCCCCCTCCCCCTCTCGCGTAAGGCTGCGCACTTTCTTATCTTGCGGTGCTTAAAGCCGAGTCGAGACGGTTAAAAAAAAAAAATCCTCCTTCCTGAACATCTTTAAACGTTGCTAGTCTTTGCGCCCTTTAGACGAGCAAAAAGCCCTGGGTGCCGAGGGGGTGTGGGGGGGGGGTGTTACGTCGTCTTGGTTGAAATAACGCGAAAGCAGCGTTTCGAATCTGGCCTTTGGCCGAAAATGGCTGTCTTCGTCTCTTTGGTCTTTAATTCGGGCGCGGTGGGCGCGGTTATGGGGGGGGGATCCTCGGCTTAGGGGCCCCGATGGCGTTGAAGGCTTATGTAGCCCTGGGACTTGGGGGAAGCTGGTGTTTTTGGGGCGAAAGAAACAAGTCGGTGACTGCAAGTAGAGCAGCACGGCCCGACCAGTCTGCCCAGAAAGGTGGTCTGGGAGTTGACTGACTGACACTCGGTGCAGTCTAACCCCTCCCCCCCCGGCCCTTTATAGTCCACTTTAATATAGTGGTGGTCGGGCTACTGTCCATGAAATAGAAAAGTGAAGACTGGAAAAGAGTCCTCCAAGGTAACAATATCCCATTGCTTATACGGACTAGAGGGGGCTAATGGAGTCTGATACCTGCTAGCTTTGGGCAGCGAGGCTGGCATTTGCAAGCCAATAGCTTTTCTAGAAGACTCGGGCTCCTCCAGGGAGGGATGAGCACGCGCTGAAACTGCAGCCATGTGTATTGTAAGCAACAATTTGTTAACCCTTTTCCTAATCTGCCTCTACTCAAGGGCTGCAGTGCTGCTGGTTTTATGTTATTCGGTGTGCATTATGGAATATAACTAGGGATATGCCTTGTTTATGGGGTGGGTGTTTAGAAAACTTGTACTCCTTCAGCCAGTCTCTGAAATGGAAGTGTATTTTAGCCTAGGATTACTCTATACCTTTGCCCTGGTAACCATGGCAGCTGCTGACTTGTTGCTAGGAACATGAGCTTTAGTAGTTTACCTCATTACCTCTAACAATATCTAGGCTATGTAAATATGGGTCTGCATAAAATTGTGTTGGATGAATTCAACATGCTTCATGCTGTTAGCCTTATAGCTAATGAATGCCATAATTCATATGAAGCGTTATTTAGTAATACTGGATTGCATATTTAATCATTTTAAACTGCAAGCTCCTGTCTTGTGGCTTTATTTTAAACTGTGGTTGTAATATGTATAATTGAAACTAATCCATTTTAAGTGCTTCAGGAATCTGCTTAAAAGGCAGGATAATTTAAAAATACAATAGCTGTAATCTTATAATTTTCGTGTACTATTGAGCTGTCTACTGAAGTTCTCCATTGTTTTATGGGATGCGATATTGCCTTCCAGGCACACTTGAGATGCATATTTTTAATTGAACTCTTACTCTCTTCTAGGCTGATCAGCTGACTGAGGAACAGATTGCTGGTATGTTTCTGTGATTACTTAGGTAGTCATATGGGGTTTGGGGTTGAAATGGGTCAGCATTTCTAGTTTTTTGGTAATGGTTGGTTATAGATCAGGTGGTGAACTGTTCCCCAGGTTCACTTGGCATTCTGAACCAGCAAGAATGATTGCAAGTGCTAACTTAACAAGTAGAACTAGTTTAATGAAACTTTCATGCTATCTTATTTCATTAAGCCTGGATTCTTGAACTGGTGCTGATCACATGTCAAGTCTGGTGATGGTTAGAGAATGACACAGGGAAAAAAATCTGTCCCCACCGCTGGACCACTGCCCCCTTCACCGCCTCGTCCCATCCACGCAGCATCCACCCTTCCCTCGTGCGGTCCGCGCATTTCCCTCCCTCCCCCTTACTTTTGCGGCGCGTTTTAAGGTTTGATTAGCTTGTTGAAAGCCGCTGGGAGTGTTCATGCAGTTGCGTGTGTGGGTGGAGGCTTCTATTCTGACGCAACTGGAAGTTGCATCACACACTTAACTGCACGTAAGTTCCGGAGGCTTTCAACAAGTCTCCAACCTTAAAATGCGCCGCCAAGGTAAGGGAGGGAGGGGGCCACGTGTGATCGGTGACCGCGCACATTCACTCCCTTAATTGTGGGGGACAAAGCCATTCACCGCTCCACGGGGCGGTGGATGGCCTTGTCCCCGTACCTGTGGTGAGCACCTTCCCTCCTCCACTGTTTTGGTGGGTTACCCGCGGCTAGCTGCGGATAACATCCACTATGTCATTCTGTAGTGCTGGTTTTGGAATTGTGCTGACACAAAAGATAGGCACCAGAAATGTAGGTCAGGGTTTTTCAGGCCTACATTTCAGGTGCCTATCTTCACATGAATTGTGCCTATGTAGGCGCTTTAGGCCATCTAATGCCACTTCCAGTGTTGGCCATGCCTACTTTGGTGTTAGCCTAAAGCACCTATGTAGGCACAGTTCTGATCTAGACTTTCTAGGTGCTGATATGCTCCTTAAATTTTAGTTAAACACTATTTGGACTTCATTTTTAACAGAGGTATGGGTGCCCAGAAAATCAGCACTGGTTCAAGAATCCAGGCCTAAAGTCTAAAGCTTGTTGAGTATATTTTCACATGCTCTAAGGATCTTATTTGCTAAGCACTTTTAACTTTTGGGCAAATGATGCTTTTTGTGGGTGGACCCTTAAGTGGACTAAAGTTGTATAACTTGTGGTTCAGTTAGCTTGATATGAACTTGAAAAACTTACATGGGGTTAATATTTGCTGTTAACTTGGCCTTTTTCAATTGACACAAATGGGAAAACAATGACTGGCTGGCTGCCTTAAAGGAAGTGCCTCTGATCACTTTCCCATACCTGCTTTTCTCTGTTGGCTTCTCCAGCTCATGAATTTTAGACACTTGGGTAACCTGGCACCCAGACTTTTTAGTTTTGTATGCGGTCAACTTGCAGCAATTCTATCAGTGGACAGTTTTTGTCTATTAACACGGAACAGATCAAAATACATAGGATTATACCCTTTGTTGGTCTTGTTTCTTTTTGTGTATGGTTAAGGTTCTGGAGATTCTACATAGTTAACTTCTAATGGCTGTACTTCCCCCCCCCCTTAGGGTAGTAAGCCCTTTAGTAACTTGGGTATGTGCTACAGGGCTACATAAGGATATGGTTGGATAGAAGGTGCTGACTACATTGGCATAGTTCATTGCTTGCAGATATTCTATGAAGTGGTTTGTGTAAAGTCTACCTCTGTTTCTACACTCGCCCACAGCATATCTGTTCTAGACTTGATAGAATGTCAATGTTCATGTGTCTAGTAAGAGAGTAAATGATACTTTGGAGAATACCAAGCACTCACCTGAACAGAAATTTAGTTATTCTTTTGCTTTTAAATTAACCGAATTCTGGAATGCTTTACCGCTTACATTAGGACTTTTAGGTTCTTTTGCTAAACATTTTGGAAATTAACTATTTCAGTCTACTTTTTCTTGTCAAATTTATGTATTATGTTTTACATTATTGTAAACAGTCGAGATCCTCTTGGTTGATGACTCGGTCTATAAAACTAAATTTTTGTTTAGTTTGGAAGCCAATAAAAAGTTTAGTACATTAAAGTGTTTGTTTTGGTCTGTTCACTTCAAAAAATTTAGCAGTTGTAAAAGCATTTAAATTTGAGATCATCACTAAATATTTGCTTTATAATGGTTCTCAATGACATAATTTAAGCTTAACTGACTTGGGCAATGTTTTTCTTTAGAATTCAAGGAAGCCTTCTCCTTATTTGATAAAGATGGTGATGGCACTATCACAACAAAAGAACTTGGGACTGTTATGAGGTCACTAGGCCAAAATCCAACTGAGGCTGAATTACAGGATATGATCAATGAGGTGGATGCTGATGGTAAGTCTAAAAAAAAAAAAATGTACAGAAAGCTTCTGAAACAAATGACTAGTCAGATTTGTGGCTCCCAAGCCTTTCTAGGCTTGGAAACTACTATTTCTGTAGTGCTACTAGGCATACATAGCGTTATATGCAGAAACAAGGCTAAATAACCATAGCAGGTTCTTGTGCTTTATCTTCGGCTTTCATTTGGAAATGAGGTTTATCACAAAAGGAATCGGCTAGCTTAGTTCTTCCAACTAATTGTAGACTTCAAATCAACTTTAATATTGGATGCATTTATTCAGTTTCCTTTGAAAGCTAATATGCAGAAATTTAGTAAGTTTTTACCATTACTGAGTATATGGAAGGATTGAAAGATCACAAAGGGTTCATCTTCCTGCTTGTCTAACTTGGTTTCTAAAAATGGTCTTTGCATACAATAAAACTAGTTTGACAGCAAAGGGTTTTTTTCTTTCCTAAAGAATAGATGGAACTAGTTGAATCAGTTAATCAGCTACCGTTTCATTTCAGCCTTCTAGAAATTAGAATTCATGGTATTACAAGTTTTTCCGTTTCACCTGTACAGATACCAGTGGGACATACTGAAGAATGGAAAGCAATACTTTAAGTTTGCCCATACATTTTATGAACGCCAGAAAACTTTGATATTAGTTTCAAGTTTACTTGATTTGTGCCTTACTCCACGTGCCCTGCTATGTACAAAACAGTTTGAGAAATTGTCTAAGACTTACACTAAATCACCTGTATGGGAACAATCCTTTGTGGCTGATGGTTTCCCCGCTTTTGTTAAAACTTCACTGGCTCCCAGTAATCTCTAGGGTTTACTTTAAATGTGCCTGGCTAACATTTAAGATCTTGCATGGCACTCTTCCTCCTTGAGTTCTGAGAGGCCTGATATTACCAAATCTATTCAAAAGCTTAAATTCTTTCCGCTCGTTAAAAGGCGTTATCGAGTATATTGGAAAATTAGGGAAATCTCTTTACTTTAAATAACTGAGGTTTGGAATAATTTTCCTGTCCAGCTGCGTAATTTGGGCTCTTTCCAATTATTTCGAAAACATCTGAAAACATGGCTTTTTTCAAAAATGTAAATTCCGCTGCTTTCTATATAATCACTAATTATATTTTTCTTTTTTTTAAACTCTTGTAAATCGTGCCGATATTTCTTTCTATAGAGATGTGGTATATAAGCTTAAAGTTTAGTATAGTAGGTAGCCCAACTGAAACTTGTTTTAATCTAATTACTGTGCCTGGGCCATGGAATATATAGAACTTAAGTTGAAATTCTTACTTGAGAGAACACAAGTTTGATGCATAAACAGTTAAAGTTGCTCCTCAAACATGCTGCATTGTGAGGCAGGATAGCATTTCTAATTATGTTGGGCCACTACATTCCATGGCATGAGTTTTTTTCATTCTGATATAAATACCAATATATTTCCTGCTCTTGTTAGAAGTAGTGTTTAAAGGTGTTTGATAAAACTTGTTTTCTGAAGTAGCCATATAAGGAATCTTGGCATGATAGCTGATCAGTGGCTATTAAATCAAGCAACAGTAATAGTAGTACAGGACTACCTAGTGAGCTGTGAGAAGCAAATGGCATATCTTCACAAGTCGCTGAGAATTCTTGAGCATTATCAAATATGGCGTAGAGAATAACATGGTGATGGAATTTGTCACCATTCCCATGTCCTTTAAGGAGAGAGGGAAGAATGGTGTAGAAGGACTGAGGTTGAGATACACTAAAGAATTTTACATGGGAAGGCTTCATCTGGTTATCTGTGGGGATGGGGTGAATTCTGTCACCATGTTCTCTAATGGAGCTTGCATGTTCTAAAGCAGTGGTCTTGAACCCTTTGCAGGGCCATATTTTGGATTTGTAGGTACTTGGAAGGATTCAGAAAAACTAGTTAATGGCTTATTAAGGAAATGACAATTTTGCATGAGGTAAAAAAAACCCAACTCTTTATAGTTTATAAATCTTTCCTTTTGGCTAAATCTTAATAATAATATTGTAATTTATGGCTAAAGAGACATATGATCAAGAAACTGTTTTATTTTACTTCTGTGATTATGATAAACATACCGAGGGCCTCAAAAGAGGACCTGGCGAACCACGAGTTTGAGACCACTGCTATAGGCTAAGGCTCTTTACACCTGCATTGTGATGTCATAGAAGTTTATGGTTATAGAAACATAGTAACACGATGGCTCATCCAGAGCATCCACTATCTCCTCCTCTCCCTATTGGCTAAGGCTCTTAACATTTGCATCTTCTCTTCCTATAGGCCAGTGGTCTCAAACTCCAACCCTTTGCAGGGCCACATTTAGGTTTTGTAGGTACTTGAAGGGCCTCAGAAAAAATAGTTAATGTCTTATTAAAGAAATGACAGTTTTTCATGAGGTAAAACTCTTTATAGTTTATAAATTTTTCCTTTTGGCTAAGTCTTAATAATAATATTGTCATTTATAGCTAAAGAGACATAAGATCAAGAAACTGTTTTATTTACTTTTGTGATTATGATAAACATACCGAGGGCCTCAAAATATTACCTGATGGCCACTTGTGGCCCCCCCAGGCTGTGAGTTTGAGACCACTGTTCTAAAGGTTGGTAGAAGGATACTGAAATGGTGCTATTGGACAGTAGGCATTGCATACTTAAGTATTTGAAAATCGCTCTAAAAGGGAGTCTTGGAACAAGGTTGTGCTTTGGAGGGAGGTACTCGGTGCACATCCTCCATACAGTAGCTGGAAGGTCAATCTTGCAGAGTATTATGTATTGATGTGAATTTTCACATTTACTTTTAAGCTCTTAATGTGAAGGTGAAGATGTATTAACCTTGGTGCGGAAGAAGCAATTCTATGCCAAATCACTCATCCTGCCTCCTTCCCCTAAGGCAGTGTGTCTCAAATTGTGCCATGGCAGATTCCAGAATTTCACTTTATTTTTAAAAATTCCCTTCATAAGTATATACTAGAATAGATGACATGTACATCGCGTAAGCAATATTATGAACGTCTATATGTTTGTGAAGGATATAACTGCCCAGACAAGTATCATTCTTTGACGCGATTGGTCCTTGAAAAACTAACGGCAAGTAATTTTAGTTGTTTGGGTTTTTTGTTTTTAATGCAGTAGTATTTTTATTTTTATGCAGTAGTTATCCTAACTTGAGCAAAAAAGCAATCAAGATTTTACCATTTGGATCTTCTTATCTTTGCGAACTTGGATTTTCAGCTCTGACAGAAATTAAATAAAGATAACTGCAGATGATGGATAATGAAAGGCGTGTTTGCATGTTGACTATTGAGCTGCATTTTGAGTTAATTTGCACTCAAAAACAAGCACATCCATCACATTGATTAGCTACTCTATTCTCTCTACTTTAGTTTCACCGTTGTTACAATTACCCATACATAGCTTAAAAGAACTTTAAATAAATAACTCTTAATTTTTTGTTTTTGCAATTTTAGAATTTCAATTATAATGTGCCTTGAAAACATTTGCTCTGTTTAGTGTGGCAGAGCTAAAAAAGTTTGAGACACTGCCCTAAGGTCTTGATTGGGAACAGCAGTATCTTGAGCCATGGTCTCTGCTATTGGTCCTCTAAAAGGAGGACCTAAAAGCACTGCTCCTTTTCTGCCACTTAATAGAACAAATGGTATACAGCTGACTTGCTTCTGCCCTATGTCCTTTTGTAATCTTGTAATGCATAGCAAAAACCTTACCTGCCAAACAAGAACTCAGCTCACAAGTAACTGTTTGGAGGTAGTGGGTTCACAGAATAGCTTAGTGGGTATGGAGACCAAATAGTATGGACATTTCAAATGTGGATCAATGCAGTGCACATTTCTATACTGAATAAAAGCTTGACCTAATATAAATAAGGTTGTAGAATATCGATATCAACTTCAGCTCTTAGTAACCCAAGCTTGTGCTGCTGGGGAAATGGGGGAAGGGAATGTGGTAGGTTGCACAAGCTGGTAGCTAATGTATGCTTATTCTAGAATAAACTTTCTCCTCCCTCAGTTTACATTTCCAGTTAGATTTACTGTATTCTTGAAGATTAATCCAAGATAGTACATGTAGCATCTCCATGTTATAGTTTACTGTTTGTTTTGCCTAATGAAACGGTACCAGGCATGCTATTTAATGTCAACACAATTCACTTAAGCAGAGGTGGGGATCATAAGGTATAATAGCTCAGGGTAAGTTAGTCTGGTATTCTGTACATGATTGTCCAGCCTTCTTTGTGAATCGCCCAAAAGTCATTTGACTATGGCGGTATAGAAGAATAAAGTTTATTATTACATAGGCTTAGTGTCTATACCTTAGGTAATGGGAGGATTAAATTGGTTCTCTGATGCTAGAGCAACATAGGGAACTTGAGCCCTTGCTTCACTGATTTTAGACTGCTGTTCTAACCGTAAGACTGCATCTCCAGTTACATACACATGCAGTTTCCTTAAATCGCCTCTCAATTCCTGATCTCTACTTTTACATGGTAAACAAATTCTGCAGCTGGTTAAGCCTTATCTAGCTAGCTGCCTCTTAAGGCTTGGGAGAGAATCCATGTTCACCTGGGGGAATAAGTGCTAGACACCAGGGCTTTGTTACTGAAGCTGTTCTTGGGGTTTTTTTTGGGTGGGGGGGGAGGTGGTGGTTATAGGAATGCTTCACTGTACATACCTCTACTGACTTAAAAGGCTCACAAGTATGTGCATCAAATGCTGACAGGTGAATTTTTTAAAAAAATTTTCCTTGTTGGTATTGCAGCAGGTGAATAAATTCAAATAGACCTTGGTAGGTTCATCAGCCCCCTTCATTGCTTTTGAAGATCTTAAAACTTGGCATGTCAGTACCTTATACATGGTCTTAAGGTCAGGAAAAGACAGCTGCATTCAGCTATACAGTAAGGCTGTACATTTAACGTATTAATGCAATTAACATGCTAGTTTAATCACATTAAAAAAAAAAAATAACAGAACTTAACTTCTCTCCACCCTTGTCTTCTCCTGGCACATCCTCTTGCTTCTCCAGGCCCTTCACAGCCCTCTACTCTGTTCCTTCTGCCCCTCAGGGCCCTGAACCCGATCATGCCACAGTGAAAGCAAGCTGGTTTCTAGCCAGCCCAAAGCCTCTATAGTGTTGGGGGAAAAGGGACATTCTGTCAGAGGTAGAACATACCGTTTTTCAACAATGCAGAGAAACATAGAAACATAGATGACGGCAGATAAGGGCCATAGCCCATCTGGTCTGCCCACTCTACTGACCCACTCCCAAGTCTACTATCCTAGGGATCCCACTCCTGGTGACAGGTTCCCTTGGCTTAACCCTCTAAGGGATCCCACATGGAAACCAGCTTGCTAACACTGGCATGACTTATTTTTATTTATTTTTTTATTTTTAGTATTTATATACCACTTGTAGCCTAAGTGGTATATAGTAGTACATAGTATATAAGTAGTACATAGTATATACATAGTATATAAGTAGTACATAGTACATATACATAGTATATAAGTAGTACATATACATAGTATATAAGTAGTACATTCAGGTACTCAAGCATTGGGTTCAGGGCCATGAGGGGCAGGAGAAGGAACAGAGGAGAGGGCTGTGAAGGGCCTGGAGAAGCAAGAGGATATGCCAGCAAGATGATGTAGACCAGAGGCAGTTGAGTGAGGGTAAAACCAGGTAAAGGGACGATAAGGGAGGAGATGGTAGAAAGGAAAAATTGCCTGGGAGAGAGGGGAAGAGGATTATCAGACTTTGCCCCCCCCCCCCCCCCTTTTTGTAATAAAATTGTGGTAGTGAGTCCTAGTGCATTAAATGCAACAAATCCCATTCAGTTTCTGTGGGCTTCAGTGCATTTGACATTGAGGAATTGGTACTGTGGCTTTGTTAAAGGAGCCACCTTTTTGTAGGGCTGTACATGCTAAATTTCTTCATCCATCCAGACAGATGGTTTACACTCCTTTGCCAGCAGGTGGAGATGGAACACACTGAATTCTAGCAGTATAAGTGGGCTATGCAGTCCCTCAGAGAACCAGTCCTCAGTCTCCAGCAGGTGGAGGTGGTAAGCTTGTGCAATCTTTTAGGCCTTGGCAGGTCTGTTGGAAAAGCTAAGTAGTGGCTTTTTTTTTTTCCCTCTGCCCCTACTTTCTTGTCAGACTGAGCTGGGTTCCCACGGGGGATAAGGGGATGGGTGGTCCGTTACACCTTAGGGATGTCACATTCAGGAAACAAATTTCAAGTTTATTTATAGCTTGATATACCGACCATCACAAGTATCTGGTCAGTTTGCAATAATAAAAATTAAAATATTTAGAATAGCTTTAAAAAATGAGTAAACAGGACAAGAACAAAATTAAGATGGGTTAGAGACGAGAGGCACAGGGGGAAGAGGGAGATTTTAATTACACTGTGTAAATAAAAATAAGAGGGAGAGGATAAAACAAGGATAAAGGAAATGTTTCCTGAAAGCCTTTCACTATTTATTAATTTTTATTTTCCCTTTATCGGGTTCTTAATTGCAGTTTTGATATGAATCTTTGAATAGAAATGTTTTAAACTTAAAGAATTTTCACTGCGGAGGTGTGGTGGCATTGCATTCCTCTCCCCATTTTCCCCACCTCTCCAATTTTTCTATAGAGGTACCAAGGGGGCAAAGACTACAGTTTTGAGTGCATTTGGGGGTCTGCTCATTTTTTTTATATAAATAAACCAGACCAGAGGCAGTGTTTTTTCTTTCTGTGTTTGCTTGCAGGGACTGTTTTCATTATTTCTCTTCCATTTGCTGCCAGTTTCAGCCATTTTGGCAGAGTCTTGGGAGCTCCCACCTAGATTGGAGAGGCAGGAACAGTTGTGCAGGCGTCTTCGAGGGAGTGTGATGCTATCCCACCTGTGGGTTGTATATCATATCGCATACATGCGGCTGATGGTCCAGTCCCCTCTCCGGTGGCTTCGGCCTCGTCTGGGGGGGGTGGGGGGGGAAGTCATCTTTGTTGGCTTCACCCAAATGGCTGTATTTCATGGGAGGACATTTTTCCTTGACAATGTTTTGTCCCCTGATGAGGACCTGGTGATCTCAGGGGACCTTCAACACCCTTGGGGGGGAGGGGGCGCAGACAATGCAGGTGGCTGTATGTCTGAGCTGCCTACAGGGGAAGATTCGTCTGTGGTGCACATTTTTCACCAGGAAGAGCTCAAGAGCTTATTCTTCAGATGTCCTCTGTCTTGCATTTTGAGGAAGACACCAAAGAGGTTCTACAGGTGTTGGATCCTCTTCTTAAGGGGATTCGATTGGCATTTCCCATGCATCTGGATCTCTGGGACATACGTCATGCTCAGTGGAAGATTCTGGGGGCCCCCCTTTTTGGCTGGTACAATCCATGTCCCAGCTTTATCCTATTCCTGAGCCTGATAGATTCTTTTCGATCACCGGATATGGATGCCGTGGTTTCAACCATTGCCAAGAGGCATACTCTTCTGGTTGGTGGTGGTTCAACCCTGAGGGACCCCCAGAATAGAAGGATGGTGTCTCTTCTTAAGGATGGTTTTGATGTGGGCAGCTCCAGAGGTCCAGACAGCAATTTTCTGGTGGCCAGAGCCTGTTTTTGGTATGCTGAGCATGTGTTCAATGGGGACTCTAATGACTGGTCACTGATGGATCAGGAGGTGGCTATAATTGAAATGGGCACTTACCTTTCAGATGCTATGTATGATTTGCATGCTTCAGCTAAGTCTATGGCCTCGGGGCTGGCTCCATAGTCGGCAGACATGGATGGCCTCCAAATCCAAGCTTAGTCAGTTTCCTTTTATGGATTCTTTGGATAGGAATTAGACAAGCTGGTTCAGAGTTTAGCAGACTCTAAGCTGGCCTGGCTACTGGAGGACAAACCTTGCTAGCCTGCTGGGGAGTCAGGGGGGTCGGTCAAGGTCATATTCAGGAGTTTTGCCAGTATGTCTGCAGTGCGGTCGTTTCTTCCAGTGGATGCAACCCTTCCAGGGTGCTTGCTTGGGACCCCTCCTCGGCTCGACCTGCCCAGTGACTGTTTCTTCTCCTGGTTCAGGTGGGCACCCGCTTACAGGAGTTTTACTGGGGGTGAACTGAGATCACAATGGATCAGTGGGTTCTAGTGGTAATTCAAGACAGGTATGTTCTCGTTCGACTGTTCTTGACATCTATTTTTTTTTCTCTTCCCCTTGTCAGGCCTCTTGGAAAAAGCAGGCGCTTCAAGACTCTTCAGTAGAGCTCAAGGCAATGGTTCTAGTGCCTCATTCAGAGATTTTGGTGATTTCTATGTTGATTCGTCCCCCATTTGAGTCCCTGGCTCCTGCATGCTGAAGGACCTTACTTTGAAAACAGTTTTTCTTGTAGCCATTTTCTCAGCTTGGTGCATGTCTGAGTTTAATCCTTTTCTTGTCATGTCCCCTTGGAGCTTTCAAAGGAGCATATGGTGTTGCGGCCTGTTCTTCCTAAGGTCGTTTCCCATTTTCATGTGAATTAAAGACTGTTGCTCTTCTGGCTTTGGGTAGTTGGGAGTAGAGCTGCCAGATTCGGAAAAAAAATTAGATTCAATTCAGCCTATTGAATCGGGTTTGTGTTGTGTTGTTTTTTTTTTTTTTTTTTTTTTAAATTTAGATTTTCCTGCCCAATTGGGGTTCCCCCCCCCACCAATATCCTGGTGGGTTTATTTTATAGCCTTTTCATCCCCTTTGCCCTCTCCTAACCACACTGGTGATGTGGTACAAAAAAGACTTTTCCTCTGTTAAATCCTAGCTCATGTTCACAGCTAACACCAGCTCTGGCAGGATACACATTTGAAATCCGACACATTGTAATAAAAAACCCAGAAAATAAAATTTGTTTTCTACCTTTTGTTGTCTGGTCATTATTCAAATTATGTTGGGCCCAGGCTCTGGTTGTTTTCTGATAACTCGCTTGCCAGGGTCTCCTTTCTCCGTGCTAACCATCCATCTTCCATCTTTGTCCTCCCCTTCCGTTTCCCTTCCCTCCCCCGAAGGTCTGATATCTTTACTTTTTTTCATCGCTATCCCCGCAGCTGCAGCGATGGACCCCAGATCCACCATCTTTCCTTTTCTCAACTACTTTCATCCAGCATCTCTTCCTCCTTCCCCACCACCCCAGGTTCTACGAGTTCTCCCTTTCTCTTCCCAACTACCCTTCTATCCAGTATTTCTATCCCCCCTGCCATACCATCTCTTGTGTCCAGCTTCTCTCCCTTTCTGTTCCTTCCCTCCTTAAATCGCATTGTCTACCATCTCTCTCCCTCTCCTCTGTTTTTAGACCCATTATTTCTTCCCCCCCAGTCTGGCATATGCACATCTCTTTGTCCCCCTTCCCTCCCTCCCTCCCCCCCGGTCCTACTTTTACTTAATTAGAGCAGCAGCATAGCCTGTAGTGATCCTTACAGGCTCCCATCAGCCTCCGCAGCTGTTGTTCCCTCTGCCACGGTCCCGCCCCTCCTCTGACATCAGGGGCAGGATCGTGGCAGAGGAAACGGTTCTGGAGGCCGATGGCAGCCTGCAAGGATCGCTAGCACCAGCAATCCTCGCCCCCCCTAACCGGCCAGCAAGAGACGGCGAAGGGGGAGTCGGTCACCGAATCGGGAAGCCAAATTTTATTTATTTTTTTTTTAAATTTACAAAAAATCAAATCAATTATGAATCCATTCATCCGAAGTGAATCGGACAGCACTAGTTGAGAGGGTAATTTAGAGCAGAGGCAGTTGCACAAGTTGGGATATCAGCAGAGTCCTTTGTACTTACATGAAACGGACTTGGGAGTTCAGGTGGACAGTCTTTGATCCAGCGTACGATCGAAGCCTTAGAGGCACCTTCCCTCTAATGACTGCCTGTCGGGAGAATAAAAAGACAATCGCTTCGGTGTACCACCGTCGCAAAAAAAATAGTTCCAGAGTTTCTCAAAGCTCATTCCACTCGGTCAGGCGGCTTTCTGGGCTGAGTCCTCTCTCGTCCCTGGTGGATATCTGTAAGGCTGCAGTTTGGTCTCTGCATTCTTTTCTGTGTCATTACTGGATGGACATTAAGGCGCGTCAGGATGCTGTTTTTGGTGAGCACATTCTTATGGTGGCTCTTCAGGGGTCCCACCCATGATGAGTACTTTGATATGTCCCATCTATCTGTGCTGGTCTAGAAGGATGATAAAGGAGAAACTAGGTCTTGTCTGCTTTCTTTTAGTTCCTCCAGACTGGCACAGAACTTGTTGATAAGAGAGTTGTGTTTTTTTTTTCTCGGGATTGCTATCTTGTGCTTTTGTTCTTTTTGCCTTTTGTGTGTGTGGGGGGGTATAAATATTGATTGTGGAGCAGCAACATCAGGTTTATGGGGTTTAGTGTTGGTTTGGTTCTGATCCTTTTCCAACAGTTGTACTTTGTTTTGCACTGTTACTTTTTACAAAAAAAAAAAAATTTTTGTTCTAGACAGAGCTTTAGTTTTGATTTCTTGCTTGGCTATTCATCAGACTGGTTCTATGAGGAACTAACTGCACAGCCCACTTGTACTGTTAGAATTCAGTGTGTTCTCGGTCTCCATCTGCTGGCATAAACCATCTGTGCCAGTCTGGCGGGACTAAAAGAAAATTAGTAGGTAAGACCTAATTTCTTCTTTTGCATTAGGGTTGGGCAATTTAAAAATATAATTGATGTACAGCCCTACTATAAAGCATTAGTTTTATCTTCCACATTGCTTTTTGAGTATTCTACCTTTTGTGGATACAAAAGCCAGTAAGATTTCGTTCAGGTAGTTAGCATTAACGTGACATGCAGAGTAATGTGTTTGAGCTGTATAAAGAAGGTTGTAAATGAACCATAGACTTTGAGGTGATTGCTTTAATCTGTGCTACATCAAGAGTGACTAAAGCAAAAAAAAAAATGCCAGGCTGCATAGATGTATCATATCAGAAAAGGGGTTAAAACCTTATTTGCAAATATGGGTTATGTTTGGAGGCCATCCAGAAAGGAGAGTGGTGCAGTGGTTTAGAGCTACAGCCTCAGCACACTGAGGTGGTGGGTTCAAACCCTGTGCTGCTCCTTGAGACCCTGGTTAAGTCACTTAATCCTCCACTGCCCCAGGTACATTAGATGACTGTGAGCCTGCTGGGACAGATGGAAAAATGCACAAGTACCTGATTTGTAATCTGTCTGAACTCCTTTTGGAGGACAGGCTAAAAAATCAAATAAAAATAATCAAAATGGTACAGCACTTGCACCAGAAAACACTTGTGTAGAGCAGTGTTCTTCAGCCTTTTGATGCCTATGGACCGGCGGAAATAAAATAATTTTGTGGACCAGCACCAGTCTGCGGACCGGCAGTTGAACACAGGGCTAAGTTGTGGGCAAGACCCTGCCCATCTTCATCCAATCTCTGTCCCAGACCCCGCCCCCATCATTTTACTATTTGTAACACCATTTTCACCCCCTTATTAACAACACATAATGAAAACTAAAAGTACTAATATACAAACAAACCCTAAGATGCAAGACTGCATGCAGTACAACCCCAGAGGAAAAGAAACAAACGCATTTCTTCCTGAACAGACAGCAGATGTAAATCAATCACTAAATTAAAAAATAATAAAATCATTCTCCCTCCATGCTGTGCCTTGCCTTCTTGCCTGCCCCTCCCGGTGTTATTTTCAGGCAGGCTGGCTCCCTCTTCCTCAGTGCTGCAGTTGCCAAAGCCATGGGCAGCGGTGCCTCATCTGGAAGCCTTTCCTCTGACATTGCAATGTCTGAAGGCTTCTGGTTCAGGCACAGGATGTGCGTAGGAGCCTCTGCCCATGGCTTTGTGCACTGCAGCACTGTGGAAGAGGGAGCCAGCCCGAAGACAACGCTGCATTGATTGCACCGTGGACTGGTCGCTGAAGCGCATTGTCTGGGGCCTGATGCATGTGCCAGCCCTGCGGACCGGCGGTTGAAGAAAACTGGTGTAAGAGTGTACATTGGTACATGTACCTATCCTCACTTGGGTAGGTGGTTATGCATTAATACCTCTTCAAAGGAAGAGAAGCTAGGCTTGGGACATGCAGCAAAACTTGGGACTCCATTCAATAAATGATGCCAAAAAACAGTACCGACAAAGGTGCCAAGTACCATTCTATAAACAGCACTTAGAATAATGCTGGGATCCACACCTAACTTGGGCATGAAGATTTACACCAACTAAACCCTGGTGTAGTGATCATATCCCTCTTATGCTAGAACAGTACACATAAATTGCAGGAACACTCCTGATCTTCCAATGGCCATGCTCCTTTTTACCATGTGTAAAACTTACATGTGGATCCAGTGCCTAAAAATGGATTAATTTTTAATGCTAATTGGTGCTGATGGCACATAACTAGAACTAATTGGCTTGTTCAGTTAAATTACACTCAAATTGGGTACATAATTTTTAGCATCATTTTATAGAATTTGGTCATAATTATCTGTGGCCCTAACTTAATCTTTCAGGAATGCCCTCGCACTAATGAATATAGTCATGTGAAAAAATTAGGACACCCCATGAAATATTCAGTTCTTTCTTAAGAAATATTCACATATCAGTGTCAAATCTTTATTTATCTCTGGAAAAGAAAGTGATATAATTGCAGGTAAACACCAACATTTTCCTTGCATATCTCTTGAAACAAAAAATATCCACAAAAATGTCTATTCTAACTGAGGAATAAATTAGGACACCCCCACATATCCTCCCAGTTAAAATGGCTCAAATCACACAAGTGTAGTACATCAGGTAAACATGATTAGAACATTATTACTCAGCATTTTGAAGGAGGTTTGCCTTACTTAAATCTCAGATATTTAGTTTGGTGTGCTCATGACTGCTGCAGTGAGAGTGAACACCACCATGGTGAGATCAAAAGCGCTGGGTTGTCTTGAGGCCTTCATAAAGAAGATTGTAGCAGCTTATAAATCTGGTAAGGGATTTAAAAAGAATTTGACAGCCATTAGAGAATGACACAGGGAAAAAATCTGTCCCCGTCGCTGCCCCTTCCCAGGCCCACCATCCCCACAGCATCCATATAAGCCTCAGTACTGCAATATTTAGCTTATTCCTTCCTTATAAATCAAAGTTCTGGCTGCTGAACTAGAGAAAGATGTTCAGCTGGCAGGGCTTTGTTTATAAATCTACTACATGGGGAAGACAATAAGGACCAAGAAGAAGGGAATGAAGCACCAAAAAGAATGTCACTGCGCAGTCAGAACAGCAAAGAGTATGAAGAGAAACTTGCAAAGGAGGCACGGAATTTTAAACCTTTCTTTCGATATGTGACAGGGAAACAGCCGGCAAGGGAGGAGGTGGGACCCCTGGACGAGGGTGACAGGAAAGGAGTAGTAAAGGAGGAAAAAGAAGTAGCGGTCAAATTAAACAAGTTCTTCTCGTCGGTCTTCATGAAGGAGGACACATCCAATGAACTGGAAAAATTCTTCAAGGGGGACCAAGAGGATAAATTATTGTGCATGGAGGTAAGCCTCAAACGTACTCAAACAGATAGATAAGCTAAAAACTGACGAATCTCTGGGCCTGGATGGAATCCACCCAAGAATACTAAAAGAACTTGGAGACGAAATAGCGGAGTTACTGCAGCAGATTTGCAACCTATCCTTGAAAACGGGGGTAATACCGGAGGACTGTAGGATAGCAAATGTTACACCTATCTTCAAGAAGGGATCCAGAGGCGACCTGGGGAATTATAGACCGGTCAGCTTAACCTCAGTTCCGGGGAAGATGGCCGAATCGCTAATCAAGGACAATATCAATGAGCATATAGAAAGAAATAAGCTGATGAGAACAAGCCAGCATGGTTTCTGTACTGGATGATTTTGCCAAATGAACCTGCTGCACTTCTTCGAGGGGATAAGCGAACATTTGGACAAAGGTGACCCCATAGACATAGTATAACTGGACTTCCAGAAAGCCTTTGACAAGGTACCTCACGAGCGCCTACTAAGGAAACTGTGGAACCACGGGGTGGAAGGGGACATACACAGATGGATAAGAAACTGGCTGGCGAACAGGAAACAGAGAGTAGGAGTAAAGGGACGGAAACTATGCGGTGGTGGATTCTGAAAAAGCCGAAATACTAAATGAATATTTCTGCTCAGTCTTCACCTGTGAGGCACCGGGATACGGACCACAGTTGAAGGCAAAACAAATTGCGGAAGACCCGTTTCAGAATTTTGAGTTCACACCTGAAGACGTCTACAGCGAGCTGACAAGGCTCAAGGAGAACAAGGCCATGGGACCGGACAATTTACACCCAAGAGTGCTTAGAGAATTGAGAGATGTTCTGGCAGAACCGTTGGCCGTGCTCTTCAATCTCTCACTAAGCACGGGGAAAGTTCCGTTGGACTGGAAAACAGCCAATGTCATACCTCTGCATAAAAAGGGTTGCAAGGCTGAGGCTGCGAACTATAGACGAGTCTCACTTCAATAGTGTATAAACTCATGGAAACACTAATTAAAGCATAAATTAGACACGGTCTTGAATGAGGGGAATCTCCGGGACCCCAGTCAACATGGATTCATCAAGGATAGGTCCTGCCAGTCCAATCTTATCAGCTTCTTTGACTGGGTAACAAGAAGGCTGGACTCGGGAGAGTCCTTAGACGTCGTATACCTTGACTTCAGCAAGGCTTTTGACAGCGTCCCACACCGCAGACTGCTGAACAAGATTGAATCGATGGGGTTAGGAGTAACACTAACTGCATGGGTTAAAGATTGGCTAAGTGGCAGACTTCAGAGGGTGATGGTTAACGGTACCCTCTCTAAAACGTCAGAAATGATCAGCGGAGTGCCGCAGGGCTCAGTCCTGGGTCCACTCCTCTTCAACATATTCATTAGGGATTTGACTCAAGGCTTCAAGGTAAGGTAACCTTATTCGCTGATGACACCAAACTATGCAATATCGTAAACGGCTACAATCTACAGGATACTATGGAACAGGACCTCCGTACTTTAGAAAGTTGGTCCTCTATCTGGCAGCTGGGCTTCAACGCCAGGAAATGTAAGGTCATGCATCTCGGAAATGGAAATCCATGCAGAACTTATACCTTGAATGGAGAAACTTTGACCAAGACTATGGCAGAACGAGACTTGGGAGTGATTATCAGTGCAGACATGAAGACTGCCACTCAAGTGGAGAAGGCTTCATCTAAGGCACGGCAGATGATGGGTTGTATCAAGAGAAGTTTCGTCAACAGGAAGCCTGAGGTCATGATGCCATTATACAGAGCCATGGTGAGACCTCATCTGGAATACTGTGTGCAATTCTGGAGGCCACATTACCGTAAAGATGTGCACAGAATTGAGTCGGTTCAGCGGATGGCCACCAGGATGGTCTCGGGGCTAAAGGGTCTCTCGTACGAGGAAAGACTGAACAAATTGCAGCTCTATACTCTCGAGGAGCGTAGGGAGAGGGGAGACATGATTGAGACATTTAAGTGCATCACAGGACGGGTCGAGGTGGAAGATGATATCTTTCTTCTCAAAGGACCCTCGAACACAAGAGGACATCTGCTCAAACTCGGGGAGGGAAGTTTCGTGGAGATGTCAGAAAGTACTTCTTCACGGAACGAGTGATAGAGCATTGGAACAAGCTTCCAGTACAGGTGATCGAGGCCCGCAGTATCCCAGACTTCAAGAATAAATGGGATACCTATGTGGGATCACTGCGAGGGTCATACCAATGAATAGGTCGCTAGGACATAGACTTAATAGAGCAGGTCAATAGAGTTAAGGGGGCCAGTAGACTTAAAAGGGTGGGTCAATGGTATGGGCAGACTTGATGGGCTGTAGCCCTTATCTGCCGTCGTCTTTCTATGTTTCTATTTTGAATGGAAAGGGGTCACGAGTGGGGTCCCACAAGGGTCAGTGCTGGGACCACTGCTATTCAATATTAATGATCTGGAAACAGGGACAAAGTGTGAAGTTATAAAATTTGCGGATGACACAAAACTCTCCAGTAAGGTTAGATCTTTAGAGGAATGTAAAGAACTTCAAAGGGACCTGAACAAACTGAGTGAATGGGCAAATAAATGGCAGATGAGCTTCAATGTAGAGAAATGTAAAGTTATGCACATAGGGAAAGGGAACCCGATGTACAACTACACGATGGGAGGGATGACATTGGGAAAAGGCAACCTAGAAAAGGACTTGTGGGTTTTAGTGGATAGAACAATGAAACCGGCGGCACAGTGCGCAGCGGCCTCAAAAAAGGCGAACAGAATGTTGGACATTATCAAAAAAGGTATCACTACCGGAACCAAGGAAGTTATCCTCCCGCTGTATAGGGCGATGGTGCGACTGCATCTGGAGTACTGCATTCAGTACTGGTCCCTGTACCTTAAGAAGGATATGGAGATTCTCGAGAGGATCCAGAGGACAGCGACAAAAATGATAAAGGGCATGGAAAACCTCTCGTATGCGGAGAAGCTGGGGCTCTTTTCCCTGGAAAAGCAGAGACTTAGAGGGGATATGATAGAAACTTATAAGATTATGAAGGGTATAGTGAAGGTAGAGAGGGCCAGATTCTTCAGACTGGTGGGGGCAACAAACTAGAGGGCACTCAAAAAAATTGAAGGGAGATAGGTTCAGAACAAATGCTAGGAAGTTCTTCTTCACACAGAGGGTGGTGGACACCTGGAATGCGCTTCCAGAGGAGGTGGTAGAGCAGAAGTACGACTTTGGGGTATAAAAGGGGATTGGACGAGTTCCTGAAGGAAAAGGGCATCCAGGGGTACAATTAGAGTAGTAGAGTAATAGATCACTACAGGTCATTGACCTGGGGGGCTGCAGCGGGAGCGGACTGCTGGGCATGATGGACCTCTGGCAGAGGCAATGCTTATGTGCTTAACTAATATACTACTTTATCCTAAAGAAAATAATTAGAATTCTTTTTTTCTATCTTGTCTGGTTTCTGCTTTCCTCATCTCATCAATTCCTTACATCCACTGTGTTTCTTCTCTCTGCGTCTTCCATTTGCTCTGTTACTGTGCCTCTCCCTTCACCCCCCCCTCCCCCTATTGGTCTGGCACCCCATCTTCTTCCCTCTGCTCCCCCATAGTCTGGCATCTGTCTTCTTCCCTTCCAACGTCTTCTCCCCACTCTCTTTCACATTTCTCTTCAGGATCTGTTCCTCTCCACCCTCCTTCAATGTCTGTTCTATTCCTTTCCACTACCACTCTTCCCTCCCTCCTTCACCATCTGTTCCTTTCTACCCCCGTTCAGCTCCTCTCGCATGGCCTATCTATCTACCTCCCTCCCTCCCTCTTACTTTCTTGGCACGTTACAATGTAATTTGTGCAAGCTGCTGGAGCCTGCGAGCTCGGTCCCCAAACAATCTCACTTCTGTGTTCCTATTTTCCCCATTTCTAATATCTCCCCTATGTATCTGGCATTGCCCCCCCTTTGTCCATATACCATCCCCATAGCATGTATGTTACCTTTATGTCTGTCCCTGTGCCCCCAGGCACATAATTTCCCCTCTGTTACCTTCCTGTGTCCAGATTTCCCCTCTCTTCCTCACTAATGTGTCATCTCTTCAACCCCATCTAGCTTCTTTCCCTCTTTCTTCCCCCCCTCCCCCCTCGCTTCCAGCATCTGGCTCACCTGCCTTTCTTTCCTGCTGTGGTTTCTTTCTCTCCCTCTTCATCCCCTTAGCCCAGAACCTCTTTCCCTTTCACTCCCTCCTTCCTAGTGTGAGCCGGGAACACGCACAGTCCAGCAGCCCCCTCCTGCCCGATTGCAGCTTTCTGTCAGTTCCCTCCCTCCACCTCACCTTAGATGCCGAGTTTGCCGGCTTTATTTTTCGCCCAGCTGCACGTGTTCAAAAAGCTGCGCACACACGGCTGCTCGTTTCAATCTTCTCAACGCAACCGGAAACAGGAAGTTGCAGCAGAGGAGAAGATTGAACAACTCGAGCAGCTGCGCATGCGGCTGGGCAAAAAGAAAGCCGGCAAACTCTGCATCTAAGGTAAGATGGAGGGAGATGGCAAAATGCTGCGATCGGGCGGGTGGGAGCTGCTGCACTGCGTGATCCTTGATTGCCTCACTGCGGAGACAAGACCATTCACTGCTCCACGGGGCGGTGAATGGCCTTGTTCCCATAGGGACCACTTTTTTTTTTTTTTTTTTTCCATTTCGGTGGGTTACCCGCGGCTCCTCGTGGCTAGTTGTGGGTAACAACCACTGTGTCATTCTCTAATAGCCATTCCACGGTGTGGAAAATAGTGTGCAAGTGAAGGACTCTTCAAACTGCCAACATGCCTAGGTCTGGTCGTCCAAGCAAGTTGACCCCAGAGCAGACTGCAAGATGCTAAAAAAAGTCTCTCCAAAACCCCTAAAATGTCATCACAGGACCTACAGCAGGCTCTTGCAAGTTAAACTTGTGCATGTGAGGTGTGCAAGGAGGAAATGTTTGTTTTGTTAAAATTTGAAATACCGCATAAGCATATTACAGATGAGCGGTTTACAATAAAATACAGGTACTTAGAACTTCCTTATGTGTCCCGAATGCTCACAATCTAGCTAAAGTATCCGAGTAAACAATTATTAAAATAGAAAAGATATAACACAATTACAAGAATTGTGAGGAAAAGGTACAATTCAAATAATAAAAAAAGAGAGGCACGAGCCCGAGAGAGGCACGCTTGCACCGCGCTGCCCCTCCCCCAAACCAGCAGGGTTGCTGCATTTGATCGCCGCCGAGCCCAGCCATTTTATTGGAAACCAGCCCGAGAGAGGAACGCGTGCACTGCGCTGCCCCTCCCCCGAACCAGCAGGGTTGCTGCATTTGATTGCCACCGAGCCCAGCCATTTTATTGGAAACCAGCCCGAGAGAGGCACGTGTGCACCGCGCTGCCTCTCCCCCGAACCAGCGGGGTTGCTGCATTTGATCGCCACGTCAGCACGCGCCTTTGAAGCTTCCTGATCTGCTAACCGGGAGAGGTGACTTTTCCGTCGAGATTCGGCGGCGGGAACCAGCCCACGCAGCCAAAGAGAGCGAGAGACACCATCGGCCCTGCTTACAGGGACTCACTACGGACCGATCCCAAGCTCTTGGTCCCTAATTCGTTAGGGCCAAATAACATATCCCTTGCCTCTTACTTGTGGCCACTCGGATCAGAGCACCCTCTCTTAAAACTCATACACTTATAATTGTTAAATGCCCAGGACTCTTACCTGTTCCTACCTTTTATACCATTTTAGCTTAAGATCCATACTGTACAACTGCTCATGCCTTTAATCATGATTGCCTAGACCAATATTCCATCTCATAGAACTGTTCATTGTCTTTTATAACACCGCTCATATTCCTAGCTCATAATCTTAACTGTCCAACTGTCCATCTGTCTCTCCTCCTACCCTACACCTCCAGTCTGCCCTCCCCCCTCTTCCTGTCCATCCCCCCCCCTAGCCACCTTACCTATCAACAAACATGTCTAGCCCTACTCACAAGCTCACTGCCCTTCTCCTTTTCTATCTGCTTACTACAAAAGGCTGGATCTCTAAAGCTTTAGCCTTCGAACCCATACCTACTTACATCGCATGGACTAGAATCCCGGGACACGACAAACTCCTCAGACCCCACTGACTCGTTCAGGACGTCACAGAAACAGGTCCTTTCCCCATCCCTGTGATCCACACTACCCGCCACCCACCCAGACAAACAAAAAACGATCCCTAAAAAATTTACAACGCACGGAACCCTCGCCCCCCCCTAGAACAATCCATCCTACCGGGCGCCTACCTGAACATTCGCTCGGTTAGAAATAAAGCTCAACTCTTCAAAGATTGGCTAGAAGAAACCCATTTAGACTTTATACTTCTAACAAACATGGCTCATTTCTGACCAGGATGCCATCATAGCAGACATTCTCCCACCACACTACAAAATCATCCCCCTCTCAAGAAACTCCAAAAGGGGAGGTGGCCTGGCCATCATACTATGCGACCACTTTCACTTCCAAATCCTAGATTCCAAATTAACCAATGATCTAGAAATCCTCACCTGCAAAATCTCTAAAACCGACCTCATTGATCACCTCAACGTCACGCTATTCTACATTCCCCCCTAATAAATGGAACCTTGCAAAAGAAGACTACTTTGAATTCCTAGGTCTGGCTGTCCACCCACAACCTCTTAGCAGAAGACATCAACCTTCATCTTGAGCAAGAAGAAAACCCCAATGTTGCAGACCTATACTCCTTCCTCACATCGCTAGGCTTCGCCAAGCCCCCTCTTACCACAACACACAAAGGACACCAGCTTGACATGGTCACCTTCCTTTCCAACTCCCCCACTACTCCAAACATAAGTCTCACAAAACAAAATTGGTCTAACACCCCTTGGTCCGACCATCTCCTATGCCATTTTGAACTATCCTAGTTCAAAAAACAACCAGACAGGAAATACACACCTAACCAAATAAAGACGATGACCTGGACAAGAGAAAAAATTATCCTGTAGATTTCTGGTCCCACTACACCCTCATTTCCAACTCCAACTTCCACCTTGACTGGAAACACTTCAGCGACCAAGTCCTTAATACCATCGCCCCCCCCCCCCCCAAGACTCCGCAATAAAACCCCTCGGCCCTCAAACAAATGGTTTGATGCGGATCTCTTAGCCACAAAACGCAAAGTAAGGAAACTAGAACGAACATGGCGCAAATCAGGGACCAACAATGACAAGACTAAACTGGCGAAAAAAAGTCAGCGAATACAAAAAACTGATAGTCGAGAAACGCAGTAAATATTACTCCCAACTCATCAACACCCCTTCTCTAAACAGTAAAGCACTTTTTAGATTAGTCAACTCCCTTCTAGACACCGATTCTCACAAACGCTCTAGCTCAGAACTCCTGCCTCCCGCAATAATCCTAGCTGACCACTTTGCCAACAAAATCCAAACCTTAAAATCGTCACTTACTACTCCCAACACTGAGACAATACTCAACCTTCCAGCAGTAGACATAACAGGTTCAAGGGCCGACATGATCTGGAGCTCATTCGAAAGCCCAGACTGGAACCTTTTCCTCAAACTCTTCTCAAAATACGCCAACTCCAACTGCCTATTAGACAACTGCCCACCCACCATTATTAAATCCGCCCCCTCCCCCCCCCATTCAAAGCCGAACTCTTCAATTGGGTCTCACTATGCCTGTCCACTGGTCTCTTCCCGACTGAACTCGGCCACATTCTCGTATCCCCTCGCCTCAAAAACAACAAAGAACCCATCTCCTCCGCCACCAACTATAGACCCATCGCCAACATACCACTCTTCCAAAAACTCATGGAAGCCCTCATTAACCATGACCTCATGAACTACCTAGAAAAGTTCAACATCTTTCACGATTCCCAATCCGGCTTCCGCTCAAACCACAGCACGGAAACGGTCTTAGCCGCTCTAACCAATTACCTCCTCCAATTATTCTCACTGGGCAAAAGCGCCCTAGTACTCCAATTCGACCTAAGCAGCGCTTTCGATCTGGTCGACCACGATATCATGCTCCGCTGCCTTGACTCCATTGGCATTTCCGGCTAAGTACTACACTGGTTCTCATGCTTCCTAACTAACCGTACTTATCAGGTCCACAGCAATGGAATCTTCTCCCATCAATGGCGTAATTCCTGCGGAGTCCCACAAGGCTCCCCACTATCCCCCTCCCTCTTTAACATCTACTTGGCACCTCTAGCACGGACACTAGCCGACTTAAACCTTAAATCATTCATTTACGCCGATGACATCACCATCATCATCCCCCTAACTTCATTCACCCAACAGACAGAACAACTCGCATCCTCCATCCTCACCAAGTTAGAACTATGGACCTCGCAATTTAAATTAAAATTGAACACTGAAAAAACCAAAATCTTCCTGGCAAGCCCTACCCATAAAATAACAAAACACCTCCATGAAACTGAACGGCCTAGATTATCCTATCAACCCCTCCATAAAAATACTCGGAGTCATCCTAGATAGATGCTTAACCTTCGAAGACCACACCAGTGCCCAGGTCAAAAAATGCTTCTGCACACTCTGGAAACTTCGCACCATCAAACACCACTTCGACCACCTCTCCTTCCGTTTACTTGTCCAATCATTAATCTTACGCATACTGGACTACTGTAATATCATATACCTAGGAGCCTATAAAAACACCATCAAACGTTTAAGAATAGTACAAAATGCCGCCGTCCGCCTCTAAAAATACGACCACGTTAGCCCCTATTACGCTAAACTCCACTGGCTGCCGGTGGAGGCAAGAATCACCTTTAAATTCGCTTGCCTCTGCTTCAAAACCTTAGCAGGCTCTTCACCAATCTACCTATCTGAGCACCTTGAAATTGCTGGCCCCTCTCGTACTCGAAATACCTACCTGTTCTCCTTTCCCTCCCTGAAGGGCTGCCTCTACAACAAAATTCCTTGACCGATCCCTAGCATTCCAAGTGGGCAAATGGAACAAATACCTCTCTAATCTCCAATTCCCCCCACTATCAAACATTCAGGAAGTTAACTAAAACCTACCTTTTTGACAAATTCCTCTGATTCATCCTCCCTCCTCCTCCCTTCTCTTCTGATCACTCCCCCCTAGACCCTTACCGCCTCATGTAACACTGCTATTTGTAACGCCGCTGTATCGAATTTATAGCAAATGTAACTATTCTGAACATATAACCTAGCTGCCAAAATAACTTCACCGCATTCATCTGCCCCTTACACTTCCTCCGGTGGTTTGGGATCTTAACGTGGTTCTTGCTCCTTCATGTAATCCCCCATTCGAGCCGCTAGTGCGGGCTCACTTGCAGTTTCTTCCTTGGAGGGTTGTGTTTCCTATTGCTCTCGCATCTGCCCGTTGGGTCAGTGAGCTTCAAGCCCTGGTAGCGGACCCACCTTTCACTGTCTTCCATCATGATGAGGTAGGCCTCCAGTCTGCCCATCCACCCCATCTGCATCATCCACTTTCCTTAGCAACAGCAGCAGATGAATCCAGAGACCAATGGGATAGCACACATCTACTAGCAGGCGGAGATAGAGAAATTAATTAACAGGTGGTCCTATTGGCTGGCACGCCTCCTGCATCTTCAGTATGCTCTATCTCCCGGTGATGGTTGCTATTCAACTTGCTCCTGGATTCTGGCTGTGGCTGGAGCATTCTTTTCTCCTGTTGAGTTTTTTTTCTCTTCAGTGAGACAGGGGTGTCTGGCTGAATGGTGCCGGCTTTAGGGGTTACTCCTGGGCCCCCCAGATCCCTGCCTCACCCTCCCTCCAGTGATAGAGGGTCTAACTGGGTCTCTATTTTTTTTTCTTCTTCCCCTTTAAAAAAAAAAAAAAGAAGCCACATTTGCTATATGATTGTGCCCTGTCAGTGGTGCTCAACCGGTGTCTACCGGCGTCTTATCAGCCCTGTCAACCAGGTTGTGAGTATTTCTTTTTAAATGGCAACTGCGGGTTATATTTTCTAGTGGTGTTGGAGCTGTGAGTTTTGTTGTGAAGTTGTCTTAGAACTGCGGGTTTTGTTGTTGGTATTATGGTTTGTAATTCTGTGGAAACTGCAGCTATGTGGTCACGTGGTTCAACAAATAGATGATTTATTTCTCAAACGCTAAATTTTGTAAAATTTTGGAATGTGTGAAAATGTTTCGATGGAGTGCTCCAGATGTGTATTTTGGGCACAGTTGAACGAGCCGGTGCCTTCCCATGCGCGGGAGGCGCGAGCTTGTTCTCATGCGTGGGCGGGAGAGTCCTAGCATTTGCAGCCTATTCACTGAGGCTGCCATTTGCACAGCTTGTGCCGCGGCTGTATTAGAGTTGACAGGATGGTCACTGTTTGTGGATCCAGTGCCTTTCGGCGAGCTGGAGGCTCGCACTTGTGTTCAGATGCTGGCGGGAGCACCGCGGCGTTCTTGGAGTCTGTTTCGGCAAATAACTTCTCTCTGCACATACCGCAGTCTCCCTGTTTCTGGACATAGCCGCGTCTGCGGATTGCAGCTGCAGTTGCCAATAATGTGGCAGTTGGACTCGCTCCTGAGGCTATTGTTTGGGCCTATCTACTTTTCTCGCATGGGAGCCATCCTGAATTGCCTGAGGGCGCTAAAGAGGGAGAACCATTACATGCTTGGCTTCTCGGTTGCTGCTTGTTCCTGCACTGGGGTGGCAGCAGTCACATTGCCGCTGAGGGAGGTCAGCGGCAGGGGTATATCCGGGTCTTGGTTCGGATCTATCCTATCTCCAGGGGTCCCTGTATGGTGAGTATTATACATTTTGTCTGTTTTCCTCTTCTTTGTGCCTTGGGCCGCGCTGCTGGTATCTGGTAGCGCTATAGAAATAATTCATTGTCCTAGAGTGCTAGGTTTCCTATTGGGCTGCACTCTATGGATGGAGTGAGGTAGCCTGATGACACCTTGCCTTTTCCAACAGGCAGGACTAGGTTTTATTTGTTTCTGGAGCGATGCAAGGTCCTGTGTTTTAAAGGATATTAAACAGACTTATGAGGCTACCGTCTTCTCCTGACGTATGATAAGCAGCCCCCCTATTTTTCCCTGTTTGCATAGTTATTCGAGGGTTCATTTCATCTTGCTGCCATGAGCCAGGCGGCTCTCAGAGGGGGAGCCAAGTCTATGTCAGTTTGAATCATCCCTGAAGTTTCTCTTTTGGAATGGGTGTCTTATTTTTCAGACTTCCGGGTACATATGCTTTACCTAGGGGCACTGTATTCAGTTTCTACTTTTCCCTTAAGGTGTCTTTACTTTAAGAGTCATTGGTATTGGGGAGAAGCTTCTGTGGAGTTTTTACTTCTAGCCATCACAATTCTGTTTTCAGAATTCCAATCTGTATGGTCCGGGTTGGCCGCTCTCTTCTCTTCTTTCTTGCACAGCATAACAGGAGTTTTCTAAGGATGGTTCTATTCTTTCATCCAGAACTTACAACTCTCATCCAGCCCGTTCCCCGACCTCCCGTGTGCTGGGGGGGATGGGACAAGAGAATGTCTGATCAACTCTGAATCCTCTTCTCCCTTTCCTGATTCTTTCTAAGACTCGCTGTATAATGAGCAGCCAAAGGTGATATGGGTGTAAGGTCCCCTTCAAGGCTTCCTGGAACACGAGACCGTAGTTTCTGTTCTTCCAGAACAAAGGGGCAAGGGAAGTTATTCAGTTTTCATCGTAGTGTCCTTGAAGGGGGGATCGGTCGGTCAGGGGCTGAATCTCATATGGATCGATTAGTTTCTCAAGGTTAAACTTTTTCTGAAAGTAAATTGTGAAATCGATTGCAGTGGGGCAACAGTGAGCGTTCTTTACAGCACTCGGTCTCACAGAGGACTACTTACATATCCCCATATGACCGTCACATCACCGGTGTATTCGCTGTGACATCTTTGGCAGCACTATCAGCTCGGCAGATGCCATTTGAACTAGCCCCGGCTCCATGAGCATTTTAGAAAATGTGGGCAGTCGTGGTGTTTTGGCGCTCTCAGGAGATTCAGGTACTTTCTTTCTTAGACGACTGCTTGATTCGGATGCCTTAAAGCAAGGTCAATTTGTCAGACACAAAACGGGTGATTTCTTTTATTTGAACGTCTTTTCTTGAATTATTTGGATGTGAATCTTCAAATTTCCAAAGAGCTCTTTTCTCCTGTACTAATTATTGGAATATCAGGGGATGTTGCTCACGTAGGAGAGGAATGTGTTTCTTCCCAGAGTCTGGGGGAGATATTAGTCTCAGGTTTGCCTTCTTCAGTCACCAAGAACAAGAGTATGGGATTCTGTACAGGTTCTAGGACCTATGGGGGTGACTCCACTGGGAACTTTGGCTTGTTTTCACATGAGAACGCTGCAGCAGTTGCTTTTGTTCCATTAGTTCCCTGTATCTCAAGGCTACAATTGTAGTTTCTAGTAGGCTCCTCAAGCATCACTCAATATAATTTGGTGGCTCAGCGGGATTAATCTTTTCAAAGGCATGCCTCGGTCTTTGCTGGACTGACTCCAAGTTGCCATACATCCCAGGCTGTCAGGTTGGGGGGGGGGGGGGCTCAGTGCCTTCAATTCCTCAGCGCAAGGAGTCGGTACTCGTTCATTCTTCTGGACTGAAACAGGCTACCGTTTCAAGAGTTTCAGACCATTCTTCAGGAATGACGATAAGTTCTTTCAGGACAGTGTTATGACGGTGGTATTCCCCTACAGCCTGGAAAGTACGTGATGTCTGGCGAGTAAAATAATGGTTCTAATTCTATGGGTGGAATCTAGTCTTCCTCTTCTGTCGGCGCATCATTTTTACAAGACAGGAAATGGGTTTAGATTAGTGCTGCCTGATTCGTGAAAAAAAATTTTGATTCGATTTTCCTGCCCAATTGGGTGTTTTTCAAATATCCTGGTAGGTTTATTTTATAGCCTCTTCACCCCCCCCCCCCCTTTGCCTTCTAACCACACTAGCGCTGTAGTGTAAACAAAATAAACAAAGACTTTTCCTCTCTCTGTTAAATCCTAGCTCACATTTGCGGTCTAATTTGCCCCACCCTTTCTGGATATTGACTGTTTTTTCTTTTTCAACTTTCGAAGTCTGTTATTGATAGTTGTATCCTGGATTGTTACCTTTTGAAATTTGTTATGGGAAATATGTTTTTTAACATGCTGAGCATATTGATGGTTACGGATGCTTGGGCAAGGAGCAATACTGAAGATGCAGGAGGCATGCCAACCAATAGGACCACCTGTTAATCAGTTTCTCTATCTCCGCCTGCTGGTAGATGTGTGCTATCCCATTGGTCTCTAGATTCATCTGCTGCGTCTAAAGGAAAGAAAATTAACAGGTAAGAACATAATTTTTCCATCTCCTATGCTCCCTTAAGATCCCACAATCTTATCAATGCTTTGTTGAATTGTCTTCCCTAGCAACAGCAGCAGATGAATCCAGAGACCAATGGGATAGCACACATCTACCAGCAGGTGGAGATAGAAAAACTGATTAACAGGTGGTCCTATTGGCTGGCACTCCTCCTGTATCTCCGGTATTCTCTATCTCCCAGCAGGAAAAGGTCGCTATTCAACTAGCTCCTGAATTCTGGCTATGACTGGAAAATTATTTTCTCCTGTTGAGGTTTCTCTTCAGTGAGACTGCCATTCTGTTTCTCTTGTTGAGGGTTTCTCTTCAGTGAAACAGGGGTATCCGGCTGAATGGTGCCAGCTTTAGGGGTTACACCTGGGCCCCCCCCCCCCCCAGGTCCCTGCCTCACCTTCCTTCCATTGCTAGAGGGTCTGACTGGGTCTCAATCAATCAGCTTTAACTGGCTTCAACCGGCCCTACCAACAAGCTTGTGAGTATGTCTGTGCTTTTTTTATTGTTGCTTGAACTTCAGGTTCTGTTTGAGAGTCTTAGTAATGTGGGTTCGGTCTACGTACGTTTAAGGCATGGATATTTTATTGAGGCTAAGTTTTATGACTAGAAATCCGTGGAGGGAGCCTGAACTTCCCGCCCTTTGCATGCACGCGCTTGGTTTCCTTGTTGGTTACAGCGCGGCAATAGCGGTGCGATTTCATGCTCGCACTTGTTCTCATGTTGGGTTTCAATTCAGTAGTAGTAGCCCTGTTTATTCTGAGGTTCTCTTTCATCAGTGTTTGTCACGGCCATGTGCAGCTGATTGTGCAGGTGCTGGTTTATAACAGCGCGCATGAGATGGGACATGTTTTTTCCGGCGTTGTGGGCCATTCTTCTGGTTATTCCCCGAGTCTGATTTTTTTTTTTTTTTTCTCTGCAAGCCGTGGCAGGGTAAATTTTGCAGGGCTTGAATCCGACTATGTTTCTAGGAGCGTTGATGCAGCGGCCACGTGTCAGCGAGAATCAGGCGTGCGCTTGGGTCTCCGGCAATGGTGGGAGAGCTGCAGTGTTCCGGTAGTTTGTTTCCAGCTGACTTTGGTCAGGGTAAGCCGGGGCTTCTCTCCTTTCCGGTTCAGAAAAGTTGTATGTTTCACCAGCTTTGGGACAAGCTTGGGCAGGTTTATATGTCTCTCTGTGTTCCTGCTGTACTCCCTTGAAGGAAGCTGCTTGTTTAATTGGACTCTGGGGTTAACCCTCAAGGGGTTTACCAGAGAGACTCTGACTTGTGCTAGGTCACCCAGTCTCGGTTTGTCTTCGTACTGGGGCGACATACGGCAACTCACGGCACGGTGAGATCAGCAGTAAGATAGTGCCCTGTATTTCACACAGGTATCTCATTGTCGCTCTTGAGGTCCCTGCAGATTGAGCCTTTGTCTGTTGGTAACTGTCCTTATTTGGGTTTCTGTGCTGAGCTGCATGTGTCTAGTAGTGGCACAGGATATATATGCCTAAAGGTAGTACAAACAGTTTCCAAGTTCAGGCTGTCTTTATGGGCATAATGACACTCCGCATCTTCCTGCAGCCAGGACTCTTTCTCTATTTCTGAGGGGGCCTGGACTTCAGATTTCCATGCTTATCACGCTGGTTTCTCCTGTCGCCATTTTCTCCTGGCACATGCTAGACGGGGCTCCCCGACCTGACAGGAAGAGCTGTACGGCTCCTTTTAACCAGGAGCAAGTTACCTATTCTATCAAACCCACGGAGGATCACGCGCTATGTGGCTGTTAGCCTCATCCCTGAAGCTCTCATTAGCGATGTGAGCTTTGTCTGATACCTGTTAGAATGCTGTTGTTTTCCACGGGGCGGTAGATGCAGCTTCTTGATTGAGTCTAGTACGTATTCACTTTAAAGGACATACGTATTTCGTTCATGTTGCATGGAAATACTGTTTTTATGGCTCCAGTATATTCCTCTTTACATTGTGAAACTTGATTTTTCCTAGGAGAATCTTCTTGCAGATCCTACAGTTCTCATCCTGCCGTTCCCTGACCTTCTGCACTTCATTCTGAGGGGATCTTGACTTCTTCCAATGACTCTTCAGGCTTTCTCATGAGGGAGAAGACGCTATAATGTCGGGTCAGGGGGCTGTGAAGATTTTTCAGGATGCCTGCAACTTTGCATCCTCCTCAGATTTCCAGTTCGTTCTTGGAGTCTCTGTTTTGTGTTTCCCTTTTCAGTGTTACTGGTCCTCAGGGCAGTTTTTGTAGTTCTTCGGGAACTAAGGGACGTTGTTCCACTTACTGCATGGTGCCCAAGACAGGGGCATTGGGCAGGCTGGATCCCATTCTGCTGAATTAGTTTCTCAGGGTTACACATTTCTGCAGAAAAACTGGGAGAATATTTACATTTCACTATGGACTCCAAATCGGCACTAGGTTTGCTTGCCTCTCTTTGAGCAGTGCTTTCGGTTTTGGCACATGCCATTTCACCTACCCAAGGCTTCGAGACCATTTTAGAAAATGTGGGCAGTGGTACCGTTTTGGCGCTACCAGGTGATTCACCTAATTTCTTCTTGACTGACTGCTTGATTCGGACGTCTTCCAGTCGGGCCATTTGACTGACACGAAAAGGGTGGTTTCTTTTCCTCAGTTCTTTGGTCGTGAATCTTCAAATTTCCACAGCGCTCTTTTATCCTGTACTGTTTATAGGTATATCGGGGAGATGTTTTTATTCATATAGGAGAGAAATGTGTTTCTTCCCAGAGACTAGGGCGATGGGTCACAATCTCAGGTTTGCATTCTTCTTCAGTTGCCATGATCAAGAGTATGTGATTCTGTACAGGTTATAGGATCCATGTTGCTGACTCCACTGGGAACTTCGGCTTGATTTCCCATTATAACGCTACAGCAGTCGCTTTTGTTCTGGTGGTTCCCGGTATCTCAGGGCTCCAATTATTTGGTAGGCTCCTCATGCATCGCTCTGTATTTGGTGGCTCAGTGAGATTTCTCTTTTCAAAGGCATGCCTCTGTCTTTGCTAGACTAACTCATGGCCACCAAACATCCCGGACTGTCGGGTTGGGGGGCTCAGTGCCTTCCATCCTCTGCTCCAGGAGTCTGGTCTTAGGGGGCGACTTAGTACTTGTTCATTCTTCTTCTCTTGAGCATGGTCAGGCTACCTTTCTGGAGCTTCAGACCATTCTTCCGGAATGCCGCTGAGGGTCCTTTCAGTCGGTATTATGATGGGGGTATTTTTCTATAGTTTGGGCAGTAGGTGAATTACTCAGTTGCCAGGTAAAGTTGTTGTTCTACTTCAATGGGTGGACCCTCATCTTCCTCTTCTGTTGGCAGATAATTTTATGGGTCAGGAAAAGAGTTTGGATAGACTTTCTCTCCGCGAAATCTAAGCATGGCCCATTTATTGTATGTTACAGTGTACAGCGCTGTGTACGCTCTAGAAAGTGTAAACGTTTAGTGAAATCTTCTACATCCTGGATATTGGGAATTTTGGCTCGGGCATTCCAGCTCTTTTTATGGACGTGAGATCTCCTGGAACGAGATCTCATGGCCTCGTCTCACAATTCAATGCTTCCTAGTTTCTTGGGCGGGCACAGGGAGTGGGAGTTAGAGGGGGTAGCAGCGTGGCTTCTTTCTCGCCTCTGTTTTCTCTTTTTCAGTGTTTTCCCCTGGCTGATGATGGCTTGGATTTGCCATCTCAAGCTCGCTTTCCGGGCACAGTATTTGTAGAATCTCTGGCTTGGCTGCGCCATCCTTGCTAAGCGGATCTGATGAGTCTTTCGACAGCTGGACTAAGGAGTTTCCTGGTATCTCCGGATTTGCTCACCTAGAGTCCGATCAACATGGATATTCGTACTACTTTGGTATTACAACCTAGCTTTTGAGAAGTCATGACTGACGTGTAAGGGTTATGCGAAGCAGGTTGTTTCTTCTCTTATTCAGGCACTACAGACGTCTTCACCTGTGGCTTCTGCTTCCTTTTGGAGGTTTTTCCTTTCTTGGATACTTCTCAACATTTGCACCCTTCCAGAGTTCCTTTTTGGCACAGGTGTATTGCCGGGGGCTTAGCGTTCAATTCCCTTCAGCTTCAAGTGCCATTCTTAGCTTATTACAAGGGCTAGGTATATTGCTCTTCGCTTCCTTCTCAGCTTCATGTAGTTCAGTTCCTACACGGAGTAAGGTATATTCATACACCTCTTAGAAAGCCTTGTCCGGAGTACAATCTTCAGGTACTTCTTCGCAGTTTGCCGAAGGCTTCATTTCCTCCTTGTGCCGTTGAACACGGGGTTTCTTGTGGCCATGGCTTCGACTCTGCAGTTTTCCGAGTTGCAGGCCTTGTTCAGCGGGGATTCCTATTTCTGATTTCCAAAATCTGGGGTATCAGTTCGGACAGTACCACAATTCTTTCTGAGGTGTCATCCTTTCTTTTATGACACGCTCACTTTTCCTTCCTTCTTCCTGGGAGGAGAAATGGGGAGCCGTGCTTTTAGTCACTGCATTTTTTTAAAGTGCATAGCGTTCTCCGCGAGCAAGGTTTCTATTGACTTAGTTGTTTAGATCACCTTTTTGTAGTCTTCAAGGGACGCCTCAAACATATGGCAGCGTCCAAAGCCTCCATCGCTCGATGGGTCCAGGAGGACATTCTTTACGCTTACTTGATGGCAGGGAAGCGGTTGGCGAAAGAACTTCATGACCATTCCACCGGAGCGCTGGCTACTTCTTGGACTTGGTCCAGAGGTTTTTTCCTTGGAAGAGTTTTGTCTCGCGGCTACTTGGGTCTTCTGAGAGTGCTTTCTCTCAGCATTACTGGTTGGATGTGGGGGCGCATGCGGTAGATGCGTTTAGTGCTTCGGTTGTTGCAGAGGCGGCGTTTGCTTCCCACCCAGATTGAGGATTGCTTTGCTACATCCCATTGGTCTCTGGATTCATCTGCTGCTGTTGCTAGGGAAGGAAAAATTATGTTCTTACCTGTTAATTTTCTTTCCCTTAGACGCAGCAGATGAATCCAGAGCCCCATCCTTTCTGGATATTGTCTGTCTGTTTTTTCTTTTGCAACTTTCGAAGTTTGCTATTATTGAGGGTTGTATTCTGTATTATTGCCTTTTGTGATTTTGTTATGGGAAAGAAGTTTTTTACATGCTATGCCTATTGATGGTTACGGATGCTTGGGCAAGGAGCTATACTGGAGATACAGGAGGAGTGCCAACCAGTAGGACCACCTGTTAATCAGTTTCTCTATCTCCGCCTGCTGGTAGATGTGTGCTATCCCCATTGGTCTCTGAATTCATCTGCTGCGTCTAAGGGAAAGAAAATTAACAGGTAAGAACATAATTTTTCCTTTTCACCACTTTATGGGAGACTATGCCACATGTTTACCATCCTTTCTGTATTTCCTTAGATTGCTCCTGAGCCTGACGCCTCATAACTTCATCATATGCCCTCTCATTCCAGAGCTTCCTTTCAATTGAAAGACTTGCCTCATAGGTATTTAAAACAATCTCCATCGGATCTCCCCTCTCCTGCCTTTCCTCCATAGTATACTTATTGATCTTTGTCCCCATACATTTTTATGATATAGACCACAACAAGAGCATATTGATTGGGCAGATGCCTTGATTAGAGGAGACTGACAGATAATTGTGTCTTAGTTGGCTGTAAATTTGGATATCGGCTATGGATCTGCATTTGCATTTCCTCTATCCTTGGGAATAGAGGAAAGTCTGCACACAATGGGTTCCCAAACAACTTCCTGATCTGCACATGCAACAGAATGTGAAGGCTGCAACCCAGTTCCTGAGACAGTATGAAGATGAGTATTCTGGAGATTGTCACTGGCAAAAAGGCATGGATGTATTGTGACCGGAGAGCAAAAGACAAAGCATGATAAAGTAAAAGTGGTGCTCACGTGGCTTCGGGAGCAGTAAATAACTCTGCAGGCATGCAATAAGCTAGTTGAATGATAGTCCCCATTGCATTTTTTAAATGTGGAAAAGTGATATGTTCAATTGTTCAGTTACTTCTATTAAAGCTGTTAAATGTATTTTGCCTTTTTATTTACCCTCGTATCTTTTTGAAAGTGCAATCTCCAGAATTGTACACAATATTCTAAATAAGGTCTCGCCAGAGTACTTGGTATAAAGGCATCAATGCCTCCTTTTGCCTACAGGCTATTCCTCTCCCTGTGGACCCAAGCATCCTAGCTTTCACATTTCAACATGCTTGGCCAAATTTTAAAATCAGATACTATCACTCCCAAGTTTTATTATTTTTTTGTATGGGTGTGTTCACAAATGTTGTTCACCCCCTACCATTTTTTAGCAACTCTCCAGACCGGCATAGGTTAATCTTACAAGCGGGTTATATCTTATCATGACCAGCAGGTGGATACTGAGACAAAACCTTTGGAATGTTTGGTACTTAATAGGTTACTCCCCCTAATTACCTCGGTCTCTACCAGGTGCTGGTGAGCTGTACCCAACTCCGTTCTGTAGGGCTGTTGGAATTTGTTCAGGACTGAGCTTGAGTGGGCCCTGTTTGGGGGGGGGGGTCGTGTGCTGGGTCCTTCATCCCCTTTCTTCCACCTCCCCCCACATTTTTTTTTGAGGTGTCAACAGTAAGCCTTACCCCCTACTCCCTGGTTGGTAAGGCATACTGTTTGGAGAGCCAAGTGGAGTCTGTTCTGTGGAAAAACAAATCCTGAGGTAATGCCAGTTTGAAGGATTGCTTTCCCTTTAAATTTGCTGTAAATTATTATATTTTTCAACTAACAGGCATTTTGGAGTAATGAGTACTTTGCAGGGGAAAAAGTGCTCATTGTGCTCCAGATGCGACGCACTCGTGGCTGGCCTGAAAACAGCTGTTTGGGCCAGTGTGGTGGAGGAGTCTTGTCAGCAGCGGGTGCTGGAGTCGAGGGCATTCCACTGCTAGTGCCTCGCAAGTCAGCAGAGGTTTGCAGGGAAGCCTGGTCTTCCCCTGCTGCCCATGGAGGGATTTCCTCAGCCACCGAAGCTAAGGGTAAAAAGGATTCTCTTATCACCAGAGGGGTGGGGATTTCCTCTCAGCTGTTTTCTCTTACAGCTGATGCTGTTTTGCCTGCTTAAGCGGCTGGGACACTTCAGGCTTCCCAGCCACTACAGGTCCTGGAGGGGTATTTTTGGCGCAATTTTCATGTTTTTTTTTTTTGTCAGGAAACCCCTCCATCTTGTATGTAGCCTCAGGTGACCTCCCTGTTTTGGTATAACGGGGACAGGTTTCAGCTGGGTACTCTGCTATGGCAGGGAGTCCCGGGGGGGAGGGGTTCCCCCCCTCATTTTCTTTTGCTTTGTGTAAAGCATAAATTCAGGCAGGCTGGGGGTCCTGCTTGTGTCTGGGGGTCTCAGAGGGAGGTTGTTCCCTCTGCGCCCCCCTGCTGTTTGACTCCTTAACTTTTTCACGCCCCCCCTCCTCCCTTGTCCAGGCGCGTTTTAGCTAATGCATGAGGACCTGGACCCTTGGAGACCTCCAGGATCCTTTCGAGGGGACGGTCACTGGTATTGGGGACTTGGTTTTTCTGTCTACCAGTGAGGAGGTGTTCATGGTGTGCCTTTTTATTCAGAGGAACCAGCTCCTAGTTTGATTCAGGTCTCCTCGGTGTTGCGCTTTGAGTAGGCGCCATCTGAGAACCCGTGTGTGGACAACCCTCTTTAGGGGATCTGCTCTGCATCCTGCTCTTTTCCTATGTTTCGGGATATTCTGGCGCAGTTAGAATATGCCAGAGCAGCTGTTTTCAGTTTGCGAGCTCCAGGCCTCGTTTGTATCCCATCTTGGAGGGGGATAGGACTACCTTGAAGTGGTGGTCTCGGCTATTGCTAAACTGCATACTGTGCCCGAAGAGGGCGGTTCTGCCTTGCAGGACTCTGGGGAGCATATATTGGAGACCATTCTTAAGCACAATTTTAATGTCTCTGCCTTGGGTGCCGAGGCAGCTATTTGTGAGGGGCTTGGTGGGCCGAGCGTGTCTTTGACAGCGAGTCTTGACTGTTCCTTTGTGGATCAGGAAGTGGCAAAGATTCAGATGGCAGCCTCTTTCCTCTCAAGACACCCTCTAGCGCTTGGTGTTGACATCCGCCAAGTGTATGGTTTTTGGGGTGATTGCTCGTACCTTGTGGATTCGTGATTGGTCAGCGGTTGTGGCGTTCAAGACAAAACTTGCTAAATTTCTCTTTAGGAGGTGTTTTTTTTTGTTTTTTTTGTTTTTTTGCTTGGAGAGGTTTTGGATAAGTTGGTTCAGACTCGACTCTAACGTGCTCCGCCTGCCTGAAGATTGTGGTCGCCCAGCTGTTAGGGCTGGCACTGCTCGGGGAAGTTTGCGGGAGTTCCACAGATACCACCCTAGGTGTGGGGCTGCTCCATTCTCTTCTGGGTTTTCCAGGGGTTGTTTTCTTTCAGCACATGGAGTCCTTTCGGGGGGCACGTTGAGCTCATAATCCCTCCGCTGCTGCCCTCGCACCCCGTCCTGCCCAATGACTAGTTGCCGCCGCCCCCTCTGATTCCGGTGGGTGCCCGGCTGTGCGAGTTTTGTTTTGGGGTTTTTGTTTTTTTTTCCCCTCCCCCCCTCCAAAATGGGCAGAAATTGCATCTGATCAGTGGGTGATTCAGAACAGTTATGCCCTGGAGTTTGCTCACTCCCTGCCAGATCTTCTTCTAGCTTTGCATTGTCAGGCACCGTGGAAGAATCGGGCTTAGTTTTGAAAGGGGTCAACAAGGCTCTCAGGGTTCCTTCTTTTCACATGGAGACACTGAAGGCTTACTTGCATGTTCCATTCAGAGCCTCCCATCAGCAATTTCCTTCGCTTTGCGATCTTGGTTCAGCACTTTCAGTTCTGTGCCCCAGATTGGCCCAGACATCCATGGTATGTGAATCTAGTGATTTCATCTTGTAGCAGATCCTCTGCCTCTCTTGCCCGACCTTCTGACTCGGGGTCCCATTCCCATGTTCAATTCGGGTCCCTTTTGTCTTATGGCTTGGTTCTTGAAAAGGAACGCCTAGGTAAGAAGGGGTATTCAGATAATCGTCTCAACCCTATTGGGGTACCAGAGACTTTGTGCAGGTTTTGGTGTATATTTTAGGAGTGGTGTGCTGCGCGTGGAATGGTCTCTTTGTGCTGTGCTTCCCTGACTAATGGCCTGGACAGGGGCCTAGCTTGGTCTTCTCTTCTGGTTCAGCTTGCGGCCTTGTCAGCCTTTCGGAGATTGTTACAGGGTCAGCATCTGACTGCTATACCTGATGCCGTTCGCTTCTTGTGGGCGGCCAAGTTGCTCAAGCCTCCTGTTAGACTGTCTGCTGCTTCTTGGGATCTTACTCTGGTCTTGTCTGTGCTGGTGTGCCCACCTTTCGAGCCTTTGGGGGCCTGCACATTGAAGGGCCTTATTCTTAAAGCGGTCTTTTTAGTGTCAATTTCTTCTGCTAGATGTGTTTTTGAGTTGCAGGCTTTCTCTTGTAGGTCTCTGTTCCTGAAGTTTTCTAGGGAGCGGGTTATTTTGCAGACTGTTCCTTCCTTTCTGCCTTAGATAGTTTCTCCTTTTCATGTCAGTCAGTGGTCCTCCCGCTGTTGGGTTCTCAGGGACAGATCAGCAGAGCAGAATCAGTTACGCAAGTTGGATGTTGCTTGGGTTCTTCGCTCTTATGTCCAAAGGACCCAGGAGATTAGAAAATCGGATCGTTTTGTCCTTTTAGTGGGTCCTCGTATGGGGGATGGCGCTTCCAAAGCTACCATTGCGTTGGATCAAGGAGACTATTGCTTCTGCATATCTTCTTTACAAAAAAGCCTGTTCCGCAATTTCTCTTTCCACTCGGGTCAGAATGCTTCTTGGGCTGAGTCTTCGCTAGTGCCGCCAGTGGACTTTTTATAAGGCTGCTGTTTGGTCTTCCTTGCATTCCTTTGTCAGACACTACTGTGTGGACGTTCAAGCACATTGGGACACAGTGTTCGGTGAGCATGTTCTGGTGTCGGCCCTTCAAGGGTCCAACCCATGATGGGGACTGCTTTGGTATGTCCTGCTTGTAAGATTAACCTAAACTAAACCTTGGGTTTATATACCGCACCATCTCCACGAATGCAGAGCTCAGCACGGTTTACAGGAAGAAGGATGAGAGAGGAACTACAGTGGAGAGATTAAAGAGTTAGGTGTAAAGGGGGAAGGTGAGATGCCTAAGAGGGGGGAAGTGTTACAGTTTTGAGAATAGCCAGGTTTTTAGGTGTTTGCGGAAGAGTTGAAGGGAGCTTGAGGTTCGGAGTGGGGAGGTGAGGTTATTCCAGATCTCAGTGATTCTAAAGGGGAGGGATGACCCAAGTTTGCCTGCATGGGAAATACCTTTTATGGAAGGGAAGGATAGTTTAAAAATTTGGGAGGATCTGGAGGAAGTAAGGGTTGGGGAGTTCCAAGATAGAGGGATAACGGCAGGAAGGATGCCATGTAGGATCTTGTAGGCCAGACACGCACATTTGAAGTGGATCCTGGGGATTACTGGGAGCCAATGGAGCTTAGACAGGAGTGGTAAGACGTGATCAAATTTGCTTTTCGTGAAAACAAGCTTAGCTGCGGCGTTCTGAATCCGCTGAAGTCTGTGGAGGCTTTTCTTGGTTAGGCTGAGGTAGATAGAATTGCAATAATCCAATCTGGAGAGGATGATGGATTGTACTAGGACTGCGAAGTGTTTTTGGTGAAAATAGGGTCTGACTTTCCTTAGCATGTGAAGGCTGAAGAAGCATTTCTTCACCAGGGATTGGAGATGTTCGTTGAAGGATAGAGAAGAGTCGAAGGTGACACCCAGAACTTTGCTTGAGAACTCGAGCTGTAATGGGGGGCCGGAGGACAATGGGATGGAGGAAGGTAGATGGTCTAATTTTGGGCCGAGCCAAAGGAGTTTTGTTTTGGACTCGTTTAGTTTCATATGCATTGTGAATGCCCAGGATTGGAGGTTCTTTATGCATGAGGATATGTTCGTGGAGAGGTTAGTGAGGTTCAAGTCGGTCTCAAGGAGGACGAGGATGTCATCATAGAAAGATGATGGCAGAAAAGGGCTATAGCCCATCAAGTCTGCCCACTCTACTGACCCCCCCCCATTAAGTCTGAGTGCTAATGTCCTAGTTCCTTATCTCGACCCTTGTAAGGATCCCACGTGGATGTCCCATTTATTCTTAAAGTCAAGCACGCTGGTGGCCTTGATCACCTGCACTGGAAGCTTGTTCCAGTGATCTACTACTCTTTCTGTGAAGAAATACTTCCTGGTGTCACCATTAAATTTCCCTCCTCTGAGTTTGAGCGGGTGTCCCCTTGTGACCGAGGGTCCTTTGAGAAAGAAGATGTCGTCTTCCCCCTCGACACGTCCTGTGATGTATTTAAATGTCTCAATCATGTCCCCCCTTTCCCTGCGTTCCTCTAGAGTGTAGAGCTGCAATTTGTTTAGTCTTTCTTCATACGAGAGACCCTTGAGCCCAGAGATCATCCTAGTGGCCATCCGCTAAACCGACTCAACTCTAAGCACGTCTTTACGGTAATGTGGCCTCCAGAATTGCACACAATATTCCAGATGAGGTCTCACCATGGTTCTATACAGTGGCATTATGACTTCAGGTTTGAGGCTGACGAAGCTTCTATTGATACATCCCAATATAGAAACATAGAAACATAGAAATAGACGGCAGATAAGGGCCACGGCCCATCAAGTCTGCCCACTCCAATGACCCTCCCTATCTGTCTTTGCGGATAGATCCCACATGTTTGTCCCCTTTGGCCTTAAAATCTTGCACGCTTCTGGCCTCAATAACCTGAAGTGGAAGACTATTCCAGCGATCAACCACCCTTTCTGTGAAGAAGAACTTCCTAGTGTCAGTGTAAGTGTAAAGAGTTTCAAGGGGGGATAGTTGGAGTAGTTTCAGGGAGGACATGTAAATGTTAAAGAGGATCGGGGAGAGGGGTGAGCCTTGTGGGACACCACAAGTCGGGGTCCAGGGGGAGGATGAGGTGCCGCTCATGTTAACCATGTAAGAGCGGGAGCGCAAGAATTTGGAGAACCAATCTATGCTGGTCTGGAGAGTTGCTAAAGAAGGCGAAATTAGGTTCTTACCTGCTAATTTACTTTCTTTTAGCCTCTCTAGACTGGCATAGGACCCCATCCTGTCTATCGTCGTGATCTTGTGGTTGTTTTGCATGCGTAGCTGTGGGGACATTTTCTTGCTGGGATCTCTCCTTTGCATTTTTCAACAGTATTTAGCTATACAGTATTAGTTGTTATTCCTGTTCGGAGTCTTGTTTATTTCTGTTTACAGTTCATACCGTATATACTCGAATATAAGCCGAGACCCCATTTCCCCTCCCCCAAAAGGAGGAAAAATGGTTGACTCGAATATGTTGGGCGGCTTAATATTCAAGTGCCGTGCCTGTCAGGCTCTGCACCCAGCTCCCTTTCTGCCAGGCACTGCACCCAGCACCCTTCCCTCCCTCCCCTGTCAGGCATTGCACCCTTCCTTCCCTCACCCATCGGACTCTGCACCCTCCCTACTTCCCAGGCTCTGCACCTTGCTGCCCTCCCTGTCCTAGACTCGGCTCATACCTCTACTGATGATCGTCTGTGGAGGTGCAGCGGGCAGGAGCAAACTTTCCAAGTTCTGCCCCGCTGTTAACTGGCTACAGTGTCTTAAGCCGCTGAGAAGCACGAGCAGGTGTGTGATTTTGCACTGCTGAGCAGCTTCCTTAATGGTTCCCGTGAGAATTCGGCAGGGTGCACGGAGGCGGTGGCCTGCAAAAATTTTAGAAGGGGAGGTGTATTGGCTCAAATATAAACCGGGACCCTCATTTTTGGTCCAAAAATCCCAGTTTATATTAGAAGTATATACAGTACTTCTGCTTGGCTATTTGGCAGACTGAGGTAATTAGAGGGAGTAACCTATTAAGTACCATTCCAAAGTTTTGTCTTGTCTCCACCTGCTGGTCATGATGAGATAACCCGCTTGTAAGATTAACCTATTCAGGTCTGGAAAGGCTAAAAGAAAGTAAATTAGCAGGTAAGAACCTAATTTCTCCTTCCCTCGTTTTGCAGCCCAAATGCATGACCTTGCATTTCTTGGCATTTAAATATTAGCTGTCAAATTTCAGACCATTCCTCAAGCTTCACTAGGTCCTTCCTCATGTTCACATCAGGGGTGTCTATTGCAGCTTTTGGTATCTGCAGAGAGACAAATCTTTTACCAGTCAGCCCTTCACCATCCTTCAATATCACTTACAAAAATAAGACCATTCCCAAGAACCAAGCCTTGAGGCACACTACTGGCAACAGTGTTCTCCCCAGAAATTTTTTCCAGCCGGGTGGCATGAAAAAGTAGCTGGGCGGGATGGAGAAATTTGGTGGTGGGGAAAATTAACCCCCTCTTTTACTAAGGTGCGCTAGCATTTTTAGCACCCGCAAACCCCTGTGCTATGTGGGAAAACTAACGCCAGCTCAATGCTGGCGTTAGCATCTAGCGCATGTGGCAATTCTCCGCGCACTAAGCGCACGCTAAAACCACTATTGTAACTTAGTAAAAGGAGCCCTAAATGTGTAAGTTTCAAGTTTATTGAGTTTTAATATACCGACCATCAGCAAGTATCTGGTCGGTTTACAATGAAAATTTTAAAAAATAAATAATTAAAAAAATAATAAAAGTGCACACCAAGGACATAAACAGGATAGACATGAAAGTGAGGGAAAAAGGGAGATGGGAGGGGAGAGTTACATGTTAAAAGAAGGGAGAAAGAGGGGAGAGGGTAAAACATGTGGGGCGGGATCGCTTTATAAAAGCGGTTTGCTGAATAAGGAAAGAAGAAAAAAAAATAGAAAAGAATGAGAAGAAAGAGAAAAGAACAAAAAAAAAAGGTCGCTAAATAAGAAAGTCTTCAGGCTTATCTTGAATTTATCAAGTTGATCGAATCGGAGTTGCTGTGGCAGAGCATTCCACAGAGTTGGAGCTACTACTGCGGTTTATTTTCCTAGTGTAGAAGTCTTTTATGGAAGGTATTAACAAAAGTTTCTGATCTGCTGACCTCAGTAGGCGTGTTGGGCATTGTGGGATTAAGAAGCTTCTCAAGATATAAAGGCTGGTGGGAAAGTCTTATTTTAAAGGTGAGCAGAATGGTTTTATAGGTGATATGGTGTGTAATAGGGAGCCAGTGTGCTTCCTTCAAAAGTGGAGTAACATGGTCAAATTTGCCAGTTTTATAGATGAGTTTTATTGCTGTATTTTGAATTATTTGTAAGCGTCGGAGTTCTTTTTGGGGGAGTCCATTGAAAAGAGAGTTACAATAGTTGAGGTGGGAGATAACTAGAGAGTGAATTAAAATCTTAATTGAATCCGTATCTAGAATTGAAATGAGGGAACGGATAAGGCGAAGTTTAAAAAAGCAAATTTTTGCTACCGAACTGAAGTGATCATGGAAAGTAAGGTCTTGTCTTTGTCGATGATGATTCCTAGAAGTTTTATTTTTGATTCCATTTTTATAGGGATGAATTTGATAAAAATTTTACCGGATAAAGTCTCACTGTTGTTGATTGGGAGTAGAAGACCGCAGGATTTGTCGATATTGAGGGAGAGTTTATTTGTGTAAAGCCAGTCATTTATTGCGTCCAATTTATTGTTGATGTCGTTTATTTCTAAAGTGTTTGAGGTATTGATAGGGTGAAGTAGTTGTATGTCATCTGCATAGGCAAAGATTGTGAATCCGATAGTGTGCGCTAATGTAAGAAGAGGAGAGAGAAAAATGTTGAATAAGAGTGGAGATAGAATGGAGCCTTGCGGAACACCATAGGTTTGTGAAATAGAGGAAGAAATTTCATTCTTTACATGAACTTTGAAACAACGTTCGTTAAAGTATGAAACAAACCATGAAAGAGCCCGGTCTGTGATGCTACAGTCTTTAAGTCGGTTGATAAGGAGGGAGTGGTCGATGGTGTCGAAGGCTGCAGACAAGTCAAGAGAGACAAGGAGAACAGATTTTTGGTGATCATGATAATAGTGTACTATTTTTATTACTTAATTATTATTATTATTTTCCAATGCTCAATATGACTTCCTTTTTTAAGGTTTGACACTTGTGCCAGAATATTTTTTACTAAATTTAAGAAGTTTTTGCCCTCTTTCAAATGGTATAGAGGTTAAAAAAAGGGAACGGCGTTAATGAAGTCATTAGGTTCAATCTAGCCATTTATTTCTGCATGAATTAAGAACATAAGAAGTTGCCTCTGCTGAGGCAGACCAGAGGCCCTGACTAATTTAAACAACTAAAAAAAAAAAAAAAAAAAGATAAATATAGCTGATCCAGTCATACAAGAAATGGCTCTACAGCAAGGGTGCCCACACTTTTTGGGCTTGCAAGCTACTTTTAAAATGACCAAGTTAAAATGATCTACCAACAATAAAATAAAAAAAAAAAACCCACAAAGCACACTGTACACAGAGAAAATGTTAATTATCATTTATATTCCGCAGGTTTTCAAAGAGGTCAGACGATGATTCTATGCAATGTCACCTCAGGAACAACTATACAAAAATAGACAAATATACCCCTCCCTTTTTACTAAATCGCAATAGCGGTTTTTAGCGCAGGGAGATGCGCTGAATGCCCTGCACTGCTCTCGATGCTCATGTAATGTAATTTGTAATGTAATTTATTTCTTATATACCGCTACATCCGTTAGGTTCTAAGCGGTTTACAGAAAATATACATTAAGATTAGAAATAAGAAAGGTACTTGAAAAATTCCCTTACTGTCCCGAAGGCTCACAATCTAACTAAAGTACCTGGAGGGTAATAGAGAAGTGAAAAGTAGAGTTAGAGGAAAAATAAAAATAAAATAAACATTTTAACAAGACAGCATTGATCTAAATACTTTGGAAGGTAGAAGAGAGGAGAGAAAGGAATAGAAGCAGAAGGGGGAGCCGTTGAACAGTAGAATTCTGGAGAAATTTAAATGATAGAAATAGAACAAAACAAAGACAAAAGGCAAAACAATAGATAAGATTAAAGATAAATCATAAGCTGGAAAGAAAAATAAAATAAAACTTTGTCTTCAATCCACGGTTTCAGCGTCAGTGATGAAGTGGAGCAAGTAAGTTTAGGAGGAGCGATTGACGTTTCCAGAAAGGGCTTCTTCAGGGAAGAGACTTGGCAGACAGTCCCAGGATGCCTATGTCTCCTCCCCTGCGATGTTCTCCCATCCATGCATTCCCTCCCAGACACACTGCCCGTGCCCCAGCCGCTCCAAGGAGGCTGCCCCAGATGAGGCCCACTGTGAATGCAGGATTCTCTCCTCTGCGGGAAAGCCGCCCAGAGCCGACAGTCGATCTTCTTAGCGGATTGCATGGGGGGAAGAGTTCACACTCTTGGTAGGATCGGGTCTGTGTGCTCTCGGTGGTTGTGGCTGGTCTCGTTGCTGCTTAGGCTCATAGGCTCCCTGTGCTAAAAACCGCTAAAAGGGGGCCATAGTGCAAAATATAGACAGCAGATATAAATTCTCAAAACAGACACATTTTGATCACTAAACTGAAAATAAAATCATTTCTCCCACAAGTGGACATGCTTAGTTACATCACCTTTATGGCTGCTTTAACTGTAAGGTGCCTGAATCTAAGGCTATATGCTACCATTCTGTAATGGAACCTGGGAGCCCATTCGCTGCTATAGAATAGGCGTTTCCTGTACAGTCTCAGGGTGCCTACGAGGAAGAACCCACTTGGAGAATTGCCCCTTATTTTTTTTAGGATTATAAAAACAGAAGCAATAATGTGAAAAACAAAACCCAGCCTTAAAACAGGCTGAATTAATTTGTGAACCATTATTTAAAGGATACTCAGAAAAAATATTGTTTTCCCTTAGCTTAAATGAAATAAACATATTCCTATCCATCATTTGACTATAGCTAAGTGCAAAAGAACCTCATAGAGCTGCAGTGAAATAGAAAAGTGATTTGGTTTTACTGTAATTTCTGCATTAAATTGATTTGCACACCCCAAGCTCCTTAAATCCTGATGCACTTCTAGCTTTTCCTGTATCAGACTTTGCAAGATTAATAAATGGAGCATCCTTCTGCCTGCCAGTTAAAGGATGAAAAAAAAAAAGCCTATAAAGTTCAAATCACAGGTTGACTAAACTTGAACTTTTTTGATTTCATTCTTCCTGGCTGACCACAATAAGCACCAAGGTTGCTTGGATCGGAGCTTTACAAGAGCAAGCAGAATCAGGTCCGATGTCCTTGCATTTGTTTTTCTCAAATGGTATACCACTACACTTGCTGCTTTTACTTGCTTCGGGCCTTCCTTGTTGCCGGATCCTGCCCACTTTCTGTTTCCGCAAAGGCAGGCCCGAAGCAAGTAAAAGCATGCTGGCAAAAAAAAAAAAAAAAGGCAGGCGTCAAACAAAATTTTCGGCGGCGAGTTAGCCCGGGAAGGAGCATCGGTAGCAGGATTAGCTGGGTGGTCATCTAAATCAGCTGGGCGCAGTGCCCGGCTGTAAGGCCCTGGGGAGAACACTGGGCAACATCCCTTTTCTCAGAGCAATCTCACCTAGCCACTAACATCTGTTGCTTTCCACTCAACCAGTTCCTGATCTGTCTTGTCACTTTGGGCCCATAATGAGGGCACTCGGTTTACTTATTAAACACCTGTGTGGAACACTTTCAAAAGGCTTTGCTAACACCTAAATACATCACATCTAGCACTCCCTCTATCCAATTCTCTGGTCATCCAGCAAAAAAAATTGATCAGATTTGTGTGACAAGACCTGCCTCTAGTGAATCCATGTTGCCTCTCGTATTCCAGAAACTGCACTAAAGGATATTTTGGTAAATTTCAGAAGATATGGGGACCATTAACAGATTTTTGTAATGAATGATAAACTTTTCCCAAGATAAGATATTTGATTAGAGGGGAAATATTGGGGGGGGGGGGTTATTTTTATTTTTTCATAATATATGATTATATCAATTGTTTCATTATAATGGTACTTTTATGTAATGTTGGGATGGGAGGGGAGGATTTTCTATTTAATAAGAATAGTTTAAATATTAGGTTTATTACATAATATTCAAAATATTATAGAATATTAATTTGTAATGAAATGTTATACTTAGTGTTATATGAGAATTAATCAAGTGTGTATTTATAAGTTCATATGAGTTTATCTGCTACACTTGTTGTAATGTGCAAAAATGAATAAAGAATTTAAAACAGAAACTGCACTATTGCATTCCCATTAACTTACTTGCCACAGAAGTCAGACTTTGTTTGGCCTGTGGTTCCCTACTTTCTTTCCACTTTTGTGGTGAGGGACCACATCCACCCTTCTCCAATCCTCCGGTACTACTCCCGACTCAGGAGAAGTTGGCTCCATTGGCTAACCTTTTCAATGCTTCTCTAAAGTTCCCTTGGTATATACACCATCCAGTCCCATCGCTTTAGCCACCTTTAATTTAGCAAGCTCCTCACAAAGACCAATCCTCTCTGAAAACACTGCACAACAAAGTTTTTGCTTCCTGAACACTGCTGGGTGTTTCTTATAGAATTTTGGGTGCTGATCATGAATATTACATCAAAAATTACCCATCACGTACCATTTCAGAGAAATCTTCAATTTTGTCGTGATTTTTTCTTATATTTGGATGCAAACAATTTTTTCTCCCATAAGTGTCTTATCAACAACGGTTTGTGCCGCCTGGGTATGTCCATGCATAAAATCTAGCCAGGTTGGAAGCTGTTTTATGGAAGATGACATCCTGGGCATGTCTGGGCAGGTCTGAACGAGCTTGCGCTGTCTCACCATGCTATAATGGTGGCTTCCATACACCGATCCTGCTCATTTGGTTAATATAGATAGTCCGTGTGTGTATATAGTATCAGTATAGTAAAGTATAGTAGTATAGTAGCTGTAGCAATATAACAGTAAGTAAGCTTGATGCTATAGACGTTTTGGTGTCGGGCAATATGTCTCGTCGGTGTCGTAACAGCCGCGACACATTCTGCTATATCTGTGGGGAATATACACTTACGCCTCAGAGACGTTCGATGACTGCCCTTGTAAAGAAAGCCTATCATCTGTATTTTGGCTGCAAAATAGGTGATCAAGACAAGCAATGGGCGCCTCACATTTGCTGTGCGACATGTGCTGTTAGTCTGAGAGCCTGGCTCAGAGGTACTCGAAAGACGATGCCATTTGCTGTTCCGATGATATGGCGAGAACAGAAAGACCATGTGACGGACTGTTATTTCTGTTTGACTAATGTGTCTGGTTTCTCTGCCAAAAACAAGAAGTCAATTGAATATCCTAATCTGCCTTCAGCAATGAGACCCATGCCACATGATGACAGTCTTCCAGTTCCGAAACCACCAGAGGATTGGACCTTAGACGAACCAGATGAAGAAACTGCAGTGCAGGGTTCTAACAGTGACATTGACCCGGATTTTGAACCATCCTCATCAGGCGATCCACATCTGATAACACAGTCCGAATTGAACGATTTGGTCAGAGATTTGGGTCTGTCAAAAGCAAAAGCTGAGCTGCTAGGTTCGAGACTGCAGGAATGGTGTTTGCTATCACCAGGTACGAAAATTTCTGTGTTTCGAGACCGGCATCATGATATAACCAAATTTTTTGCACAAGTCGACAGTCTCTGTTTCTGTTGTGACATTGAAGGATTGTTCTCGGTCTTTGGTTGTGATCACAACCCGGAAGAGTGGCGTCTTTTCATTGATTCGTCAATGTTAAGCATGAAAGCTGTTCTGTTGCACAATGGCAACGTTTATCCTTCAGTACCTGTTGGCTATGCAGCACATATGAAAGAAACATATGAGAATATGGAAATGTTACTAAAGTATGTCCAGTATACCAGGTATAACTGGAATATCTGTGGAGACCTCAAAGTCGTTGCTCTGTTACTAGGACTGCAGCTTGGCTATACAAAGTACTGCTGTTTCATCTGCGAATGGGACAGCCGAGACAGAGAGTCGCACTATTCTAGAAAGAACTGGCCACTCCGTAAAAAGTTAGTTCCAGGACAGAAAAATGTAGCACATGAATCGCTTGTTGACCCGACAAAGATATTTTTGCCTCCTCTTCACATTAAACTGGGACTCATGAAGAATTTTGTGAAAGCAATGAACAAGGAAGGGGAAGGTTTTCGTTATTTAAGACAGATGTTCCCAAGAATAACTGATGCCAAGATCAAAGAGGGTATTTTTGTTGGCCCCCAGATCAGACATGTTATGAGTGACAAGCGATTTGAAGATCTGTTAGTTGGGCCGGAAAAAATTGGCTGGAAAGCCTTGAAAGACGTTGTTGACAATTTTCTGGGCAATTACAGAGCCCCAAACTACATTCAGCTGGTAGACAAACTTCTCAAAGCATACAAGAGAATGAAGTGCAATATGTCACTCAAGATTCATTTCCTCCATTCACACTTGGACTTCTTCCCCGCAAATCTCGGTGCTGTGAGTGACGAGCACGGTGAAAGGTTTCATCAAGACATAGCTACGATGGAGAAACGATACCAGGGCAATTGGAATCCGTCAATGCTTGCCGACTATTGTTGGATGCTACAACGTGATGCACCAGACACTGAATATAAAAGAAACTCGGGAGCAAAACACTTTTAATTCTGTTTCATTTAGTCGCTTGTGCGAAACGTAAACTTGACTATATATTTTATTGTCAGTAAACATAAAAATGTCTATTTCTCATAGTTCTTACGTGATGCAGTAAAACCAAAACCATATTTGAGCATACCAAGTTGGTACCTGTCATAATCACCAAAAACTTTTCAGGAATCAAGACTTAACCAAAAAATTGTTGTGCAGTGAAATCAGTCTACCATACCTCATCCCTATTTGCTTTTTTCTGCAGTCCTGGTCCTGCTCCCGACACGTCGGCTGTGAACAAAGAACAGAAATACAGTCAAACCTCGGTTTGCGAATAATGCGGTTTGCAAGTGTTTTGCAATTCAAGCAAAACATTTCGCAAATCGTGACTCGCAAACTGAGCGTTGACTCGATTTGTGAGTCACCCTGCAAACGCCGCCCCTGCCCTGCAAACCGGCATTACCCCCCCCCCCTCACGAACTGGCATCCCCCACCTGCCCGCACTGAAGACTTACCCCCATCTGGCACCAGCACGCAGCACCAACCCACAGGAGGTGCCAGTGCCTGAAGATCCTGCCTCTTGCTGGACTGGGCTTTGAGCATCTGCACATGCTTAAGGCCTTCTGGCCCACCTCTTTCCGAGTAATTTGGTTTACAAGTATGCTTCTGGAATGAATTATGCTCATAAACCAAGGTTCCACTGTATTGTTAGCAATTCAGCCTCATCTTATCAACTTATTTCCTCAACTTCACCTTTGTCTCTCTCAATGCCCCTTTTGCAGTTCATATCACGTCTTCCCCATTTTACTATGTGGGCTTTTTTTTTTTTTTCTCTTATTTGCATCTTTACTTTCCTGACTACTTGACCAGCCTCTCTTTCCAGATTTTTGCCCATCTCTTTCTGCGATCTTTTGTACTTTTATGAAAAGTTAATCAATTTTTCCTTACCTTCTCTAAGCTACTGCTTTTGAGAACCAGTGGCCTTCTTTTCTTTTTTCCTTACAAAATGGTTTGTTTGCCCTCAATAGCTTCTTTCAGTGGGGGGAAAAAAAACCCTGATTTCCTACTTACAGATGTTCTCATCAAGACAATTCCTTGACATAATCCCTCATCTGAACAAAGTTTGTGGAGTTTTGTGATTTCATTTTTAAGTTTAGAACCAGCAGTAGTTGTTCTCATTCCACTTCTGCTTAAGTACTAGGAAGAGATTGAAGACAGGCTGGGGAGTGCTGCAGAAGGTGAGGTGGTACACACTAGAGTAGTGGTCTCAAACTTGCGGCTTGGGGGGCCACAAAAGTAAAATAAAAGTTTCTTGATCAGTCTCTTTAGCTATAAATTACAATATTATTAAGATTTAGCCAAAAAGAAAGATTTATAAACTATAAAGAGTTTTACCTCATGCAAAATTGTCTTTTCTTTAAGACATTAACTATTTTTTCTGCGGACCTCCAAGTACCTACAAATCCAAATTGTGGCCCTGCAAAGGGTTTGAGTTTGAGACCTCTGCACTAGAGGTACCATGAGGCAATAAGGGAATTAAGATGTGTTGCAGTAAACCAGTGGGAAAAGAGATCTCGGCCTGGTGGAATATCTTAAAAAATATGCGCTTTTGGAGAAGGGAGGGAGGGATTTGGGGGCTTGCTGAGACATAGTACCGACTAAAGGGAGATTGAGTAAGCTGTGGTGTTGCATGTATTGAGGTTAAATTTATAAGCTCAGATAGCAAGTCTCTGCTGAGGGAAGAACACAAGTTATGTAGTGTCAGTGGGTGAAGGGGATTTAATAGCAATGGAGACGATTCCTAGGGGTTGGAGGGGAGAGAATTGGGACCTTAATGAGACCAGAAGCAGAAAGGGCCCAACACATTGTTGGGAAATTCTTCTACAGCATCCCTAAACATCAATACAAAATACTATATGTACTTGTATTGCAAGGCTTTGCTTGTTTAGAACAGTCACTACACTCCTGCAGTATTAGAGAGAAGAACCATAAGCTCAGATGTGATGTGTGTATTTTGTATATACTTGTATTATAAGACCTTGCTTGTTTATCAAGTTGAAATTTCATAAAATATTTAGCTTATTTTGCAAAAACACTTGCATACCAAGTTACTTTACACTCCCACAGCGTCGGAGAGAGAAGAACCATTGGCTCAGTTGTGGTGATGTGATTGATGTATGTACCGTATTTCCCAATGTATAGGTCACCCCTTTGTATAGGCCGCAGGAAATGCTGATGTAGGTTTAAAAACTCTTAGATAAGTTGCTCCATGTTACTAGCCGCAGCTTATCGGCCTATACAGTGGGGTGGCCTATACATCATCCCCTCCCCCCCTTAAATACTTCCCTCCTTGCCGGTAAATACCTCCTGGATGGCTGCCTCCTCCAATCACACTGTGCAGGGCAGGAGCGATGTTTGCGATCTCGAGCTTCAGCCCTGCACTGCTTCCTGATTGGCTGCCGTCAGATTTCTTGACAGCATCCATTCAGGAAGCAGTGCGGGGAGAGGCTTGAGATGACAAACATCGCTCCTGCCCTGCACAGCGCGATTGGAGGAGGCAGTGCCTGCCAGTGGAGATGTTTCGACGCACGCGGAGGGACCTACCAGTGGAGATGTCTTCGGTGCACGCAGAGGGGCCTGGGCCTAAGCTCCACAGCCAGCACCAACCTGACTCCAAGTGATGAATTTGGGTCCACACCTTCCACCAGCGTTTACAGTTTGCTCAGGTATTTAAGGGGGAAGTTCAGTTACAGTACTCCTCTAATGGGGCAGCTTATCTAACAGTGAGTTTTAATGTCTTTAGATAAGCCACCCCATTTAAGCAAGTTACACCCATTGCACAGATTTGTAAAACCCATATATAGGCCACGGTCTATACATGGGAAAATACGGTACTTGTATTGCAAGATTTTGATTGTTTAGAACAGTCACTACACTCTTGCAGTGTCGGAGAGAGAAAAGAACCATTGGCTTAGATGTGATGTATGTATTCTGTATGTACTTGTATTGCAAGGCCTTGCTTGTTTATCAAGTTAAAATTTAATAAAATGTTTTGCTTATCTTGCAAAACACTTGCATACCAAGTTACTTGCAATCCAAGGTTTTACTGTTTATCTCCCACTAGGATCAAGAAACATGGTTTTTCTGTATCGCCTGGTAGACTTGTATAGTCCTTACGAATGGGTTGTATACCTCACTGCTACCAGCAGGTGGAGACTGAGAACAAACCTGTAGATCAGGATAGCTTCCCCTCTTGCAATCCAGTCTTCCTCAGTCTCCATTAATTCGGCTCCCCTCTTAGTACTGTTGGAATTTTGTTTTGGACTCTTGGGTTCCCCTTTTGTGCTGGATAGAGCTTGGACAGGTCCTGTTTGGAGATCTGTCCAACCTCGGGGGATGTTAAATTCAGTGGGTCTCATGCTGGGTCCTTCCTCCACCTCCCCACATTTTTGTAGAGGTGCCTCATCTGGCGACCTAGCCCCCTGGTTGGTCAGCCCTCCAGCTTTGAGAGCTGTGGAGTCTGTTCTGTGTTGCTGGTAAAATGTAGTTCACATGAAAACATCTTAACCCAAATGTCCAGAAACTAGTTGCATCTTAATCTGCCACAGGAGACTGTGCCTGTCTTTTTGTAGTAATGTTTTAACCTGAAGCTCCCTATCTCTGCAACTCCAAATTTAGTGTTATCTTGAAACTGCATAATAATTTCAGCAAAGCAGTTAGCCTGTTGGCATTTCTTCACTGCATATCATAAGTAGAGAATGCCCAAGACACACTGGTCTTAGTGTTACTACTGGAAGATAATTGGAACAGTAGCAGTGATTCCAGCACATGGCGATTGGGAAGCTCTAAAATAAGTACTTGGGGTGACTTCTCAAAATTCAGTCTGCGTTAAGCCTTACCTTTTCCATTGCATATGAAACATGATTGGTTTGGTTTGAAAATGCCTAGCAAATCTACTTATCCAGATTTTAAAAACAAAATGTTTTACCCTTCAGGGAATGGCACCATTGACTTTCCTGAATTCTTGACAATGATGGCTAGAAAAATGAAAGATACAGACAGCGAAGAAGAAATTCGTGAAGCATTCCGAGTTTTTGACAAGGTGTGTAAGTAAGCATTTTGTAATCTTGGCTTTTATGAAAACTAGTCTAAATACCAAATTGTCATTAGTATTAGAGAATGAAACGGGGACAAATTTTTCCCCATGGGAGCTCATTTTCCCATCCTGACCCCATGAGTTCTATTATCCCAGGACAAGCAGGCAGGTATTCTCACTAGTGGGTGATGTCATCCAACAGAGCCCCGATACGGACATCTTGCAAGCATGTCTTGCTTGAAGAAACTCAGAAGTTATCCCAGGACAAGCAGGCATGATATTCTCACATGTGGGTGAAGTCATCTACGGAGCCCCAGCGCGGACAGCTTTTCAAGCAAACTTGATTGAAGTTTCAAGTTTGCTACACTGCACCTATGTGCATGCCTTCTTGCCCACTAGAGGGCGCATCCCCACCTCGTGGTCCTCAGTTCAGTTTTTTCCGCGGAGCCAGAAGCCCTGTCGAATTTGAGTTCTTATAGCATTGCCTTCTGTCGCCGCGTCTGGGTGTTATCGCTCGGCCGCTGTGCTTGGTTATTGTTTTTCCATCGTTTTTCAGTCGGTTTTTGTAAAAACAAAACAAGTTTTTCTACGATCCGTTCGGCTCCGGGGGCTCCCGTGGCCGCAGGCCATTCTTGGTTCGGGCCTTTTCGGCTTTCATGTCCCGTCCCTTGACGGGTTTTAAGAAGTGCACCCGGTGTGATCGGTTGCTCTCTATTACCGATCCTCACCGGTGGTGCTTGCTCTGTTTAGGGCCCGAGCATCCGACAGACTCTTGTGACAGGTGCTCGACTTTCCAGGCCAGAGCGCTCTGCCGATGCCGTGCCAGGATGGCGGAGCTTTTCGCGGTCGACTCCGCGGCGGGGAAGGCCTCGACGTCTGCTTAGGCCCCGGCCTTGACCTCGGCCTCGGGATCCTCGACCTTGCCGTGTCCCTCGATTTCATCGAAGCCTGCTGCTCCGACCAAGCCTGCCTCGGGTAAGTCCCCGCTTCCGTCCTCAGCCCCAGGATCGATGAAGAAGCCATCCTCGGGCTCCTCGACAGCGGGTGGGTCGTCCTCGGCCCAGGCCAAGGTAGCCAAACCTAGTGCCCCGAGGGAATACTCGAGACCGAGGTCGCCCTCCAGGGAGCACCCCCCGGCCTCGGATCTACCGGCCATGATGGGGATCCCGGCTTTCCAAGACTTGCTCCGAGCCTTGATTACCTCGGAGCTGTCCGGAGCCATCGAGCAGTTGCAGCAGGCTTCGGCCTCGACTGCACCGGCCTCGACGGTCCCAGTCTCGGTACCCTCGACTTCAGGTGCTGGGACGGCCCCGACCTCGACTCCGACCTTGCCCTCGGCTTCGACCTCGGGGACCCAACCTGAGAGGAGCGTTAGACCTCGGGACAAGGTGCGCCGGGTGAGGAGAATATCGTCGTCCTCTTCCTCGAGGTCCTCACGGGGCTCCTCGCCCTCGGGCCGGCCTCGGGCGAGGCGTCGTCTGAGGAAGCCCAAACGTGCTCGGGGTTCTCCTCAACGACGTGGTCGCTCTTCGCCGCTCGGGGGCGAGTCGTTGCGGGTCTCGGAGCTCCGCCTCGACAACCCTCGACTGTTTCGGTCCCCCGCGAGAGGGGGTTCGAGAGACTCCTCGCCGAGACGGATGGGACGTGCCTTGGTGCCTCGGACCCTGGGGGCTTCCCCAAGGACTCTTCGGGGCGTAGGCGCTCCACGACCCCTTCGAGGTCGCTAGATGTGGCCTCTTGGGGATCAGGGTCTGGCAGGGAACCGCGGTATTCCCACGAGGCTTCCCCCTTCTGTTCGGCGGGGAGGTCACGAACTCCCTCGCCGCCCGCCAGGACGTCCTCCTTCTCCAGGTTCGTGCACGATATGGCACGAGCTTTGGGTCTCGACTTAATGGCAGGGTCTCAATATACTAAGGAGTTCCTCGAGGAACAGGACCTTCCCACTCCCCCGAGGGAAACTCCTCGTCTTTCTTTGAATAAAGTATTACAACAAACCTTCCTCAGAAACTTGGACTCCCCTCTTACAGTCACTGCGGTGCCGTCTAAGATGGAGTCCAAGTACCGGACCATTCCATCTAAGGGGTTCGATAAACCGCAACTCTCACACCAGTCGTTGCTCGTGGAGTCGGCGCTTAAAAAAACGCAGCCCTCCAGAGTCTCGGCGGCGGTCCCGCCCGGTAGGGAGGGTCGCACTCTGGACAAGTTTGGTCGTCGCCTCTATTCTAATTCCCTCATGGCGACCAGGGTACTCAATTACGCATTTACGTTCTCATCCTATCTGCGTAGCATGGTGAAGGACTTGCCTCAGTATCGGGAGGTCATGCCTGATTCCCATAGAGAGGGGTTTACCAACTTCATGTCCAACTTGTCTCAATTGCGGCTCTACCTGTTCCACGCGGTGTATGACGCGTTTGAGCTCGCTTCGAGGGTGTCGGCCTTTGTGGTGGCTATGCGCCACCTGGCGTGGCTCCGTACCCTCGATATGGATCCTAACCTACAGGAAAGCCTGGCCAATTTACCGTGCGTGGGTTCAGAATTATTCTATGAATCCCTGGAGGCGGCGACCAAACGTTTGTCGGAGCAGGAGCGCTCCTTGGCCTCTTTGGTCCGGATGAAACCTCGGCCCCCGCCGCAAAAATCATTCCGGCCGACCCCGAGAAGATACATTACATTACATTACATTACATTACATTAGTGATTTTTATTCCGCTTGTACCTTGCGGTTCAAAGCGGATTACATAAGAAGAGAACTGGACATTTCCAGGATGGTACATGACAATAGAGAATACAGTTTGAGGATTGAGACTTAATGACAGAATGATAGTAAAGACTTAATAACATCGGAAGATGTTTTGGACGGCAGTGTTTTGGTTTCTTGGGGGAAGGGGTGAGGGAGGTTAGGTAGATTGTATATATTTTTTGAACAGCAGTGTTTTGATTTCTTTACGGAATGTCGAGGTCTGATGTTGTGGTTAACAATTTGGTGATGGAAGGTTCGAGTTTTGCAGCATGTGTTGCCAGGAGGCTATCATAAAGCTTTTTGCGGTGAGTACCCTTGAGTGGTGGGTATGTGAATGATGTCAGTGTTCTTCTTGTTCTGGTTGGAAGGTTACGGTTTAGGCGGTCATTTAGGTAGGTGGGTGCAGTACCGTTAATTACTTTGAAGAGTAGACAGTATAGTTTGAATTGAATTCTGGCTCGAATCGGTAGCCAGTGTGAGTCTAGGTAGGCATTGGTGATGTGGTCAAATTTTCCGAGTGAGTAAATTAGTCTAAGGGCTGTGTTCTGAACGGTTTGAAGTTTTTTGATCATGTTTGTGGGGCATGGGAGATAAAGGATATTGCAGTAGTCCACGAGACCTAGTACCAGGGATTGTACAATTATCCTGTAGTGTTCTTTGTCAAAGAATTTCCTTATTTTTCTTAAGTTGCGCATTGTGAAGAATGCTTTTTGGGTAGTTTTGTTGATCTGGGTCTGCATAGTGCAGCATCTGTCTATCAGCACTCCCAAGATTCTGAGTGAGGTCTGGATTGGGTATTTGGTTGCTTTAATTTCTAGGTCTGTTATGGATGGGTTTTTGTCCATTTCTAGCATTAGGAATTTGGTTTTGTCCGAGTTTAGTTTCAGTTTGTGGTTTGTCATCCATTTTTCTACTTCATCCAGAATTATTTCCAGGTGTCCTGTTGAGGTGTGATCTTGGATTTCAAAGGGGAGGATAATAGTTATGTCATCTGCGTAGCTGAATGATGTTACATTTAGGTTGTCTAGAGTGGTGCCGAGGGAGGAGATGAAGAGATTGAATAGAATGGGCGATAGTGGTGACCCCTGCGGGACTCCGCATGGATTTGACCATGAGTTAGATTTCGTGTTGTTTGTCTTAACTCTGTACGTTCTTGTTTTGAGGAATCCTTGGAACCAATTGTAAACCACCCCTGAGATCCCGATTGCATCAAGTATCTGGAGTAATATGGTGTGATCGACTAGATCGAAGGCGGCGGATAGATCCAGTTGGATAATTAGGATCCTGTGTCCTTTACTGAGGTGTTGTCGTGCTATGTCTAGTAGTGTTGCTAGTAGTGTTTCCGTGCTGTGGTGAGATCTAAATCCTGATTGAGAGGAGTGAAGTATATTATGGTCGAATAGGTAGTTGGTGAGGTATTGAGCCACAAGTCCTTCAATCAGTTTGACATATAATGGGATCGAAGCGATAGGTCTGTAGTTGGTAGGAGCGTCTATAGGGCCTTTTTGATCTTTCAGTAGGGGTGTGATTATGATCTCTCCAAGATCTTGCGGGAATTGACCTTCTATGAGAGTGCTTTGAATCCATTGCATGAGGTTGGTTTTGAATTTAAGGGAGGCATTTGTTAGCAGATACGATGGGCAGTAGTTCAAGTCGCATGAGGCGTGGCTGTATTTTTTGTATAGTCGGTTCAAATCAGACCATTGTAGAGTTGGGAATGTGGTCCATGTTCTGTCTGCAGATATGGTTTCTTCCGTTGTGGGGGTTATTATCTCGTAGAGTTTGGTGGTTGAGTTGTTGAGGGTATTTCTGATTGTAGTGATCTTGTGTTTGAAGTGTTCTGCTAGTTGAGAAGCTGTTGGTGGTTTATTGCCTTGAGTGGCAAGGAATGGGTTTGTGTCCGTAAGTTTTTTTACTAAGTTGAAGAGTGTTTTTGTGTCAGAAGTGTTTGTGCCAATTAGTTTAGAGTAGTATGTTTTGCGCTTTTCTTTTAGTTTGATGTTGTATAGTTTGATTTGGGTTCTCCATGCGGATTTGGTTTGATCATTTTTCTTTTTTTTCCAAGATCTTTCAAGTTGTCTGCAGTGCCTTTTTTGTAGGAGGAGTTCGGAGTCGAACCACTTGTCTGAGGATCTGCAGGTTCTGTGTTTGGTTTTTTCAGGGGCTAGCTCGTTCAAGGTTGTTTCACTTAGGATGCGCCAGTGATTTACGAAGTCAGTTGGGTCGATGGGGGCGATTATAGGGTCAACTTTATCCCAGAATGTGGCAGGCTCAATTTTCTGTCTAGATTTGAAGGTTGTTTTTTGTGGCTTGGGTTTTGTGTTATTTTGAGGCCAGTTGATGGTGAAAGTGTATTTGTGGTGGTCTGACCAAAGAGAGGGATGCCAGGTACCATTGGTGATATGAATTTTTGGGGTGTGGAGGTTATGAGACGTGAATGCTGCTATATCAAGTTGGTGGCCTTTTTCGTGTGTGGGTTCAGGATTGAGGATCTGGTAGGATAGGGCGTCGAGGTATGAGAGTATATCGTCTACTTGTTTGGATGTGTGGTCCTCGAGGTGGAGATTGATGTCTCCTAGGAGCAGATTGTATGTGGAGGTTAGAGAGTTCTGGAATATGAATTCTTCGAGTTCAAGTTTTGAGGTGTTCCATTTTCCTGGAGTGATGTAGCATAATAGACAGTTCAGGGTGTCTGTGAGTGTGTTGTCGGAGAGTTGGCATGCAAGAAGGTCTAAGTGAGGGGTTGAGTGTTTGTGTAGAACTTTTAGGTTGAGGTTGTTTTGTACTAGAATAGCTAGTCCTCCCCCTCGTTTGTTTTCTCGACAAACCAGCTCTAATTTGTACCCTTTGGGGCAGAATTCGGTTATGCATGGGTCCGAATTGGATGTTAGCCAGGTTTCGGCTAGGAATAGACAGCTTAGTTGTTCTTCAGTCAGCCAGTCTTTGATTAGGTTTGCTTTTGGGCTAATTGATCTTATATTCATGTAGGCACAGGTTAGTGAGGTATATTTTGTGTTGGAATTAGGATTGCAATTAAGGTAGAGGATATTTTTAGGTGATGTGAGTTGTTTTTGAGTAGTGGTCTTGTGCTTTGGTGGAGGTCTTTTTCCCCAGGTGGTGGGAATGTGGTCTTGGCTGGTCAGTGGGCAGGATGTTAGGGTTCTCATGGTGTGGATTTTTCTGGGTGGTTGTGGTTGCCTGTAGGTTGTTGTGAGAATTGGGATGGGTGATAGGTGATATCCTGTGGTTTGCCAGTTGGAAATGAGTAGTGAAAGTATTAGGATGGCAAGTGTGGTTTTGTATATGTAATGTTCCATTTTGTTTGTGTAGAGGGAGATTCTTTGGTTCTGGTGTGTCTCTGGTTTGGGCTGTGGTAATGGTGTCTCTCTGGAAGAAAAGGTATTCGCCGAGGGGGGGCGGAAAGGGTTAAGAGGGCTGGATAGCAGGCCAGGTGCCGAAGTGGCTGCTGGGGGCGGGGCAAACCGCCGAACGCGTTGCTCCTCCGGTGCAGTGAAGGGGGACGACTCGATCTCCCTTCCCCTTCACTGTGCTGGAACAGGGAAGAATGGCCCGGTCTGCAAAGCCCTTAAGAGGGCTGGAAAAGCAGGCCAGGTGCCGAAGTGGCTGCTGGGGGCGGGGCAGACCGCCGAACGCGTTGCTCCTCCGGTGCAGTGAAGGGGGACGACTCGATCTCCCTTCCCCTTCACTGTGCTGGAACAGGGAAGAATGGCCCGGTCTGCAAAGCCCTTAAGAGGGCTGGAAAAGCAGGCCAGGTGCCGAAGTGGCTGCTGGGGGCGGGGCAGACCGCCGAACGCGTTGCTCCTCCGGTGCAGTGAAGGGGGACGACTCGATCTCCCTTCCCCTTCACTGTGCTGGAACAGGGAAGAATGGCCCGGTCTGCAAAGCCCTTAAGAGGGCTGGAAAAGCAGGCCAGGTGCCGAAGTCTACCCGCAGAAGTCTACGCCGGCCTTTTCTAGACCTCCGGCTCGGCGCCCGCCCCAACAGGGTAGAGGGGGACAACCGAAATCTCCAGCGCAGGGAGCGTCCAAGCCGGCCCCGTCCTTTTGACGGACTGTGCGGATGGGGGCGGGCCCCCTCCGCAATATCGCCCGACCCCCTTCCAATCGGGGGTCGACTCAGGTCCTTTTATGTGGCTTGGACTGAGATTACATCCGATGCATGGGTGCTCAGGATCGTCTCCGAGGGCTACTCGCTCAATTTCTCAGCCACGCCGCCGGACCGTCCACCCGGAACTTGTCCGTGCAACTGGAACCAACTTCCCCTTCTCCTTTTGGAGGCCAGGGCCTTGTTGAGCCTACGGGCGGTGGAACCGGTACCCCCAGAACGGGGACGGGGTTTTTACTCCCGTTACTTTTTAGTCCCAAAGAAGACAGGGGACTTGCGTCCCATTTTGGACCTCCGGAAGCTCAACAAATTCCTGGTCCGGGAAAAGTTCCGTATGCTGTCTCTTCCGGTTCTGTACCCTCTGTTGGAGGAAGGGGATTGGATGTGCTCCCTGGACTTGAAGGAAACCTATACTCATGTTCCGGTGCATCCCGCTTTCCGCAAGTTTTTACGGTTCCAGGTGGGGGATTGGCACCTTCAGTATCGGGTCCTCTCCTTTGGTATAGCTTCGTCCCCTCGAGTCTTCACAAAGTGTATGGTGGTGGTCGCGGCAGCCCTGAGATCTCGGGGGCTGCAGGTCTTTCCCTACCTGGACGATTGGCTGATCAAGGCCCCTACCAGGGAGGGAGTTATCTCAGCGACCCAACAGACTATCATCTTCCTTCAACGTCTGGGGTTCGAAGTGAACTTCCCCAAGTCTCATTTGGATCCGACTCAATCCCTGCAGTTTATCGGAGCCGTGCTGGACACGGTTCGCTTCCGTTCCTTCCTCCCCCCTCCTCGGTTGGAGGCCCTGCTTCGACTGAGTCGACAAGTTTCGCTGAGGCCCACAGTTTCAGCTCAGCGCATGATGATACTCCTGGGCCACATGGCGTCGACGGTCCACGTCACGCCGTTCGCCCGGTTGCATCTGAGGCTTCCTCAGTGGACCATGGCCTCTCAATGGCGTCAGGATTGCGATCCGGTCTCTTGCCCCATAACGGTGACTCCTTCTTTGAGACGCTCGCTCCGTTGGTGGACAAACTCTTCCAATCTTTCAGGGGGTTTGCTCTTTCTCGTCCCTCTGCATCGCAAAGTCCTCACGACGGATTCCTCGGAGTACGCATGGGGGGCTCATGTCGACGGTCTGCGGACCCAGGGTCTATGGTCGGCGGGGGACCGTCTTTGTCACATCAATGTGTTGGAGCTTCGTGCCATTTTTCTGGTGGCTCGAGCGTTCTGTCACCTGCTTCGCGACCAGGTAGTCCTCGTACGGACGGACAACCAGGTGGCTATGTATTATGTAAATAAGCAAGGGGGAACGGGGTCTTGGGCCCTGTGCCAGGAAGCCCTGCGCCTTTGGGAGTGGGCGGTCTCCCAAAATATCTTCCTACGTGCGGTTTACATTCAGGGAGAGGTGAACTGTCTGGCGGACAAACTCAGTCGTCTCCTTCAGCCGCACGAATGGTCGTTGAACTCCCGGGTTCTGCGCAAGGTCTTCGACCGCTGGGGGACTCCTCAGGTGGATCTGTTTGCCTCCCCGGAGACTCGCAAACTACCCCTCTTTTGTTCTCGAATGTACTCCCCGGATCGTCTCGAGGCGGATGCCTTTCTTCTCGACTGGGGAGAGAGGTTCCTTTATGCGTTCCCTCCTTTTCCTCTAATCTTGCGAACGCTAGTGCATCTCAAATCGACCAGGGCCACTATGATCCTCATTGCACCTCGTTGGCCCAGACAGCTCTGGTTCTCCCTGCTCCTTCAACTCAGTGTCAGGGACCCTCTGCTTCTGCCTGTTTTTCCCTCTCTGCTGTCTCAGAGTCGGGGTTCGCTGTTGCATCCCAATCTGCAGTCTTTGCATCTGACCGCTTGGTTCCTTTCCCCTTGACTTCGGTTCCTGTCTCTCAGTCGGTGAGGGAGATATTGGAGGCCTCGCGCAAGGTCTCGACTAGGCTTTGTTATTCCCAGAAATGGACCAGATTTTCCTCCTGGTGTTCTTCTAACCATCTGGACCCGAGTTCGGTTCCAGTGTCTTCCGTGTTGGAATATTTGCTGCACCTGTCTAAGTCCGGACTGAAGACGACTTCCATTCGGGTGCATCTCAGTGCCATCGCAGCATTTCATCGGCCTCTTGAGGGTAGATCTCTCTCTCTTCATCCTCTGGTGACTCGTTTCATGAGGGGTCTAGTGAATGTTCACCCTCCTCTGAAACCTCCTCCTGTAGTTTGGGATCTTAATGTGGTCTTAGCTCAACTCATGAAGCCTCCCTTCGAGCCTATCGATAAATCCCATCTTAAGTTTCTCACTTGGAAGATGGTCTTTTTGCTTGCGCTCACATCCGCTCGTCGGATTAGTGAGCTGCAGGCTTTGGTTGCGGATCCACCTTTTACTGTGTTTCACCATGACAAGGTGGTTCTTCGCACCCATCCTAAATTTTTGCCTAAGGTTGTGTCTGATTTCCACCTCAATCAGTCCATCGTCCTTCCGGTGTTCTTCCCGAAGCCCCACTCTCATCCTGGTGAGGTGGCGCTTCACACGCTTGACTGTAAGAGGGCGTTGGCCTTTTATCTCCAACGTACCAAGTCTCATCGGAAGGTTCCTCAATTGTTTTTGTCCTTTGATCCTAATCGGTTGGGACATCCTGTTTCCAAGCGCGCCTTGTCCAACTGGTTGGCTGCTTGTATTTCTTTTTGCTACGCTCAGGCTGGTCTCACGCTCCATGGTCGAGTCACGGGGCATAAGGTCAGGGCTATGGCAGCTTCTGTTGCTTTCCTCCGGTCTACTCCTGTGGAGGACATATGTAAAGCTGCCACTTGGTCTTCGGTTCATATGTTCACCTCCCACTACTGTCTGGACACTTTGTCCAGAAGCGACGGCCGATTTGGCCAGTCGGTGTTACGTAACCTGTTTTCTTAAATTGCCATCCTCCCACCTGCCCTTTTTTGGTTGGCTTGGAGGTCACCCACATGTGAGAATATCATGCCTGCTTGTCCTGGGATAAAGCGGTTACTTACCGTAACAGGTGTTATCCAGGGACAGCAGGCATATATTCTCACAACCCGCCCACCTCCCCGGGGATGGCTTCTTTGCTGGTTATGGAACTGAGGACCACGAGGTGGGGATGCGCCCTCTAGTGGGCAAGAAGGCATGCACATGCGTGGTGCAGTGTAGCAAACTTGAAACTTCAATCAAGTTTGCTTGAAAAGCTGTCCGCGCTGGGGCTCCGTAGATGACGTCACCCACATGTGAGAATATATGCCTGCTGTCCCTGGATAACACCTGTTACGGTAAGTAACTGTGCTTTTCGAGATGCCCGCACTGCGCATGCGCCAGTGCCTTCCCGCCCGATGGTCCGGGCGCGTCTCCTCAGTTCTTTTTCTTCGCGCCCATTGAATTTCGTTTTGCCTTCTGTTTTGCCGCGGGTCGAGTTCTTTTGGCTCTCCTGTGCATTTGTTTCTTTGATTTCTTTTTTCAAAAAAAAAAAAAAAAAAAAATTTTTTTTCTTCCGGCACCGGGTCGGCTGCGTGGCTGGGGCCCCGCGCCTTCGACCTTGCGGCGGAACTTTTCCGGCCTATGTCCCGGCCGATTACCGGTTTTAAAAAGTGTAGCAAGTGCCAGCGCGCGATTTCGCTCATGGATCCTCATCGACGCTGCTTACAGTGTCTGGGACCGGATCACTTCCCGAGATCGTGCCGGCCTTGCTCCACTTTGACGGCGAGAGCGTTTAAGCGCCGCTGTCTGCTGTGGGAGTCCATGTTCAAGATGGAAGCTTCGTTGGATCCTTCAGCTTCGACATCGACTGGTGCTTCGACTCCATCGGCGAAGCCCACTGCCTCCCCAGCTGCTTCGGGCCTCCTGAAACCAGCATCGTTCACGCCGGTTTCAGCCTCGACTTCGGCGCCGGTGCCTTCCTCCGTCTCCTCGGAGCAGGTATCGACACCTACAGTTCCGGTGGTGCTTAAAGTGCCGAAGGCTGGCAAGCAGAAGCACACTGCACCGAAAGAACGCGGAGACCGTGCGGAAGGGCCCCCTTTTGGTGCGGATCCCTCCATATCGGCTTCGTTGAAGTCCCTTCTGGAGGCTCAGTTTGTGGAACTCATGCAAACCATGGGACCCCGGCTGATTGCCTCGATCCAGGGTGACCTCCCGGTTCCGAGGGGCGGACCGCCCCCCTCCTCCCCCGCCGCGCCGCATGACCTTGTTGCTCGGCGATGAGGAGCGACGAGCGGTGTCCGGGTCCTCGAGGAGGTCTTCAGTTAGTGCTATACCTCCTTTGGAACCGATCCCCTCGAGGAAGGCCTCCCTTAGTGATATGCCCCCCTTGGAGCCTATCCCCTCGAGGAAAGCCTCGTTTAGTGATTTGCCTCCCTTGGAACCTGTTACCCTGCCCCATGACTCATTGTGGCGTCCACCTTCGAAGCCTCCCAGCCCTGGGCATAGCAGGAAGCAGGACGAGTTCTTCCGAACCCCCTATCAAGCTTGGGCGTCGTCGGGGGAGGCATCGACTCTTCCGCCTCTGCGATCGTCGGCATCGAGTCCGATCTGTTCCTTGGAGGCATCTGACCAGGTTTCTCACAGAAGGGCTCGATCCCCTTCCAGGCATCGAGAGGGGCATCGATCCAGACACTCTTCGAGGCATTCCTCTCGACACTCGACCGTCTCGCCTCAGAAGAAATTGCCTCGGATGGGTTATGCTGCCTCGACTGGGTCTCCTCCTCCGGGCCCGGAGTTCGAGGACCCCGAGATTTTCTACTCGCCCTGTTGCTCACAGGCCTCTATGGAGCCCGAAGCCTCGTCTTCTTCTAGTCCTTCTCGTAGACCGGCGACGGCGGACCAACTGTCCTTTTCCTCAATCCTCAGACAGATGGCGGATGACATGGACATTACCCTCGATGCTGGGTCTCAATACTCCAAGGAGTACCTCGATACCATGCACTTGCCTCGTCCTCCGGCCGAGTCCTTGCGCCTTCCTCTGCACAAGCTCCTCGACCAGACCTTCATGAGGTGTTTCGAGTCTCCTTACTCTATCCCTGCGGTCCCTGGAAAATTGGATGCTCGGTACCGCACGGTGCATCATAAGGGCTTCGAGGGTCCTCAGCTTTCTCACCAGTCCCTCCTGGTCGAATCCTCGCTCAAGCGGTCTCATCCTGGCCAGGTCTATGCTTCGGTGCCTCCGGGCCGCGAGGGCAGAACCATGGATAAATTTGGTTGACGCATCTATCAGAATTCTATGATGACGTCCCGAGTCCTGAATTACAATTTCCACTTTGCAGCCTACTTGGAATTTTTTCTGCCTGTGCTTTGGAAATTCACACCATACATCGAGTCCCAGGCTCGGTTTCAGTTTGAGGAAGTGGTTGCTTCGCTGTCCCAACTTCGGCTTCAGTTGATGCAATCTGCCTTTGATGCGTTCGAGCTCTCTGCCCGAGCGGCGGCCTGCTCGGTAGCGATGCGTTGTTTGGACTGGTTATGCTCTCTGGATCTCAAGGAGGCCTACACTCACATTCCCATTCATCCGGCCTCCCGCAAGTTCCTCAGATTTCGGGTGGGACATCTCCATCTACAGTATCGAGTGCTTCCATTCGGCCTGTCTTCGTCCCCCAGGATCTTCACGAAGTGTCTGGTGCTGGTGGCCGCGGCACTCCGGAACCAGGGTCTTCAGGTATTTCCCTACCTCGACGACTGGCTGATCAAGGCTCCCTCGGCCTCAGGGGTCATCTTGGCGACCCTGTCCACAATTCTGTTCCTGCAGAGTTTGGGATTCGAGATCAACTTTCCCAAATCTCATCTACAACATACCCAGTCTCCAGTGTTCCCGCTAAGCTGCGTTGGCCTGCGCTCACGCACAAAATATTACATCGCAGCGCAAAGTTTCTCTTCACAGCGCACACACGCGTCGGTAAGGTAAGGGGACGCATTGGGGGGATTGCACTTCCCCACAATTGCCATGCTTCGGTTCCTCTTCTTCCTTCCTTCCTCCCCCCCCCCCCCCCGCGGGACCCTGCGGCACCATCAACTCTTACTCCCTCTAATGTCGGCCCTGCAGCTCCAGACTTCCTCGCACCTTCTCCCCTCCCCCTTTGGATCGCTATTATTTTAAATGTTATAGCCGCGGAGCTGTATCCATCAGTGGAGATGTCTAACCTCGGCCTGCCCCGGAACTCTTACTGCAGCAGCCGCCCGTCTAGGCAGGAACAGGAAGTCACTGTTGCAGTAAGAGTTCCGGGGCAGGCCGAGGTTAGACATCTCCACTGATGGATACAGCTCCGCGGCTATAACATTTAAAATAATAGCGATCCAAAGGGGGAGGGGAGAAGGTGCGAGGAAGTCTGGAGCTGCAGGGCCGACATTAGAGGGAGTAAGAGTTGATGGTGCCGCAGGGTCCCGCGGGGGGGGGGGGAGGAAGGAAGGAAGAAGAGGAACCGAAGCATGGCAATTGTGGGGAAGTGCAGAGCTGCAGGGAAGAGTGTTGCGGTACCCAGCTGGAGGGAGAAGGAAGATGAGGGAGGGAATTAAAGGAGATGCCAGGGCTTGGAGCGTAGGAGGAAGGTATGCCAGTCTAAGGGAAAAGGAAGGGGGAGATGTGAGAGCATGGAGGGGGAGCGAAAGATGGAAGAAAAGGAAAGGAGAGAGATGCCAGAGAATCAGGGAAGGGGAGATACCAGACTATGAGGAGAGGTGTGGGAGAGGGAAGGCGAGGAGAGAGATGCCAGACCAATGGGGTGAAAGGAGAGATGGAAGGGGGAGGCATACAGTTTCTGGAAGGGGCATAGAAGGAGAGAAGATGCCATATAGGGGAAGAGAGACGGCAGACAGTGGATGGAAGGAAGAGAGTTACAAGAAGATGAGGAAAGGAGAAACCACAGAAGACAAAGGTAGAAAAAAATTTCTATTTATTTATTGCTTTAGGAGACATGTGTCACTGTTTCTGTGAAGCATTGTATGCAGAGTCCAGCTTCTTGCTGGTTCAATTTAACCTTTGTCTATGTATTTTTATTTTATCCCCCCTTTTACAAAACTGTGAAGCGTTTTTAGCACCAGCCTTGGTGGTAGCAGCTCTGATGCTCAGAATTTTATGAGCATCAGAGCTGTTACCTCCGTAGCTAAAATCCACACTACAGTTTTGTAAAAGAGGGAGGGGTTAGTTTGTGATTACATATTCCTTACTAGGCGAAGGTGTTTTCTGTGTTCTGTGTGTTCGAAAGACATGGTTTTCTGTTAGGATTGACGGTGTAGGATTGATCTGTGCTGGTCTGGCTTGTTTAGTTTTACAATGGGTGTATTGATGTACTGCTCACTGCAATATGTAAGATGCTGCCTTTTCCTAGGTACTCATGTGTGACGTGTGGTTTGTTACTAAAAATCATGTTTTTCTTACAGATGGGGGGGGGGTGCCAAAAAATGATGGGCCCCGGATGTTACATATGCTAGGTACGCCACTGTATGTAAAGATACCAGAAAGCTGGCTTAGCAAAAACTTCTAAGTTTTGAGTATTTAACCCTCCCACAATCTCACGGGCACTCGTTTCAAGTTTATTGAGATTTTGATTTAAACGCAATATAAAATATTTTCAATGCGTATAACAAAAATAAATTTGGGGAAATAAATAAAACCATTTGAACCAGTGTTCCCGCTAAGCTGCGCTGGCGTGCGCTGGCGCACAAAATATTACATCGCAGCGCACACGTTTCTCGTCACAGCGCACGATCGGAAGAGGCGTACGGCAGATGGCAGGGCGGCGAGAGGAGAATCGGGCGAGTTGGCTCATAACTTGCTGGCGCCCGATATTTTTGGCTCACGGTGAAAAAAGTTTGCTCACAACACCCGCCCGCTTAGAGGGAACACTGCCAGTCTCTCCCCTTCATCGGGGCGGTCCTGGATACCATTCGCCTCAGAGCGTTCCTTCCTCCTCAGCGCATGGATGCTCTTCTTCATCTCTGCCACTCTGTCTTCTCGCCAGTCCATCTCAGCAAGACGCATGATGGTCCTCCTGGGCCACATGGCCTCTACAGTTCATGTGACGCCGTTTGCCAGGCTCAATCTCAGAATTCCTCAGTGGACCCTGGCATCTCAATGGACTCAGGTATCAGATCCGTTGTCTCGGCACATCATCGTCACTCCTGCTCTTCGGCAGTCTCTACTTTGGTGGATGACCTCTTCGAATCTATCCAGAGGTTTGCTGTTTCACACTCCTCCCCACCAGAAGGTTCTCACAACCGATTCCTCGACCTATGCCTGGGGAGCTCATCTGGATGGTCTTCGCACTCAGGGATTCTGGACCAGTGCGGACCGACTCCATCAAATCAATCTTCTGGAGCTCAGGGCCATCTTCAATGCTCTTCAAGCTTTTCAACATCTGCTTCACGACATGGTGGTCCTCATTCGCACCGACAATCAGGTCGCCATGTATTATGTCAACAAGCAGGGGGGCACGGGCCCGGCCTCCCTCTGCCAGGAAGCTCTCAGAGTCTGGGATTGGGCGATTCGCCACAACGCCTTCCTCAGAGCTGTCTACATTCAGGGGAAGAACAATGTCTTGGCGGACAACCTGAGTCGTCTTCTCCAGCCTCATGAATGGACACTCCATTCCAGGACCCTTCATCAGATCTTCGCTCAGTGGGGGACGCCTCAGATAGACCTCTTTGCGGCTCCCCACAATTTCAAGCTGCCTCAATTTTGCTCCAGGATCTACGATCCTCATCGCCTCGAGGCAGATGCTTTTCTGCTGGATTGGGGGAATCGCTTTCTGTATGCGTTTCCTCTCATTCAAAAGACTCTGGTCAAGCTGAAGTCTGACCATGCCACCATGATTCTGATAGCTCCTCGGTGGCCCAGACAACCTTGGTTCTCCCTTCTCCTTCAACTCGGCAGCAGGGAACCTTGCCTACTTCCAGTGTTTCCTTCACTGCTTACTCAGCATCAGGGGTCTCTGCTTCATCCCAACCTGCAGTCTCTCCACCTGACAGCTTAGTTCCTCTCAGCGTAACTCCTCACCAGTTTTCCCAGGCGGTGAGGGATGTCTTAGAGGCTTCCCGGAAGCCTGCTACTCGTCAATGCTACTCCCAGAAGTGGACTAGATTTTCTTCCTGGTGTGTTTCCAATTCCAAGGAGCCTCAGCGAGCCTCCCTATCCTCTGTATTGGACTATCTTCTACACCTGTCTCGGTCTGGTCTCAAGTCTACCTCTATACGAGTCCACCTGAGTGCTATTGCGGCTTTCCATCAGCCTCTACAAGGGAAACCTCTCTCTTCTCATCCTGTGGTTTCCAGATTTATGAAAGGACTTTTTCATGTCAATCCTCCTCTCAAACTGCCTCCAGTGGTTTGAGATCTCAATGTTGTCCTTTCTCAGCTTATGAAACCTCCGTTTGAGCCTCTCAACAAGGCTCCGCTAAAGTTTCTCACTTGGAAAGTGGTGTTTCTAGTGGCCCTCACCTCTGCTCGCAGGGTCAGTGAGCTTCAGGCCTTAGTAGCGGACCCGCCTTTCACAGTCTTCCATCATGACAAGGTGGTCCTCCGCACTCATCCTAAATTCCTACCTAAAGTGGTCTCTGAATTTCACCTCAACCAATCCATTGTGCTTCCAGTGTTTTTTCCAAAGCCTCATTCTCATCCTGGAGAATCAGCTCTTCACACTCTGGACTGTAAACATGCTTTGGCTTTCTACTTGGATCGCACCAATCCACACAGAACTGCTCCTCAACTTTTCGTCTCCTTTGATCCAAACAAGTTGGGACGACCTGTATCGAAGCGCACCATCTCCAACTGGATGGCAGCTTGTATCTCTTTCTGCTATGCCCAGGCTGGATTACCCCTTCCCTGTAAGGTCACAGCCCATAAGGTCAGAGCAATGGCAGCCTCTGTAGCCTTTCTCAGATAGACACCATTGAGGAGATTTGTAAGGCTGCCACTTGGTCCTCGGTTCATACATTCACCTCTCATTATTGTCTGGATACTTTCTCCAGAAGGGATGGACAGTTTGGCCAAACAGTGTTACAAAATTTGTTCTCCTAAGTTGCCAACTCTCCCACCATCCCATTGAGGTTAGCTTGGAGGTCACCCACTAGTGAGAATACCTGCCTGCTTGTCCTGGGATAAAGCAATGTTACTTACCGTAACAGTTGTTATCCAGGGACAGCAGGCAGCTATTCTCATGTCCCACCCACCTCCCCTGGGTTGGCTTCTCTGCTAGCTACCTGAACTGAGGAGACGCGCCCAGACCATCGGGCGGGAAGGCACTGGCGCATGCGCGGTGCGGGCATCTCAAAACTTCTGAGTTTCTTCAAGCAAGACATGCTTGCAAGATGTCCGTATCGGGGCTCTGTCGGATGACATCACCCACTAGTGAGAATAGCTGTCTGCTGTCCCTGGATAACAACTGTTACGGTAAGTAACATTGCTTTCCTGTCCTTCCCCCATTTCTGCAAGCTCGTCCTCATCTGTAGAAGCCTCAAACACTTTAAAATCATAAGTTTGAGGGTTGTGCAGTTAAGGCAGAGCTTACAGGAATGAGACAGGGACAGTGCGACAACTCCCGGGGACGGGGAAATTGAGTTTCTGCGGGGACAGGGACAAATTTGTCCCCATGTCACTCTAATTGGTATCCCAGGCAGACATGTCAGTTGAATGTGAATGTCTGATTCAGGACTTAAATCTTTGACACCTCTGTATGACTGAACCTGGTTGCTTCTAGGTCTACAGGTAATTAATGTCTTGCAAAATATTTTACTTAAAGATTTAGTAAAGATGTTCACTACCAATAACTTAACCCAGATTGCTTTACAAATGCAGAATTCTGCTTGTGCCTGAGGTTGCACATTGTAACGAGGCCCTTATACACATTGTTTCACATAATAGTCTTGCATTTAGGTTTACCATGATTTGACAGCTGCACTTGTTTAACATCTGGCACACCTTAACTTCTAAAAACGATTCCACCATTCCCCCCTCCTCCCCATCAGCAGGCGGCCGAGCAAAATTATTCAATGAAAAGATCATTACCATAAGGAGCTCCTTCCCTCCAAGGACTAACCCTATCCCAGCAGACAGATCCTGGACTGCTTTTAAACTCGTATCCGAACCCCAGATCTCTAAACTCTGTCTCAAACTGAAATCCTACCAATGTGCCCAGGATCCATTCCCTTCTACATGTACGAGAATATTCCCACGCAGGCCATCTCATCCCTCACCAGACTTATAAACTCTGCTTTACTATCGGGCTTATTCTTTGTAGAAATTGAAGGACACTCATCACTGGTCTATCTAAAAATAAATAGAGACATATTGCCTTGTCCCCATTACTGAAAAAAGCTGATCTTGATCCTTCCTAGTTTTACTGATGCTGCTTGAGCTGTAGTTGCTTTTCTGAGAATAGGGAGTCTTGTGTATTGTGCCTACCTTTTCTAGTCTGTAGCAACTGCTGAAACGGGGAAGTTTTAAACTTTTGTTTTCTTCTTAGGATGGAAATGGTTACATCAGTGCAGCAGAACTTCGTCATGTAATGACAAACTTAGGAGAAAAATTAACAGATGAAGAAGTAGATGAAATGATCAGGGAAGCAGATATTGATGGAGATGGACAGGTCAATTATGAAGGTAAGATTTGGTACATTGAAATAGTCAACTTGCTTTTAAACGTGTCTGGGTTCAGTTAATTTATAAAACTACCTCTAAAGATGGAGGTTGAGCTGTAAACCTACAACAAGCTGGAGAAAAACACTAAGCCAATTCCAGTTTTATTCATCAATAAAATGAAGTAAGAGAAATGTACACTAACTCCTTAAACAAGTATATGAGGGCAACTTGAATTCTTTAAAAGCTACTATAAACTTGTCCTTGATGTAGGACATAACAAGTTTATGCCTATTATCTTGGATTTAGAATCTTAGTCTCACTGTCTTTATTTTTTCCTCCCCAGAATTCGTACAGATGATGACTGCAAAATGAAGACTCTTCACCTTTCCCCCTCTAGAAGAATAAAATTGATCTTTTACTTACCTCTTGCAAAAATGTTCATTTACTCATTCTGTTTCTGTATAGCAAAACTGAATGTCAAGAATACCTTCTGTCCACAAACTGCATGTAATGGTGGTCCTGTCCCCAGAAGATCAAGTTAAAAAAACATCAGTTTTAAAGTATAAATACTTGTACTACCTTAAACAACAAGGAAGCACTTAGTGGACTAAGTTCCATTTGCTAACAATTACACTGTTTGGGCTGGCCAGTTTTTTCATGCATGCAGCTTAATTGAGCACAGTCAGACCTTTGTATTAAAAAAAAATAAAATAATCCACTATTGTACAGGTGGATTGTATTTCAATTTGTAGTATAAATTGTCACTGAAGATTAAATTGGTTTACCTCAGGATGGTGTATAGCAAAGGTTGAAGGTTGCAAATTGAGTAAACCCTAAGGATGAATGGTTCTGTAATTTTAGTGTGCTCCAAAAATGCAATGATCTTAACTACAGATGGCATGTCTGTTTATTGGTTTGACATTGTCTGCATTGCACTATATAGTGAAACAGCTGTCAAGCTGTTACTGTTCAGTTTTGAAAAACATTCACCAAGGGAGCATCTTTGGACTCTCATATTTTTAAATCTTGTGTACCATGACTTGGAGCCGGCAGAGTAGCCTATAGGACTTCAGCACAAAGATTAAACATGGCTGTTCAGATACAATTTGTCCATTCCAAGTTGTAAATGCTAGTCTTTTTTCCAATAAAAGACCATTAACTTAAATGTGGTGTGTAATGGCTTTAATGAAGCAAGCTAAATGTAGATATCTTTAATATAGTAGCCCTTGTATCACTATGGTATGGCCACACCTCTTAGTGACCAGAATTACACTCGGTATTATCGCAAAGATGTAGTGGAATTGAAAAAGGTACAGGGAAGGGTTACATGATAAAAGGGATGGGACAACTTTCCTATTTGGAAAGGCTAAAGCAGCTAGGGCTCTTAAGCTTTGAGAAGAGACAGCTCAGGGGTGATATGATAGAGGTCTATAAAATACTGTGTAAAGGGTAGTTGTGAATCACTTTACTCTTAAGAAATGCTAGGACTAAGGGAGCATGCAGTGAAGCTACTTAGTAGATTTAAACAAATTAGAGAGAATATTTCTTCACACAATGTGTAATTAAACTGGAATTCATTGCCAGAGAATGTGGTGAAATTGGTTGGCTTAGTGGGATTTAAAAAAAAATTTTGATTCCTAAAAAGGAAGTTCATAGGCCACTATTGAGAAGGCTTGGGAAACCACTACGGATAGGCAGCATAGAATCTGTTTTTATTACTTGAATCTAGCTAGGTACTTGGGACCTGGGGTGACCACTGTTGGAAACAGGATATTGGGCTGGATGAACTTTTGGTCTGTCCCAGGATACAATTATGTGTTGGGGCTATAAGGGTGGAGAAGGAAGAGGATGAGAATGGTAGAACTCTGATGGAGAGGCTGGGACAGGGTGGTAAGCACAGTTACTTACCGTAACAGGTGTTATCCAGGGACACTTTAAAAGTGCATTGCCAGAGTTTGTACTGCACAAGGGCAAGTGCCTTCCCGCCTGATGTGGGTGCATGGCTCCTTGGTTCAGTAAGCCAGCTAAGAAGCCAGCCAGGGGAGGTGGGTGGGTTGTGAGAATATCTGCCTGCTATCCCTGGATAACACCTGTTAAGATAAGTAACTGTTTTATCCCAGGACAAGTAACTGTGCTTTATCCCAGGACAAAGCAGGCAGCATATTCTCACATGGTGATCTCCAAGCTAACTAGAATGGGATGGTGGGAGTGTTGACCTTTAGGAAAATAAATTTTGTAATACTGACTAGCCGAAGTACCCATCCTGTCTGGAAAAAGATTCCAGACATGTGAGGTGAATGTACGAACCAAGGACCAAGTAGCAGCTTTGCAGATTTCATCAATCGGAGTAGAACAGAGGAAAGCTACTGAAGCTACCATAGCTCTAACTTTATGGGCTGTGACCCGATTCTCCAGTTGCAGCCCAGTTTGAGCATAACAGAACAATATGCAAGCAGCCAACCAGTTGGAAATTGATCTCTTGGAAACAGGATGCCCCAACTTGTTAGGATCAAAAGTTGAGGAGATGGAACTGTTCTGTCGAGATAATAGGCCAAAGCCTATTTGCAATCCAAAGTGGAAAGAGCCATTTCTCCTGAATGAGAATAAGGCTTAGGAAAAAAAAACACAAAGTACAATCAATTGAGATGAAATTCAGTGACAGCTTTTGGTAAGAACTTTGGACCTGTAAACGGTGGGTCCACTTGAAGTTCACTCGCTCTTCTGGCTGAAGTGAGAGAGATGAGGAAAACAAACTTTCCAGGTAATGTACTTGAGATGAGCCATAGACATTGGTTCAAAAGGAGGCTTCATCAACTTAGCAAGAACCACATTGAGATCCCTTGCCACTGGAGATGGTTTCAGAGGTGATTTAACAGTGAAAAATCCTATTGTGAATCTGGAAACCAATGGGTGAGCAGTGAGGTTTATCATCCACTGGTTGATGAAAGACAGTGATAGCACTGAGATGGAATGATAGATGTAAATTTGAGAGCAGTCAGACACTTCCTCTCATCTATCATCAACCAGGTAGAACAATGGTCAAACTTAAGCTAAACCCGGAAAAGACCAAGATATTTATGGCCTCCCCAACAAACAAACCAAATCTACTATCAACCTAAATGGAAGAAACTTCCCCGTTAACCCTACCATCAAAATCCTAGGAATCACCCTAGATCAGCAACTGCCAACATCCTGATTAAGAAATGCTTCCACTTACTATGGAAACTATGCACCCTAAAACCATACTTCGATTTCACATCATTCAGACGGCTGGCCCAGTGCCTGGTTCTAAGCTTGCTGGACTACTGCAACATAATCTACCTAGGATCTCACAAAAAAAATCAAGAAACTGAGACTTATCCAGAACACAGCTGTTTGACTAATATTTGGCTTGAAAAAATCCGACCACATCACCACATACTACAAGAAACTTCACTGGCTACCTATCGAGGCCAGAATTATCGTTTGCCTCTGCTTCAAGACTCTCTTCGGCATCCCACCTACCTACTGAAACACCTCACCCTACAGGACAAACTTTGCTTTTCACACAAGCACTACTGTTCACATTTCCTTCCCCCCAAAGGATGCAAATTCAAGATTCCTCAACAGGACACTCAAGCAGGGATCTGGAACACCTTAAGTGACCTCATCCTGAATTCACTAACATACCATTTATTCAGAAAATCACTAAAAACCCATCTGTTTGACAGATTTATCTGACCCTTCAATTCTGCTTAACACCTACCATGCCTTACACATCCCTTCCTCCTTTTCTCCCAGTCACCTTTGTCTACCTCTCCCAAATCTAACTGATGTGACTTCGCTGTCCTTACAACTCCACTTGTTGTATACCATCTTGAACTGAAAAGGTATGACGGGATATAAATAAAGCTATTATATTATAAATGAAGAAGATAATCCAACTAGTGAAACTGATGGATTTTGGATCATGATGATGTAGAAGACACCAGGAAGAAAACTGTCCCCTTTTTTGATTGGTTTTTTGGAAGCTTCTAATATCAATCAAACAGGCTGAGAAAGACAAAGATCAGCAGAGCTCAGCCTGAGAGATACCAAGCTGTTGAGCGCAGAGACTGCAGGCTGGGGTGCAGAAGCGATCCTAGACTTTGTGTAAGAAGTGAAAAAATTGGGAGAGGCATTGTTTTCCTGATACCGAGTTAAAGTAGAAGGGAGAACCAAGGCTGTCTGGGCCTCTCGGGAGTTATGAGTATCATGATGGCTGATTCCTGTTTGGTTTTGATAAGCGTCTTTAGAATGAGAGGAATGGGTGGAAATGCATAGAGAAACTTGTGTGTCCAATCCAGAAGAAAAAATGCTCGCCTCCAGACGTTGAGGGGAGTAGTCTGGTGCAGAAGTAGGATAATTTGTTGTGGGGAGCTACAAATAAATCCATTTGAGGAGTTCCCCATTGAGAAACAGATGGAGAGCTGCAGAATTGAGCATCCACTCGTGAGGATGAAGAATTCTGCTGAGTTTGTGCTAAAGAAATTCTGATCCCCTTGAATGCAAACAGGTTTGAGAAAGATGTTGCAAGCAATTGCTTACTGCCAGGTCACCTGAGCCTTCTGACAGAGAACCTGTGACTCCTTGCTTGGTAATATAGTACATGGCTACTTGATTGTCCGTGCAAAGCAGAAGGACATGGTTGATCATCAAATGCTGGAAAGCTTTGAGAGCATAATAAATTGCTTGAGTTCCCGGAGATTGATGTAAAATTGTTGCTTTAGCACTCTCCAGACCGGTATAGGATTAATCTTACAAGCGGATATTTATTTATGTCTTCCATTTGTGTCGCACATAACCTGTACAAACTCTAGTCTAGGTGATGTTACACAGGAAGGGGTTAGATGAAGGGTAGGGAGGACTTTGGAAGGTTGGAAAGAGTAGAGAGATGGAATAGAAGGGAGGAACAGTTAAACAATAGAATTCTGGGGAAATTTAAATGATGAAATAAAACAAAGGGGTAAAAACAAGGGAATGATAAATGAAATTCATAAACTCGAAGAAATTTTTTTAAATAAAATCAAAACAGTCTAAACAGAAGTCCAGCTTGAAATGTCCACAGTTGTCCTCAGTGCATCAACTGCAGGCATCAGCCGATCATCGCCAGCACACCGGATATTAGAAGTCCGCAGAGGCCACAGGTGAACCAGCAACATCGAGATCTCCAACTATAGGGGGCAATCCTCAGCACCAAAAACCTCCGCAGGGCACAACGATCAGCCGGGATGCCGTTGACTGCAGATCTTGCCACAATGCAGCCCATGCCAAAAACAGAACGCTCTCCATCATGACCAGCAGGTGACGACTGAGACAAAACTTTGGAACTGTACATATCATGTGACCCCCTTCCTAATTACCTCAGTCTTCTCTGTCTCAAGCAGCTGTGGTGAGCTGTACCCATCTCCCTTGGTAAGGCTGTTGGAATTTTTGTCCCTTTTTGCTGCCAGATTGAGCTTGGGTTGACCCTGTTTGGGGGTCCGTCCAACCTAGGGGGGTGTCAAACCTGGTGGGACTCGAGCGGGGTCCCTCCCACCACCTTACCACATTTTTGTAGAGGTGCTTCATTAGTAAGCCTACCCCCTGGTGGTAAGGCATATTGTTTAGAGAGCCAGTGGAGTCTTCTGGGGGGGGGGGAATCCTGAGGCAGTGCCGGTCTAAAAGGTTGCTTTCCCTTTAAATATGCTGTAAATTACTTTTCAACTAACCGGCACTTTTCTTTCAGCTAAGTTGCGTATGGAGCAATTGAGCACTGCTCAGGGGGAGAGGTGCACAATTTGATCCAGACGCGAGGCACTCGCGGCCGGCATGAAAACAGCTGCCGGTGCGGTTGTGGAAGTCTTATCCACCTGTCTGGTGCTGTTAGTCTTCCACTCCTTCTTGTTAGGCAAATCGGTCTGGGTTCTGCCACACATTGCCACGGTGTTGGCCTCTCACTTGTCAGGGGGGCACCAAGAGCACTCAGGTGGTGGAGGAAGCAACTCTGCTCATGCTCTGGGCAGAGTTGCATCTTTAGGTCATCTCGGCCTCCCACACAGCCGGAGTGGAGAATATTCAAGCAGATTTCCTCAGTCGTCACACATTAGATCCCGGAGAGTGGTGTCTAAGCCACGTGGCCTTTCAGTTGATAATGCAGTATTGGGGTCAGCCCCTAATGGACTTGATGGCCACAGGAGTCAACGCCAAAACTCCCCATTTCTTCAGTGGTCGCAGAGACGGTCAGGCTGAGGGTCTAGATCAGGGGTGTCCAATGTCGGTCCTCGAGGGCCGCAGTCCAGTTGGATTTTCAGGATTTCCCCAATGAATATACATGAGGTCTATTTGCATGCACTGCTTTCATTGTATGCTAATAGATCTCATGCATATTCATTGGGGAAATCCTGAAAACCCGACTGGATTGCGGCCCTCGAGGACCGACATTGGACACCCCTGGTCTAGATGCTCTGGTTTAACCATGGTCAACGGAGTGGCTGTTATGTATTCCCTCCGTGGCCATAAGTGGGCAGAGTTCTTCTCCACATTGTTCATCACCCGGGCATGGTGGTTCTGGTGGCTCAGGATTGGCCCAGGTGACCATGGTAAGTGGATCTGGTTAGGCATCTGGTGTCTGATCCTCTTCCTCTGCCTCTTTTTCGCATGATCTTCAGACTCAAGGCCCCATTCCCATGTTTGATCTGGGTCCCTTTTGTTTTACAGCTTGGCTCTTAAAAGGTCTCGCCTAGGTAAGAAGGGGTATTCAGACAAAGTGATCTCCACTCTCTTGGGGTCCTGCAGACTTTCCACTTCTTGGGCTTATGTGCGAGTGTGGTGTATATTTGAGGGGTGGTTGCTTTTTGTGCTTCCCTACCTTAACATCTTAGTTCTTGCAGAATGGCCTATACAGGGGCCTGGCTTGATCTTTTCTCCCGGTTCAGCTTGCGGCCCTTTCAGCCTTTTATGGGTTATTTTGGGGTCAGCGTCTGACTGCCATTCCTGATATCGTTCGATTCTTGCGGGCGGTCAAGTTGCTCAAGCCTCCCTTGCGACCATCTGTTCCCTCTTGGGATTTGAATCTGGTCCTGTTAGGGCTTGTGTGCTTCTTGTTTGAGCCTTTGGGTGCCTGCACATTGAAGGACCATACTCTTAAGGCGGTCTTATTGGTGGCTATTACTTCTGCTAGATGTGTTTCGGAGTTGCAGGCTCCCTTCCTTGAGTTTTCTAGGGAGTGGGTAGTGTTGCGGCCTGTTCCTTCCTTTCTGCCAAAGGTAGTTTCTCCTTTTCATGTCAGTCAGTGGTCCTCTCAGTCCTTGGTAGTCAGGCAGGTTCTTCTGAGCAGAAACAGTTGCGCAAATTGGATGTTGGTGGATTTTTGCCCTTGTGCTGTGGAGGTTCAGTTCTGACTGCAGGAGATTGCAGACCTTTGGTAAAGTCTGCTTCCAGGGGGTTCATTGCCTGTCAAGTACACCTTCAGGACAGCCTGCACTTCAGATTGGGGCTTGGGGACCATTCCCTTGGGAGCTTACCCCAGTTTCATCTGCTAGTGGGTTGAGTGCAGGCTGTGTTGCTCTGTAGAGGCGCGCCTGGGATTGGGGCCAGACTATTCATCTGCCAGACATCAGTGTGACTTGACGGAGGTACCCAGGCGTCGATGTCCAGCTGGCGGGGCAATCTGAAGAATTGAAGACCAGCTTGCCAGCTTCCTAATAATAATAATAATAACTTTATTCTTGTATACCGCAATACCATGGAAGTTCAATGCGGTTAACAATAGAAGAGACTGTACATTTACAGCGATGATACATATTATAGTGTTGTTACATTTACAGAGATGTTACATAAATAGCAGTAATAAAAAGGCATATACTAAAGAGGAGGCTGTGCGTATACGGCGATGTTACATGTTATAGCGGTGATACATTTACGGTGATGTTAAATGTGAGGCAATGATAAGGCAGGGCAATTAGATAAAACAGAGATTGAGTAAGAGAGGCCATAGTGGCTTGGGAGGGGGGCGTAGTCAGAGGGCATGGAGGCATATCGAGGTCAGGAGGGTGCAGGGAAGGGGGAAAGGTAGTGTTAGCGGAATTTGTCGAAGAGGTAGGTTTTTAGTGACTTCCTGAACAGGTGGTAGGGCGGGGAGTTGGAAATGAGGGCAGTAAGGCAATTGTTCCATTTGCCCGCTTGGAATGCTAGGGCAGAGGATCTCCCTGTAAGCTGTTTCAGCACATGTCTCAGTTAGTATAGTTTCAGCACAGGCTAACAGCCTGAATCAGCAACTTTGGAGGGTCTTTAAAAGGGGGTTTGGGTGGTTCCCTGCATGCCCTACCCTACCCCTAAATTTGCTATTTTTGAGGGCTCTCCCTGATTTTCCAGGGCTAGACAGCACCTTAGTAAAGGAGGAAGAATGTTACTAATTCAACTCGATCTCTCAGCAGCATTCGACCTAGTAGACCACACCATACTACTCCAGATACTGGACGCCATAGGGATCTCAGGAGCAGTGTACAACTGGTTCCAAGGATTCTTAAAATCAAGAACCTACAGAGTCAAGTCAAACGACCTTAAATCGGAACCCTGGTCTAACCCCTGTGGAGTCCCACAAGGTTCCCCACTATCACCTATGCTCTTCAAACCTTTCATATCCTCCCTTTACTTCACTCTAGATACCCTAAATGCAACATCTTTCAGCTACGCAGATGACATAACCATACTCCTCCCCTTCGACACCCAAGACCCCACTTCTTTAAGCAAGCTAAAAACAACACTGGAAGTAGTGGAAGAATGGATGCTAAAACACAAACTGAAACTGAAACAAAATTCCTACTACTCGAAAAAGACAAAACCCCATCCACAACAGAATTAGCAATTAACTTTACCAAATACCCCATACAACACTCTCTCAAAATCCTTGGAGTGACGATAGATAGATGCTGCACAATGCAGACACAAATCAACAAAACTACTCAAAAAGCATTTTTCACCATGCGCAACCTCCGAAAAATTAGAAAATTCTTCGAAAAAAACCACTACAGGATCATAGTTCAATCCCTTGTCCTAAGACTAGTGGACTATTGCAATATCCTCTACTTCCATGCCCCACAAACTTGATAAACCAACTGCAGACCATTCAAAACAGCCCTCGGGCTGATCTACTCTCTCGGAAAATTTGACCATATCACTAATGACTCTCACTGGCTACCAATACGTGCTCGAATCCAATTCAAATTTTATTGTCTACTATACAAAGCAATAAACGTATCTGCACCCACTTACCTCAACAACCGTCTAAATTTCAACTGCACATCCAGAACAAGAAGAACCCAGAACCTATTCGCCTATCCCCCGCTCAAGGGAACTCAGCAAAAGAAGATGTACGACGGCCTCCTAGCGACTCAGGCAGCGAAACTGGACCCCTTTATCTCCAACTTGTTATCAACTACAAGTGACTTTAAATTATTCCGAAAAGAAATCAAAACCCTACTATTCAAAAAAACTATACAACCTTCTAACCGACCCTAACAAGTATCCAAGCCTAAACCCTTCTTTCCTACTAGTATTCCTCAACTCTCCTCCCTTCCCCAACTTCTCTCCTCTGCCTCCTCTTTTATACCTTCCCTATACAGTAATCCCCCCTGCATCCACTATGTAAACGTCCCTAAATTATAATTCCTTGCATCTATTATGTAAGCATCCCACAAATGTAACTTCCTAGAAAATCCCAGCTATCTTTTACTATTTCCCGCTTAGAACTGTAAACATTCCCTGAATTGTAACTTCCTGGATATGTCCAGCTGTCTTATACTGTAATCCGCTTAGAACTGCAAGGTAAAGGCGGAATATAAGTAACTAATGTAATGTAATGTATTTTTAGTGAAAATTGGCACCAGTGGTGGCCAACTTGGATTTTCCCAATTTTGTTTCAAAGTTATTTTAGTACTTGCAAGCTTTGTTTTTGCAAGACAACAGAGATGGATTCCCTGTGCAGAATGTGACGAATTCATGTCTTATTTGCAGTGGATGGTTGGTTGTTGGGTGCACTGCTGTGTTCTGGGTGCACTGTGGCCCGTAAGGGGGGTGAGACTTGCCTGGACTCAGTGCCTTCAACCTTTGAAGGGAGCCTTCTCGCTATTTCTGCCCTAGAACCCATGAAAATGGTGTCGAGGGCCCTGGGGAGAGTGCAGGCAACGCTACGGTGCAAGGACTCCTCGTCTGGACTAGGGACTTTTCTTGCCTCCCCTGTGAGGTTTCAGCTGGCAAACTGGTAATGCCTGTGGCTGCACCAAATACCTTTACCATGCCCCTGTTTATGCAGGGGGGCACCACAGCTGCTGCAGATGTGGCAGATCTCAGGATCTGGATCTGAGTGGAGGCTCGGATCTGGGGGAGGATCCTAATGTGAGCAGACTTTTCAAGCCCATGCATATGGTAGATTTGATTTCTGAATCTCTCCAGGAATTAAAGCTGCAGCCTGTCACTGAAATGTTCCCTCGTGAGTGACCAGAGGCTGCAATGCTCCTCGTTTCATGATCATCCTGACCTACCATGTTTCCCCGAAAATAAGATACTCATATTAATTTTGGGCCCCAAAAAGGCACTAGGTCTTATTTTTGGGGATGTCTTATTTTTTAATGTACAATAATCATCTCTCCCTTCCTCTCCTCTAGCCCAATTCTTCCTATTTCCTTCCTCTCCCCCACATGTGCAGCATCGTTCCTCCCCTCTCATCCTTCCCTTGTGCAGCAGAACCCTTGCAGCTTATATCCCTCCCTCCCATCCCCCATGTAGCATCTTTCTATCCGCCGACCCATCTCTCCCATCTGAACCACGAGACTAAATGTACCTTATAACAGACCGGCAGCGTTGGCAGCAATCTAAATAGGCTCCTTCGCAGCCTGGGCTGTTCCTCTGCTGCGTTGCTGATGATGTCAACTGTGATGCGGCAGAGTTATGGCCCAGGCTGCGAAGGAGCCTATTTAGATTGCTGCCAACGCTGCCGGTCTGTTATAAGGTACATTTAGTCTTGTGGTTCGGATGGGAGGGAGAGATGGGGTGGGGGGGAGCGGAGCGCTGCTGCTGTCAGCAACTAGAGCTTATTTTCGGGGATAGGGCTTATATTGAAACCTACCCCAAAAATCCTGCTAGGGCATCACTCTGCACTTCTTTGCATTGAATTTTAGTTGCCAGACGTTGGACCATTCTAACTTTTGAAGATCCTGTTTCATGTTTTCCACTTCCTCCGGGCTGTCCACTGTTACAAATCTTAGTATCATCCGCAAAAAGGCTAACCTTACCTTACCTTCTAACCCTTCAGCAATGTCGCTCACAAATATATTAAACAGAATCGGTCCCAGCACCGATCCCTGAGGCACTCCACTAGTCAGCTTTCCCTCTGAGCAAATTCCATTAACCACCAACCTCTGTCCGTCAACTAGCTTCTAATCCAGTTCACGACTTTGGGCCCTAACTTCAGCCCATGAAGTTTAAGAGCCTCCTATGAGGAACCGTGTCAAAGGCTTTGCTGAAATCTAAGTAAATTACATCTAGCACATGTCCTTGATCCAGTTCTCTGGTCAAAGAATTCAATCATTCGTTTGGCACAATTTACCTTTAGTAAATGCATGTTACCTTGGATCTTGTAATCCATTAGATTATAAGAAACTCAACATTTCCATTATTTTACCAATAACCAAAGTGAGGCTTACCTGTTTGTAATTTTTTACTTCATCTCTGCAACCACCGCTCTTCTCCAGTCCCATGGAATCTCTCCCATCTCTAAAGATCTATTGAACAAATCTTTAAGAGGACCCGCCAGAACCTCTTGGAGCTCCCTCAATATCCTGGGACAGATCCCGTCGGGTCTTATAGCTTTGTTCACCTTCAGTTTTTCAAGTTGTTCATAAACGCTTTCTTCTGTGAACGGTGCAGTATCTTTTCTGACCAATTGCGGTCCTTCTCCATGTTTTTCTTCTGTGAACACCGAACAGAAGTATTTTTTTAGCACATTTGCTTTTTCCTCATCACTTTCCATATAGCGGTTCGTACCTTCTTTCAGTCTTGTAATTCCATTTTTTGTTTTCCTCCTTTCATTAATATACCTGAAAAAGATTTTGTCTCCCTTTCTTGTATTTATAGCCATTTGCGCATTCACCAGATGTATCTCTTGACTTCTTTTAGTTTTCTTGACTTCTTTCAGTTTCATTCAATATTACTTTCTGTACTCCTCTTCTTGAGTTTTTATATTTCATGAACACCAATTCTTTTGCCTCTGTTTTTTTCCACCTCTAGTTTGGAGAATCATATTGGTTTCTTTTTTTCTCTTTTATTTTTATTTATTTTCTTCATATAAAGGTCAGTAGCTCTTTTTATTACCTTTCAACTTGGGCCACTGTTTTTCCACTTCCCTAATTTTTTCCCATCCAATCAACTCATCCCCCTTGCTACTAAAGTTGGCATGTTTGAAATCCAGGACGTTGAGTTTTGTGTGGCCATCCTCCAGTTTGGCTGCTATATCGAACCAAACCGTATGATGATCTATGATGATTGAGTCGGAGGTCTGTGGACAGCACCCAAGTGGATAGAAGTTCCATCTTCTCTCTTCAAAACTTTAGAGCCCGCATATCATGCGGGAATGCATTCGAACACACATGGTAGCGAGCAGTCTGAAAGCTGGGTCAAGAACTGGTTGATTGGAAGGCGACAGAGGGTAGTGATTGCTCTGAGGAAAGGGATCCTACTAGTGGTGTGCCTCAAGATTCTGTTCTTGGGCCTGTTCATTTTAACATTTTTATAAATGATATTGCTGAAGGGTTGTTGGGTAAGAGTTGCCTCTTTGCGGATGATACCAAAATCTGCAATAGAATAGACACGCCGGATGGTGTGAATAACATGGCGAAGTTTGAAGAATGGTCTGAGATTTGGCAGCTAAAATTTAATGCTAAGAAATGCAAGGTCATGCATTTGGGCTGCAAAAACCAGAGGGAATGGTACAGTTTAGGGGTGAAGAACTTATGTGCATGATAGAAGAGCGGGACTTGGGTGTGATTGTATGTGATGATCTTAAGGTGACCAAACAGGTTGAAAAGGTAATGGTGAAAGCTAGAAGGTGCATAGGGAGAGATATGGCCAGTAGGAAAGAGGAGGTATTGATGCCCCTGTATAAGACTTTGGTGAGACCTCATTTAGAATATTGTGTACAATTTGGGAGGCCGCACCTTCAATCAAAAAGATATAAAAAGGATGAAGTTGGTCCAGAGGAAGTCTACTAAAATGGTGCATGGTCTTCATCAAAAGGTGTATTTAATCATATACACAGGCTACCTACCTGCCTTCCATATAGTCCTCAGTTCTTAATTCTATTTCAGGGGAGACCAGATAAAGACATTTCACACAAGTGTGGTTTAAAAATAAATAAACAATTACAAAAAAAAATTAAAAATAGTCAAAGCTTTGAAAAGCGGGACATCAGAAAGGCTTCCCAAATACAGGTGATTGGCCATTTTATTGACATCATTAATTACCCTAATTCATTATTAAACATACGTAGTTGGTACATCTTCCAATCACAATCCAGTTACAAATTGAAGTCACATGGTTTCTTAATTTTACTTTGCTAGCAATTTCCTTAGTAACAGTGACTTAACTCATCACATGCTACTGGTTTACTGAGGTCATGCTGACCCTGCAGACATGTTCTATTCTATTGCAAATATCTCATTCACAGAAACAATATATAACTCCAACTCATCAATATTTGCCCTAACTATGTAAGTGGAAGAAAACTATGTTCTTATAAACAGATGTGTTTTTCTCTCTAAACTACTGGAAGAAAAATATGTTTACCAGAAACTCTCATTTGCTAAACAATACATTTCTGTAGTCGCATGATTTCCCCTAACTCATCAAGAGACAAATATGTCAGTGTGACTTTTAGCTTATTTCCAGGGGCCTGCTATGTTATGGCTCCAGCATCTTGTTCCAAACATTAAACCAAAATATTTTGTTCTATGAAGGAAAAATATGTACTCTGCATGCTATGTTTGCTGTGTCACAGGTTACTGAAGGACTATTCAACTACATCTTCCATATAATATTATTGTCTTTCAGAGCCCTAACTAAAAGTGTATCTAATACATATTAGTTATGTCCCACCCCACCCCCCACACACACACACACTTATATTCTGCATAATACAATTCACATCAGGAACAGAACATATGCAAGTAAGGCTAGACTCAAATAGGGCACTGGTCTTTGACCTAAGGGCTGCCACGTGAGCGGACTGCTGGGCATGATGGACCACTGGTCTGACCCAGCAGCGGCAAATCTTATGTTCTTCATTGCAGGTCACCCTCTTTGCCTGGTTCCTTCGATCTTCCCAAACATGATGTCCTTCTCCAGTGATCTCTCTCTTCTGATGCTGTGATCAAAATAAGACAGTCGTAACTTCATCATTTGGGCTTCGAGTGACATTGCCGTTATGATCTCTTCCAGAATCGATTTGTTAGTTCTCGTAGTCCATGGCACACATAAAATTCTTCTCCAGCACCAAAGCTGAAATGAGCCAATCTTCTTTCTGTCTTGTTTCTCTAGCGTTCAGCTTTCAAATCCGTAACTGAACACAGAAAATGAGAGCTTGAACAAGTCTGGTCTTCATTGAATAGTTTGTCAAGAGCTTTTCTGCGGATATTTCTTCCCTGCTAGTTGCCCAGGAGACAAATCCTTTACAGCTTCTATTGGATGCTAGTAACTGATTTATTGATGTTAATTGGCACCAATTAGATTTGTGCATGCATCTGGCTGCATGTTATTCTACAATGCTGGGCATCTGATTCTGCGGCTATGGAATAACTTGCCCATAGACTTGAGAAAAGAAGAATCATATATAAATTTTAAAAGACATTTAAAATAAACTTCAATGCTCACAGCTCTAATAAATTTCATAAATATATCAAATTATGATTGTAAAGTGCTCAGACCCATAACCAAATACATCTGTGATAACTACAGACTATGGTTGTTGTGGGACCATCGCTGCTCTTTACTGTCCCAAACCACTCACTATTTTTTAAAAAGATGTTATAGAATAAAAGATGTTATAGTCACTTATCTGGTATATCGAGCGGTTGATATAAGTTCTAACAAACAACCATAGATTCAATAAAGTGCCAGTGCTCAGTGCTAATAAAAACCTTTAGCCATATCCAAACTGTTGCCCCCCCCCCCCCCTCCCGACTCGAGTTAAAAAAAATAGTGAGTGGTTTGGGACAGTAAAGAGCAGTGATGGTCCCACATCAACCATAGTCTAGTTATCACAGATGTATTTGGGTATGGGTCTGAGCACTTTACAATCATAATTTGATATATTTATGAAATTTATTAGAGCTGTGAGCATTGAAGTTTATTATTATTAATCCTCACAGATTACTATATAAATCTCCCTAGTAGGATATTAAAAGACATTTAAAACCATATTTTTTTCAATTGGCTTTCTCAAATTGAAGAATTGAGTCTGGGACTGTAATCTGTATTTATGTAATGATTAATTTTTGTTATGGAAATTTTTAGTTGTATGTATTAGTTATGGTTTCATGAGATTTGATTGTTTTACTGTTTTATTATTAGAATTTTTATTATTAGAATTATTATTGAGATATTAATTGTTTATTTTGGTTTATTATTGAGATTTTGATTGTTATAGAATTTTATTAATAGAATTTTATTAGAATTGTTACTATTGAGATGTTGATTGTTATAGTATTTTATGAAAAAAAAATTAACTTTTGCCCTTATTCTTTCCTTTCCTATTTTTAAATGGAGTTCTTTTCTTAATGAATGTGAACTATACACTGTAAACCGCTTTTTAGGCTGTTATGCGGTATATAAAGTTTTTATAAACATAGGGCTCCTTTTACTAAGGTGCGCTAGCATTTTTAGCGCATGCACTGGATTAGCGTGCGCTAGCTGAAAAATTACCACCTGCTTAAAAGGAAGCGGTAGCGGCTAGCGCGCGTGGCAATTTAGCGTGCGTTAAGGCCCTAACGCACCTTTGTAAAAGGAGCCCATAGTGTACAATCCATAAAGGTGCATAACCATGGGAGGTTGCATGAGTGAGTCAGGAGCATTCCACACAGTGCTAGAGAATAATGGGAGCAGGAATTTACACCAGGTTTCAGCAGACATTAGACTGGCACCAAGAGCTGGGCATGGGAATTCGTACTAAACACTATTTTATAACCGCTACACGCCCTTTATAGACTAGCACTTAGAAATGACCTTTACTGGTGCCCATTTTATGTGGCATTTATAGAATTCCCTCCTATATGCTAACATTTCCTCAGAATAAATAAAAGTCAAAGCACAAATGGAGGATTGTAATAGATCTATAGGTTTGTTGTCCCTGCTAGCTGAATGCCTTTTTTTTTTAGTATTGCTGCTTTAAAATTCTCCTCCCCTATGATCGCTCTAAGCAGTTGACATCCTGCTTTTAGGTTCTGATGATGAACAGCACAGTAACCTCTTCCGTTACATAGATCAGTGATTCTCTAGTTGGTCCTGGAATACTCTCTAGCCAATCTGGTTTTCAGGATAACCACAATAAATATACATTGCCTCCATGGAAAAATACAGAGTACTTTTAAAAGCATCAACTATATGGCCTAAGCGGTGCTGTAAAAATGAGATAGGGGAATATGATTTAAAGCCTATTTTCGAGGAGTTCTTTGTTGTTATTATTTTTTAGAGTTAATTCAAGCCTTGTTTTCATCTCTGGATACACTGGCACTCTATTGTGTAATGCAGGCTATTGTTTCTGTTGTCAGAGGTTCGCTCGTGCTGCATGCCATACGTTCTGTGGGTGCGGACTCGGATGAATCTTGCCAAAGTTTACTGACACTTTCCATTCATTCCAGACAAGGCGTAGCTTGTGGTAGTAGACACAGTTAATCAAATACTTTGATGTAAACATGTGCAGCTAAATCCATTACCTGTTGTGAAATAAAACCCAAATGTATTAAGGAATTTACCCTTTTCTATTTATGGAGAAAAAAGTTTTTATTGGGTATGGGCCCTGAATGACTTACTGTGTGAAGAATACAAAGTCCGTCACAGGCATCACTCCATTTGCCTTGTTCTTATCCCTTCAGAGAAAGATGTACTTTCACTGGCGTAGGAAGAGGGGTGCGGTCTGCCTCGGGCATGCTCTTTGTAAAGGGTGCAAGCACCTATCCTCCTCTCTGCCCCTCGTACCTCTTTAATTTTTCCCGCCTCGGCGATGCTGCTCTCTGTCATCACTTCTGGACTCCGGAGCTGAGGAAGTGATGCCAGCGGGATAGCCAACATGACACGGGCAGCAAGTTTGTGCTCTTGCTCTCGCCTGGAAAATTAAAAAGGTACAGGGGAAGGGGGGTTACGTGCAAAGCAGGGGGGGGTTGGGAAGGAGCGGGGGAGTAGAGATGAGGGCGGGAAGGAGCGCCATTTACCCTGGCTACACCACCGTGTGCTTTAAACCAGCCTACAAAAAGAAGGGACGTTTATATGTTTTATTTAAAGCTTGATATACTGCCAGCCTTATCGAATGGACCGTGAGCACCAACAGAAAGAAGAGACACTCGAGGTAAAAACCAAAAGTATTTTATTCTAGATACAAAAAAAAATTAAAATATTTCAAGGATTTGGATAGAGCAAAGGAGACCCAACACAGATCCATGTTCCGGCACAAAGGCCCTGATCCTATAAATGACACCTAAAGTTAAGCGCTTAGATCGGTGCGCCTAACTGATCTGGGCGCTTAATTTTTAAAATTGGCTTAATCAGCACTGATAATTGAAAGCGCCATTAAAAAAAACCAATTAAACATCTATTTTTAAAAATTAGTCCCTGTTTTTTTACTAAGCTGCAGTAGAGTTCTGACATCAGAGAAGGGGCGGGACCGTAGCAGAGGAAGCAGTGCAGAGAAGGGGTGGGACCGCGGCAGAGGAAGCAGCACAGGGCTCACTGGCATGTGAACCCATGGTAGGCTGCTTCTCCACCGCAAATGGTGCGGGGGGGGGGCTGGGGGATGAATCGGATGTCGGGGGGGAACCAGCAATGTAAAAAACAAATTGTAAAATGCGCTCACGCATATAACGCGCATGGTTATGCTCGGTTTGTAAAATCGTGTATAGTGCGCGCGTTATATGCGTGAAAATACGCTAACTAGCAAAAATCCAAATAATAGCAACATTCCATGCTACCAATCCAGGGCAAACAGTGGCTTCCCCCATGTCTGTCTCAATAGGAGGCTATGGACTTTTCCTCCAGGAACTTGTCAAAACCTTTTTTAAAACCAGCTACATTAACTGCTCTTACCACATCCTCTTGCATTTACATGTATGTATAGGCCTCCACATGCAAATTGCAGTTTCAGAAAGCTGCTGTTTGATATGTGATAATAGTTGGCATACAGAGAGATTGAGGAGCATGTTTCAGGCATGCCAAAAATCTATACGTGAATTTCCTTTCTTATAATGGGAATATATCTCATGTAAAGAAATGGCCCCAATGGTTCTGCTTCAGTTAAGGGCTACACAGAGAACTTTTAAAAGTGTTTGTTTTAGCCAGGATCTTATCTGAGGGATTAAGGAATGAATATCTTTACTTTTTTCATTTCTGCCCGAAATATTTAAAAAAAACAACAACCCAACCCTTTGAAATGTGATAAGATCTTCAAATAGTGGAAAAAATACTGCTACCAGAAAACCCATGAGTGAATATTATCACAATGAATTTCAATTTCTGTTGTTATGACAACGCACTTGAAAACTACTAGGTATAAATCACCAGTTCAACGCTATGATCAAATAATATTCTAATATATAATTAGAGGTGGCCTCAGAGCACACTTTCACTCACTACTTGTCCTTAATGTTAGCAGCCATATTTGGGTGATAAACTTGCCTCATTTATAGGGTTACCTCTAATTGCTCATAACCATATGATAATATTATCTGATGAATTCCAGATACTGTAGAGTCTCATTTATCCAAACTTCATTTTTCTGGCCATCTGGGTTATCTGATAAGTCATAGCGTCATTCTGATGAGGGTGGCTTTTTCTGCTTTAGTTTTTTATTGAATTTATATAGACAGATGTGATCCAAATTAAGCATCTAATTACTGCGTCTCAATGGCCACGAATTTGGTCTTGGAGGATGAGATGTACAGTGTCTACATCTATGAGACAAACCTGTTTTTTTCTGTTACATAGAGCATTTTGGACCCCGGTTCATTTATAGAAGTTAGATAGCTCTAAATCTAATAGATGCTGGCACTGTCATCTTGAAGCTGGGACATTAGACCATTTGTTATTCTATTGTCCATTCATTCTTGCTTTTTGGAAATCAATATGGGGTCAAATAAATAATTTGTTAGAAAATCCAGTGGCATTATCCTATGACACTGTATTGTTTGGCATGTCAATGAGGGCTAAAAGCCAAATATCCTCTAATAACAGGCTTCTGCTCATTATGACAGGGGTTTCCATACAACAGATTACGAATAACTGGAAAAATTGGAAGAGGCTGAATTACAGCTTTTGGTGGAATTTTTTATGCCACATATTAAAAATGGAAAGGATAATTGCTATACAGCAGGGAAATTAAAAAAAAATTCAGGTTATTTGGGAGCCATTAACAAGATACTGTAAAGATTGAAATTATTGCATAGAATAAATATTAATTCCCTTATGTTCATACACATCCAGGGTGGGGTTGAAATATTTTATGATTTCTTTTGTTTATGATTAATTGTTGGATATAAGGGAGGGGAGATATTTGATGAAAGCTATAATTTGATGATATAATAAGTAATGTTAAAGTATAAAATGATTGTATTTTGTGTTATACTTATTGTGAGTTTTAAAAATATGAACAAAGATTTATAGACAGGGCTCGGTCTTAGGCCCAATCCTCTTCAACATATTCGTAGGAGACCTGACCAAGGGGCTTCAAGATAAAATAACATAATTCGCCGATGACGCCAAACTATGTAACATAGTAAGTAATAGCAATTTGCCTGACGGTATGACACAGGACCTACTCCTGTTGGAACACTGGTCCTCAACTTGGCAACTTAACTTCAATGCTAAGAAATGTAAGGTCATGCACCTTGGCAGTAGAAATCCGTGTAGAAGTTACACCCTAAATGGTGAGACCTTAACTAGGACTGCAGCAGAGCGTGATTTAGGAGTAATAATTAGTGAAGACATGAAAGCTGCTAATCAAGTGGAGAAGGCTTCATCCAAGGCTAGACAAATGTTGGGGTGTATCCGTAGAAGTTTCGTTAGCAGGAAGCCCGAGGTCATAATGCCGTTGTACAGATCCATGGTGAGACCTCATCTGGAATATTGTGTACAATTCTGGAGGCCACACTACCGAAAAGATGTGCTGAGAGTTGAGTCGGTTCAACGAATGGCCACCAGGATGGTCTCGGGGCTCAAGGATCTCTCATACGAGGAGAGGCTGACTAAATTGCGGCTGTACTATCTCGAAGAACGTAGGGAGAGGGGAGACATGATTGAGATGTTTAAATATATCACCGGTCGTATCAAGGAGGAAGATGATATTTTCTTTCTTAGGGGACCCTCGGCAACAAGAGAGCATCCGCTGAAAATCAGGGGCGGGAAAGAGTGGTTAATCATTGGAATTAACTTCCAATGCAGGTGATTGAGGCCAGTAGCGTGCCAGATTTTAAGAAAAAATGGGATGCACATGTGGGATCTCTAAGAGGGTAAATTGGGGGAGGGCAATCAGAGCGGGCAGACTTGATGGGCTATGGGATATATTGGAGGGTAAAGTTATGGGGGTGGGTCATTAGTGTGGGCAGACTTGATGGGCTTTGGCCCTTTTCTGTCATCATTTTCTATGTTTCTATGTAACATCATATAATATTTACTACAATAGTCATCTAAAAGTCTCCAAACCTTGTTAAAATTTGATAAATTGTGCATTTTAACTGCAGCTGTCTCGTCATATTTCCTTACTAAGCAAAGAAGCATTCCACCAAACACATTCAGACAAAACGGAGTTATTTTTCCAGTTTACTAATATTTGTTGTATAACTATTCCTAATAAAATATCCAACAACCTAGCTTCTGATTTTTGCAAAATATGTGATAAAGCTAAAGATTGTAAAACAATATGGGGCTCATAATCGAAACAGAAATACATCTAAAAATCGGCACTTAGTCGATCAGTAAGACAGGTCGTCCGAATGCTGATAATCGAACTGGATTTTAGACATATTTAAAAACGAGCTAGGCCTTCACAGTGCTGCTGAACGACCAGAGCTAAAAGGGGCATGTCAGGAGGAGTGTCGAGGGCGGGCTTTGGACGGATGTGGGCCATCCTAGACTTAGTCATACTCCATGTACAACCTGGACGTTGTGACTTAGGCCATCTAAAACCAGGTCTAAGTCACTAGAAGATATCCAAAGTGATCAGATAAACACTGCAGACACAAAGTACAGACCCCCACACACTGCCCAAGTGATCACTGACCCCCCCATCCCCCATAAAAATCATAATAACAATTTTACATATCTGCCTCCAGAGCATCAGAACTTGGCAGCCTGGCATAGGAAAGCCTAGTCATAATAATAAATTTTTTAATAATAATTTTATTCTTATATACCGCCAAAGCCATAGAAGTTTGAGGCGGTTTGCAGCAAGAAGCGCTGGACAATCAGCGAAGAGGTTACAGTCAAGGTCAGCGAAGAGGTTCCAATCAAAGACATACAATCTTACATAATGAAGGAATATGAAAGCTATATTGTTCATTAAGGTAACTGGTTGAGTAAGCAGAGCTGAGAAGATTCTTAGTTAACAAATAGAGCTGCACAGAGGTGGCTTAAGTGGTCTTGAGGGTGGGTAAGGAGGAGGACCCAGGCCCACTGCATTCATGGTGAAACGTGCACCCCCCATAAACCCCCAAACCCTTTTATACTGACATATAAGTGGCACCTGCAGCCATAAGGGCTGTTGGTGTGGTAGATAGGTGGGTCTAGTAGATTCTGGGGGTGTTTTGGGGGGGAGCTATAGTGAGATGTGTATGTGGGACCCTTTTTGTGATATTCACAGCAGTGTCCTATAAGGTACCCCAGTACTCTGATGCCATGCCTGGGTGTCCAGTCCATCACTTTTCTGGCCCCTCCCGCACCCAAAAGGTCTTTTTCTAGGCATTTGTGACTTGGACAAATTTTTGGATGAAAATGGGGTATAAGGATGGACGACTTAGCGGTCTGGGCGATTAGACGGCTGGACATACAGTTGGACGATTTTTGGAAACCCCCCCCCCCCCCCCCCAAATGTTGGACATATTTTTTGAAAATTGACCTTTTCTCGTGTCCGACTTTGGGCGACTTGCGACTGAGGCCCAAAACGGACTTAGATGTTTCTTTTGATTATGCCCCTCCACGTCAACGAAATTTGAAAATGAAATGTGACTACTATTTTACCCAAAACTGCGGCTTTTTCTTTCTCTTTCCTGGTGTCACATTCAGCCAAAAGGCAGCACTACTCGGTAGATCAGTTTTAACCTTTCACCTACAGTCCTGCTTTCATTACAAAGGTAACACTGCGTAATCACGAAATTAAGCAAAAAGGCACCATTTTATAGAAAAATGCTTATGCCTCAGAGCTGCACCTAACTATGGGGTCCTTTTACTAAGGCGCGCTAACTGATTTAGCATTGAGCGCGTGATAAATCGGTTAGTGTGCATTAGTAAAAGAAACCCTATAGGCGTGATAATTTGCTCCAATGAAAATGCAGTGCAAAATCTGATGCCTAAAGTTAGGTGTGGATTAGAGGTCTGCATGGGAACGAGGATTGTGGGAATCGCCCCCTAACCCACGGGACTCCCACGGGGACCCCCCTCTGGCCCACGGGATTCCCACGGGGACCCCCCCTCTAGCCAACGGGACTCCCACGGGGATGGAAGGCTTTGGAAGCAGGGTTCGTCCATATAATATAATGGACACGTCAACCTTAGTAAAAGAGGGGGCTTATAAGTTAATTACCTGAACAGAAAACAAAAAAAGGGTTCCACCAAAGAGATTCCACAAGGAAAACAGCAGCGCAAACACAAAAGAAACTGTGGAATTGATGATCCTGTCAGAAGTAATTGCTGCTTTTTATGGGGACGGACGAGGATGGAGGTAATTCCTTGTGGGGACGGGTAGGGACGGAGAGGATCCTGACGGGGACGGGTGGGGACGGAGAAGATCCTGGCGGGGCGGGCGGGGATGGGTGGGATTTCTGTCCCCGTGCAACTCTCTAGTGTGGATGTCCTTTATTCTACAATTATGTGCATAACGTTAAGGAATTCTGATCCGCCCATGACCCTACCATTTACGTCCCCCCTTTTGTGATACCCCGCGTAAACTTACATGCATAAATTTAAGTGAAAACCTATTAATGTTAATAATTGCTTGTTAAAAATCCAGTTACCAGCACAGTACCAGGTAAAGCTTTGGATTCTTGCCCAGAAATAGCTAAGAAGAAAAAATTTAAATTGAATCAGGTTGGGCAGACTGGATGGACCGTTCGTGTCTTTATCTGCCGTCATCTACTATGTTACTATGTTACTGAATTAAGTTGTGCACGTAAATTGGGTACACACTCCAATTTAAAATTTGCACACACAACTCAAAGCGCCATTTATACAATTTGGGGGTTACTGGATAATGCAGATTTGCCCCCCTTTTATGAAGCCGCATTAATGTTTTTTTTATCACCGGCCACGGCGGTAAAAGCTTCGATGCTCATAGAATTCCAATGAGCGCCAGAACTTTTATCAACACGGCCGGCGATAAATAAATGCTAATGCAGCTTCATAAAAAAGGGGGGGGAGGGGTTTAACGCATGAGCACTTAACACAGGGGCTCCTGGGTTAACTCTAGGCAACATCAGCACATGACCTGCAATAAAATGCATATTTTTCAAAACTGCATTAAATCTGGACTTAGAACACGGTAAAATCCCTCATTAACTTGGTTTAAGCCCAGATTCTATCACATTTTAGGGCTACTTTTACAAAAGTGCGCTAGCGGTTTTATCGCACGCACTGGATTAGAGTGCGCTAGCCGAAAATCTACCGCTTGCTCAAAAGGAGGCAGTAGCGGCTAGCGTGCACGGCTATTCCGTGCGTTAAGGCCCTAGCGCACCTTCGTAAAAGGAGCCCTTAGTAAAAGGGCCTCTCTATGACTAAAATATATCTTTTCTGTTCTGAATTTGATCGCACTTACGCAAAGCATGTTTGGGGTAAACTGTTTGCTAATTAGTATTCTTTAATTTATATTTCTAAACGCCACTAGTCCAGGAAAATTGAGACTCAGAAATAATGAAGTACTCTGTGTTGCTATAGATACCATCCATAATTTAAAAGACTAAAAACAACACTTAACATCTTGCAATTTCTTTACAAGAACCCCACTTGAACCGTTTGCAGAGACATGGAATCGATTTGAACAAGATTATGCTAAGAGCTGATGGAATGCAGTTGGAATTATTCAGCTCCTTTGGGGGCCAAAAACTCCAGGATTTGTTTCAGGGGTTCCAATGAAGCAGAGAAACAGAGACTTAGGGCTCCTTTTACAAAAGTGCGCTAGCGGTTTTAGCACGCGCTAAAATGCTGCACGCACTAGCCGCTACCGCCTCCTTTTAAGCAGGCGGTAATTTTTGGGCTAAGCGCGTGTTAATCGTGTGCGCGCGCTAAAAACGCTAGTGCACCTTTGTAAAAGGAGCCCTTAAAATGCTAAAGACCAAATCAATTTGGCTAAAAAAGGAGGAACTAAATAGGCAGTTTTATTATTTATTGATTGATTGATGTTAACAGTGTAGGACCCGCCAATCCAGGTAACTTTCCCCCCCTCCCTGCAGAGCACATAACGCATATACGAGGGGGGTGCTGAAAAGTTCTCAGCCAGAAGAGAATGATGTGGATACACGTCCCCCTCCCCATTCGCGGTTCCTGCACTCGCGGTTTCATATAATCGCAATTTTTTTCTGGGGAGGGGGAAAATAAAAAAACCAGTCTTAATGTAAAAAAAATCCATCTTTTTTTCCTCCCTGCCGTCTTCCCTTGTGGTCTAGAGGGCTTTCGGGGCAGGAGCGATCTTCCTACGCTCCTGCCCCGTGCAGATCGCCATGAGGAAATGGCTGCTGGGAGTTCCCGTAGTCTCTCGAGACTACGACGGGAACTCCCTACAGCCATTTCCCAATGGCGATCTGCATGGGGGCAGGAGCATAGGAAGATCGCTCTTGCCCCGAAAGCCCTCTAGACCACCAGGCAAGGCCGGTAAGGTGGCAGGGAGGTGGGGGTGGGTCAGAGCCGGATAATCGCGGTTTTTCGGCATTCGCGGTCTGGCTATGCCCGTATCCCCCGCGAATGATGAGGGAGAAGTGTATGTCAAAAGAGAATTTAATTTCTGCAAATTGGTACTTCACGAAATAAAATCACACTCTTTTCAGCTCCAGTGACAAAAAAAAAAATCAGAATTTAGGAAGTTGGTTGGTTGGGCTGAGAACTTTTCAGCAGCCCCTCGTATGTAATAAAAGTGAGCCAAGTATAGGACAATCAAACCATTCTGACATCACTGATGAGGTTGGCTCTTATTGGTGGAATGGGGCATTATGACATCACAATCTCAGCTCTGGTTACCAGAGACTGAAAGACTTCTCACTACAAGGGGGTGCTGGAAAGTTCTCAGCCCAACCAAGACGAGAGTGGCTTGGATTTGGTTCAATCAATGATGTGAAACAATATCAAAACATAGCATTTCATTTCTGCAAATTGGCACTTCAGCTCAGAATTTAGGAAGTTGGTTGGTTGGGCTGAGAACTTTTCAGCACCACTTCATACAGTAACATAAAATGATACATGCAATTTTCCCCAGTGGTTCTCCCACTGTTTTAAGCCTTTTTGGTAGATTTTTCAGCATTCAGCTGTTTTCTTTAGTTCTCAGAAAACTTATTTTATAAGCCTGTTAGTTCTCCAGTCCGATTTTTTTTAGATGTATCTGAAAATTTTCAATGAACTTTTTTGTCAGTGGGCCTGCTTTAGGCCACAAACCCTGTCATTCTTCAGAGTTCAATTTGCTTCTTTATTGGGGAAATTTTCTAACTGCAAACTTTCCTCTTTTGATTTTGTCTCAACAGTTTTTCTATGCACACCAGCAACTGCAAAATTTATTTCAAAGGCAAACAAAATAGGAAGAGGAGTTATAATAGGAAGCCTAGAAAATTTTCTAAAAATTGCCTATTTTATAAAGATTGTAAAAAAAAAAAAAATAATTACAAAAAACAAAATGCATGGAATGATGACCAAAACTAATACTCACCATGTCCTCAACATCAAAATTTGCAAAAAAGAGACAACTTATAAGTCAAGTAGAATGAAACATCTCCTTACAGCCCCCAATTAGAGAATGACACGGTGACAAAATTCATCACCGTTCCCGTCACCGCAGATAACCGCGGGAAATAATCTCATGTCATTTTCTAGTGTCTATTTCAACCTCAGTCCTTCTACACCAGCACTCTTCAGAGCAAAGCTTGTGGGTCAGTGGTCGTGGCCATTCATGCTCTGATTCTTATGGGAACCAAGTATAGGACAATCAACCCATTGTGACATTACTGATGAGTTTGGCTCTTAGGCATTGGTGGAATGAGGCATTATGAAATCACAATATCTGCTCTGGATACCAGAGACTGTCATTCTGTAGTATCTGTTTCAACCTCAGTCCTTCTACACCAGCATTCTTCAGAGCAAAGCTTGCGGGTCAGTGGTTGTGGCCATTCATACTCTGATTCTTATGTGAGCCAAGGATAATGAAGCCATTGTGACATCACTGATGTGATTGGCTCTTAGGCACTGGTGGAATGAGGCATTATGACATCACAATATCTGCTCTGGATACCAGAGACTGTCATTCTGTAGTGTCTGTTTCAACCTCAGTCCTTCTACACCAGCATTCTTCAAAGCAAAGCTTGCGGGTCAGTGGTTGTGGCCATTCATACTCTGATTCTTCCCTCTCTCCTTAAAGAATGACATGAAGATGGTTTCCCGTGGTTATCCGCGGGGACGGGAACGGTGATGAATTTTGTCACCGTGTCATTCTCTACCCCCAATATTCCAAATTGTCCAAATATTCTTCAAACAATTGTGTCCAATTCGGTTTTCTTAAAAGAGTCCATATTAATGTTCCTATAACTGTATCCCTAAACAAAAAGAACAAAAAAAAGTCCACTAAACAACAATGTGTAACACACTCAGAGCAAATAGTGAAATGCTTTAACCTTCCTTTAGTTTTTTTTAATGTTTATATTTTCAATTCTTGTAGTAAAGCCAATGATATTAATGAAAGGGAGGAAAAGCCCTAAGAGGGCTGAGCACACCAAATTTTGATGTAACTTATGGGGCTGCTTCTATGAACCCCCATTCCAATCATCGGAATCATAAGTTGAAGCTGAACCCAGACAAAACTAAATTCCTAATGCTAGAGAAGGACAAAAAACCATCCCTAACAGAACTGGAAGTAAACTCAATCAAGTACCCAATACAAAGCTCCCTCAAAATCCTGGGTATACATCTAGACCAGTGTTCTTCAACCTTTTTACACCTATGGACCGGCGGAAATAAAATAATTATTTCGTGGACCGGCAAACTACTAAGACTGAAATTTTTTTTAAAAAACCATCGCCGCCCCGTCCCCGCAAGCTCGGTCCCACAAACCATCTGATCCCATCCGCACAAGCCTCAAATAGTTATAATTTTATATTGAACATATTTTATTAAAGTATAAAAAGAAACAATATTCTATACAATTGTCATTTTATAAATACAAATAATACAGGGCAAAATCAACAAAACCCCTGTCTCCCCTCCCCTTCACATATATCCCCTCTACTATCAAGAAAACTGAATAAGCCAAATTATTACAGAATGCTACACAAATATCAAGTAACAGAATACCACAGTCACACATGACAGGAATGGTGTTAAGGGAGTGGAACTAGGGCAACTGCCCCCTGGTCAGAGAGAGCCCTAAGCCAGCTAGAAGCTAAAGAAGCACTGCCTGGGCTTTGCACTCCCCAATTATGTCTAGCAAGATACATATTTCAAATCTGATATATTTGAATCACAAGATAGAAATAAAATTATTTTTTTCTACCTTTTGTCGTCTCTGATTTCTGCTTTCATTGCCTTTTCACTCTCTTCCAGCCAGTGTCTGCCCTAAGAACATAAGAATTGCCACTGCTGGGTCTAAGACCAGCACCCTAACGGAGACTAGCCCTACCAGCGCACGTTCTTGTTCAGCAGGAACTTGTCTAACTTTGTCTTGAATCCTTGGAGGGTGTTTTCCCCTATAACAGCCTCTGGAAGAGCATTCCAGCTTTCTACCACAGAACTTCCTTACATTTGTATGGAATCTATCCCCTTTCTACTTTAGAGAGTGCCCTCTCGTTCTCCCTGCCTTAGCTACTAAGTCTATTCCCTTCAGTACCTTGAATGTTTCTATCATGTCCCCTCTCAATCTCCTCTGCTCAAGGGAGAAGAGGCCCAGTTTCTCTAATCTTTCGCTGTACGGCAACTCCTCCAGCCCCTTAACCATTTTAGTCGCTCTTCTCTGGATCCTTTCGAGTAGTACCGTGTCCTTCTTCAAGTACCAGTGCTGGACGCAGTACTCCAGGTGAGGGCGTACCATGGCCCGGTACAGCAGCATAATAACCTTCTCTGTCTCTTCAGTCCAGCATCTGCCCCTTCCATTCACTGTCTGTCTTTCCCTGCCATCTCTCCTACTGCCCCCCCCCACACCCCAATTTGGTCTAGCATCCATCATCTTCCTTCTGTTCCCCTTATGGTCTGGCATCTCTATCCTTCCCTCCCCCCTGTGGTTTTTAGCATATCTCTCTTCTCATTTCCTCCACTCAGATCTGATCATTCTCTGCTCTCTCTTCCCTTTTCTTCTCTGGTCTTCCTTCTCTATTTTCTGCCTCCATCTAAATTAAATTCTTTCTTACTATTTAGTCCTGTTTCCCTCTTTTCACTGTGTCTACGCACAGCTTGTCACCCCTTTCCCTCACCCCTCCATTATCTTACTATTTTCTTCCCCCTTTATTTATCTCCTCCTTCCATCCAGTATGTGTTCTTTCCCCACTTCCATTCAGCATCTGCTCTCCCCTCTCAACTGACATCCATCTGCCTTCTGCTCTCTCTCCCTTCTTCTCACTTCCATCATCTGTCCCCTTCTCTCTCTCTCTCTCATCTCCTCCATTCCATCATCTGCCCCTTCTCTCTCTCCCCCCCCAACTTCCATCATCTGCCCCCCTTCCCCTCACCTTTGTGGGTCACTTTCTTTCCCCTGAGGGTGGCTCATGTCACAGGGGAAGCTTTGGCCGAGCAGAACCGCTTGATTGACAGTGGAACTTACTTGATTGATGTCGATGCTGGGGCCCGTTGCCGTTTGAAGGAAAAAAAAAAAAAAAGGTGGAAAAAAGGGACCTGTAAAGGCGAGAGGAAGGGAAACCTCCAGGACAGCTGCTCTTTGCCCTCCTTCAGCGGCCCAAGAGTTCAGACCAGCAGCGGCAGCTCTGTATGCTTTTAACTTCGGCACAGAGCTGCCCCTAATCAATAGTTTAGCGCGGTTTCATGAGGCAGCCTCGGGGCCTTTGATAGCCGGCCCGCTTCGATGATGCGATGTGGGCTGGCCTAGCAAAGGCCCCGAGGCTGCCTTATGAAACCGCGCTAAACTATTGATTAGGGGCAGCTCTGTGCCGAAGTTAAAAGCATACAGAGCTGCCGCTGCTGGTCTGGAGGTGCGGAGACAAGGCAGGAGGCAAACGCGGTGGAAGGCAGGAGTCCCTGCGAAGGCAGGAGTCCCGGCACAGCGACTGCAACAGGAAGTTGCAAGTCAGCTGACGCCGGCCTTTCGTTGCGGCGGGGACCGAATCCTTTGCGGACCGGCAAGATTTTGTTTGCGGACCGGCACCGGTCCGCGGACCGGCGGTTGAAGAACTGTGATCTAGACAGATGCTGCACAATGCAAACACAAATTCATAAAATCACCCAAAAAGCATTCTTCACAATGCGAAATCTAAGAAAAATCAGAAAATTTTTTAATAAAGACCAATTCCGGATCATTGTCCAATCTCTTGTGCTGAGCATTGTAGACTACTGCAACAGCCTTTACTTACCTTGCCCTACCAACACAATAAAAAAACTACAGACCATCCAGAACACAGCCCTCAGACTCATATACTCACTCAGCAAACATGACCACATTACTAATGCATACTTAGAATCTCACTGGCTACCAATAAAAGCAAGAACACAATTCAAACTCTACTGTCTCATTTTCAAAGTAACCCACGGCACGGCACCTAGTTACCTAAACAACCGCTTTCACTACTACCTCTCACCCAGAAGAAGGAGAACGCAGAACATCTTCACCTTCCCACCTCTCAACAGAACTCGTCGTAAGAAACTTTACGACAACCTTCTAGGGACACAGGCAGCTAAAATCGACTCTGACATCTTAGAATTACTGATCAAAACAACAGACATAAAAGATTTCCGTAAAGAAATAAAAACACTATTGTTCAAAAAATATCTCCCATCACTCTAACCTCCTCCCAACGAGTTCCCAATCAACACCTTCAGAAATACCCACCTATAGTATCTCCTTGTCTGTGATTTAGAATGTACTATAACTCTTCTACACTACACCTGATTTAACTTGATTCAATCGATATATATTATCTCCTGTGATTTGTATTATCTTCTGTGACATGTATTATCCTCTGTGTTATGTACCATTCTGTTAAATTGTTGTATCACAATTCTTTACTGTTCCTGTAATCTACTCTTATCCTGTAATGTAATTCTACTGGAATTGCCCAGACATCTTCTATATTGTAATCCGCCTAGAACCGCAAGGCACAGGCGGAATAGAAATCCCTAATGTAATGTAATGTAATGTAATGTAAAAAAAAACCTCACACTTCACACAGATGTAATATAATCTTGTGTTATTTAAGCGAGGCTGCTGAAATGTTCTCAGCCCAACCAACAAAGTTGGGTCAGTCTCCGTCGAGGTCTAAACACTTAGGGCTCCTTTTACTAAGGTGCGCGAGCGTTTTTAGCACACGCCAACCACGCGCTAAATGAAAAATACTAACGCCAGCTCAAAGGAGGCGTTAGCGTTTAGCGCGTGTGGTATTTTTGCTCACGCTAAAATGCTTAGCGCGCCTTTGTAAAAGGAGCCCCAAGTCCAGTGATTTTTCTTCTTTTTTTTTTTTTGTTCCATCGGGAAAATATGGAACAATAAAAGTGGAAAGTCGCTGGACTAAGGATAAAGCCCTCGATGGAGACTATAACATCAATTAAGGAAGAGTGATAAGATTTACCGAGTAACTTAATCTCCTGATGAAGCTCTTGAAAAGAGTGAAACGGAGACGCTCCGTTGAGCGAATCTAAAGTGTTGAAGAATTAGCTGAGATCAGTAAACACTGGTCAAGTTACTTCCTACAACTTCCTGTTATAAGAAACTTTTATTTATATTGACTGGAGTAGCCATTCAACAGATTACATATAATTGGAAAAATTATGACAGATTAAATTACAACTTTTGGTGGAATTCTGTATGTCATATATATTAAATGGAGCGTATAATAGCAACACAGAGAGGATATTTTGATAAGTTTCAGAAAATATGGGGACCATTAACAGATTTTTGCAATGAGTAATAACATTTTCCCAAAGTAAGATATTCGACATGAGGGGTTGTGGGTGGGTAATATTTATTAATACTATAATGTATATGAATGTGTTAATAATTTTGATATATTGTAGATGGAATTTCTGTAGAGGGAGGGAGGGGATGGGAGGGTTTTCTATCCTAATATTAATTCTTTAGATATTAGATGTAGTATATAATATTCAAGATATTATATTGATTGACTGAAATGTTATATTTAAAGTGTTACATGAAAGTTAATCAAGTGTAAATATACAAATTCGAATGATTTCATCTAATACACTCGTTGTAATATGTAAAAACTAGTGTTTAAGCCCGTTACATTAACGGGTGCTAGAATATATGCCTGTCTGTCTTTCTTTATTTATGTCTCTCTCCCTGCTCCTGTCTCTTTCTTCCTTTCTTTCTGTCTCTCTCCCTCCTGCAATTTTTCTCTCTCTCTCCCTGGCACCCTTTGTCTGTCTGTCTTTCTTTCTGTCTCTCTCTGGTCCCCTGTCTGTCTCTCTCCCTAGCCTCCTTTGTCTGTCTGTATTTCTTTCTGTCTCCCCCCCCCCCCACATTCCTTTGCAGAAGCAGCAGTGATATTTCCCTTCCCCTCCAGGTCCCTGCTGAAGCAGTAGAAGCATTTTCCCCCACCCCCAATTCCCTTCTCTTACTGTGAGCTGCCCTGCTCCGTTCGGCCCCTCCCCTTCCCTTCCTGCGTGCTGGCCTGCTGCGGCTGAAGGGTTTTTTTCGGCGGCTCTTCTCACGATCCCCGTGGTAGCTGATCCTCCTGTTCAAAGCGGCCTGCTGAGGTTCGAGGCCGGCTGTAACGAACCTCACAGGCCCGCTCTCCAACTCGGTAGCATGTTCCCTCTGACGCGATCGCCTTAAGCCGCGGCCACGGACGGACACAGCACACATCAGGTCCCCACAGGAGATGAGCCGCCGCTGCCGACGGCCAAGGTAGGCTGGGAAGAAGGCTGAAGACTCACGCATGTGCACTCATGCGGCCACGGAACTACAGATCATGGAAGCACGCAAATAGGAGTGTGCATGCGCGAGTTAGCCTTTTATTATATAGGATGAATAAAGAATTAAAAAAAAAAAAGAAACTGTCAGCACTACAATTAAAGTAACATCATATAAGCTAAGTACTACTTATTTTATTTAGCAAAATTGCAGTAGATGGAACAATTTGAACTAAAGCAAAAGAACTGACAGGTTTCTTTCATTACTATTATAGGTAGAAATATTATATAAAGGGATATTGGTCGTAGACTTTATACAGTATAGAGAGAATTCGTGTGTTCAAAAAAAATATTTTAGACATACTTTTCGAGAATGGACATTTTGCCGCTGCCGACTTTGGTAACTAGCGCCCTACGTTCACATTGGACTTAAGATATTTTTAAAATTATGCCCCCCCAATGCATCCACACAGTTCCAGCAATATATCCCTTAATTGACCATTTTACACTTGACTTCAATCTTCTTGAAATCAATAAAAGATTTCAACTGTTCAGGAATAAAGAAAACATAACTCAAACCACCCAAATGCAGCAAACATTTACATGGATAAAGCAACTTAAATTAAGCTCCCAAGTCCAAAACTTATTGTTTAAGATTAAAGAAGGCTCTCCGACGTTCTTGCATAATTTAGTAACATCTGGAAACCCCCCAATTTTCTGACCAGAAAAGAGAGCCTTTGAGTTGCAAAAGTATATTTTCATAACATTATTCAGATTTCATTCAAAGACAAAAGCAGCAAGCAGAGTAACTCGCTGAAAACTTTCTGTCAGCGATTGCTCAGAAACCTCAGATAAATTATTCAAATCCAATTTTGATTTTCAAGACCAACAGAAGATTGCATTGGAACATCTCCATCCAGTGCGAGTCCATGGTTTTAACCCGTGGATTTAAAGAGGGGCTGCACTACGGCAGAAAACGCTGCAGTGCAGCCCCGCTGTAAACCCGTGGGTTAAAACCATGGGCTCGCGAGTAAAAAAGTTTGTAAAAAAATTGCAAACAAGCACGGAGAGCATGTGCAAGCGCGGATCATCTACAGGCAAAGAAGATGGTTTGCGCATGCATCGGGGTCAGTCTTCAGCGATCTGCGTGGTCAGTTTGGGGCGTGCCTCCGATCGGCATCATTTGCATCAGGAAGCGTCGTGAATCGGGTGCCCAGACACCTCACGGATCGGATCGCCCACAGATTGGATCGGATCTGTGAGGTTAGTGAATCTAGCCCTAAGTGTTTTCACACGAAGGATGCGCTGTGTTTTATTTCCTTTTGGTATGTGCCAGCAATATCCTTTATTATTATTTACCATTGAATAGGATGTCTTAGATGTGGATTTTTTCTTCATTTACTTGTATTTTAAGTGTGCTAATTTTGGTACATGGGCTTGTGCCACTGGGGCTTCTGTGCATCTGTGAAGCTGAAAGCTATGCCATCGGTAGTTTCATTACAGCAGGGCCTTCCATGACGGACAGGTTTCAGAGAAGATGTCAGACTAACGATGTACCACCCATCTGGGCAGCAGCAGATGGGCAGTGTTGGAGGCGGAGCAGAAGAAAGGACCGGCAATCTACTTCTGTATTCTGCCAGGAAAACTTGATATCATTATCAAGTCGCTGGGACTCAAACTTGAGTCGATGGCACCTAACAATTTTAAAACAAACTTCCTGTACTTTACATCTTTTCTCATCCTTTGATGTATTTAAAAAGGAGACTGAAAACTTGGCATATACCTGATGGACTGGCTATTGGATGATAGATGGGTAGTGAAGTTTCCTATTGATGGTTGGTTTTATATTTTATTGTACTGTTTTATGTTGATTTTTGTATATATGGTCTTATGTTCTTATTACCTGCCTAGACGTAAGTGGGATATAAATTTCATAAAAAAATATAAAGACATTTTTATTACTTTGACTACATTTTTTATTTAGATTATTGTTTCCATGTTTTAGCTAAATAGATTTATGTTTCTTTAGAATTTAATCTTTCTGTGTTTTAATCTAATCTAATCTAATCTAATCCTTAGGTTTGTATACCGCATCATCTCCACGTTCGTAGAGCTCGACGCGGTTTACAGTAGGAGAAATAGGAAGGTTAGAGGTAGAAGTGTGAAGAAAATTTAGAGGACTTGGGATGCCAAGATATAAGAGTTTCCTTGATCCTTGAGTTGGAGGGAGACTTACATTTTTTGAGAAAAGCCAGTGTTTTTAAATCAGTGTTCTTCAACCACCGGTCCATGGACCAGTGCCGGTCCACAGAAATTTCCTGCCAGTCCACAGGGCCAGCACATGCATCAGGCCCAAAACAGTGTTCTTCAACCGCCGGTCCACGGTGCGATCGATGCGGCGTTATCTTCGAGCCAGCTCCCTCTTCCTGATTCAGTGCACAAAGCCACGGGCAGTGGCTCCTAGTGGCATCCTGCGCCTGAACCGGAAGCCTTCTCTCTGACGTTGCAACGTCAGAGGGAAGGCTTGCAGATGAGGTAAGGGACGTGCAAGGTGCAATTAGTACTATTATGGGGGTGGGGTCTAGCCCAGGATTTAGCCCCGTGTTCTTCAAACGCCAGTCCACGGTGCGATCGATGCGGCGTTATCTTCGAGCCAGCTCCCTCTTCCTAACTGATTCAGTGCACAAAGCCACGGGCAGTGGCTCCTACGGGCATCCTGCGCCTGAACCGGAAGCCTTCTCTCTGACGTTGCAACGTCAGAGGGAAGGCTTGCAGATGAGGCAAGGGACGTGCAAGGTGCAATTAGTACTATTATGGGGGTGGGGTCTAGCCCAGGATTTAGCCCCGTGTTCTTCAAACGCCAGTCCACGGTGCGATCGATGCGGCGTTATCTTCGAGCCAGCTCCCTCTTCCTAACTGATTCAGTGCACAAAGCCACGGGCAGTGGCTCCTAGTGGCATCCTGCGCCTGAACCGGAAGCCTTCTCTCTGACGTTGCAACGTCAGAGGGAAGGCTTGCAGATGAGGCAAGGGACGTGCAAGGTGCAATTAGTACTATTATGGGGGTAGGGTCTAGCCCAGGATTTAGCCCCGTGTTCTTCAAACGCCAGTCCACGGTGCAATCGATGCGGCGTTATCTTTGAGCCAGCTCCCTCTTCCTAACTGATTCAGTGCACAAAGCCACGGGCAGTGGCTCCTACGGGCATCCTGCGCCTGAACCGGAAGCCTTCTCTCTGACGTTGCAACGTCAGAGGGAAGGCTTGCAGATGAGGCAAGGGACGTGCAAGGTGCAATTAGTACTATTATGGGGGTGGGGTCTAGCCCAGGATTTAGCCCCGTGTTCTTCAAACGCCAGTCCACGGTGCGATCGATGCGGCGTTATCTTCGAGCCAGCTCCCTCTTCCTAACTGATTCAGTGCACAAAGCCACGGGCAGCGGCTCCTACGGGCATCCTGCGCCTGAACTGGAAGCCTTCTCTCTGACGTTGCAACGTCAGAGGGAAGGCTTCCAGATGAGGCACGGGACGTGCAAGGTGCAATTAGTACTATTATGGGGGCGGGGTCTGGGGTGGAGATGGGCGGGGTCTGGCCCACGACTTAGCCCAGTGTTCTTCAACCGCCGGTCCACAGAATAATTCTTTTATTTCTGCCGGTCCATAGAAACATAGAAACATAGAAACATAGAAATAGACGGCAGATAAGGGCCCACGGCCCATCTAGTCTGCCCACCTTAATGTCCCTCCCCTACCTTTGCCCTGTGAATAGATCCCATGTGCCGATCCCATTTGGCCTTAAAATCAGGCACGCTGCTGGCCTCAATCACCTGTAGTGGAAGACTATTCCAGCGATCAACCACTCTTTCAGTGAAAAAGAATTTCCTGGTGTCACCTCGTAGTTTCCCGCCCCTGATTTTCAACGGATGCCCTCTTGTTGTCGTGGGACCCTTGAAAAAGAAGATATCTTCCTCTGCCTCGATGCGGCCCGTAAGATACTTGAACGTCTCGATCATGTCCCCCCTCTCTCTGCGCTCCTCGAGCGAGTATAGCTGTAATTTGTCAAGCCGTTTTTCGTATGGTAGATCCTTGAGTCCCGAGACCATCCGGGTGGCCATTCTTTGCACCGACTCCAGTCTCAGCACATCCTTGCGATAATGCGGCCTCCAGAATTGCACACAGTATTCCAGGTGGGGCCTCACCATGGATCTATACAATGGCATAATGACTTCCGCCTTACGACTGACGAAACCCCTTCGTATGCAGCCCATGATTTGTCTTGCCTTGGACGAAGCCTGCTCCACTTGATTGGCAGACTTCATGTCCTCACTGACGATTACCCCCAAGTCTCGTTCTGCTACCGTTTTTGCTAGGATCTCGCCATTAAGGGTATAAGACTTGCATGGATTCTGGCTGCCCAGGTGCATAACTTTGCATTTTTTGGCATTGAAGTTGAGTTGCCATGTCCTAGACCATCGCTCCAGTAGGAGTAGGTCGTGCATCATGTTGTCGGGCACTGAATCTTCGTCTGTTGTGCATTTGCCCACTACATTACTCAGTTTGGCGTCATCGGCGAATAATGTTATTTTACCTCGAAGCCCTTCTGCCAAGTCTCTTATAAAGATGTTGAATAGGATTGGGCCCAAGACTGAGCCCTGTGGTACTCCACTAATCACCTCCGTCATTTCGGAGGGGGTGCCGTTCACCACCACCCTTTGGAGCCTACCTCCAAGCCAGCTCCCAACCCATTTTGTCAATGTTACCTAATCCTATAGAACTCATCTTGCTCAGTAACCTGCGGTGTGGTACGCTATCGAATGCTTTGCTAAAGTCCAGGTACACGATGTCCAGGGACTCCCCTATATCCAGCTTCCCCGTTACCCAGTCAAAGAAGCTGATCAGGTTGGATTGGCAGGATCTCCCCTTAGTAAATCCATGTTGTCGGGGATCCCGTAGATTCTCCTCATCCAGGATCTTATCTAATTGGTCTTTGATTAGAGTTTCCATTAGTTTGCTCACTATCGATGTTAGACTCACTGGTCTGTAGTTTGCTGTCTCCATCTTTGAGCCTTTCTTGTGGAGTGGAATGACGTTAGCCGTCCTCCAGTCCAACGGGACGCTGCCTGTACTAAGGGAGAGGTTGAAGAGCGCGGACAGTGGCTCCGCCAAGACATCACTCAGCTCCCTAAGCACCCTGGGGTGCAGGTTGTCCGGCCCCATTGCTTTGTTAACCTTGAGCTTTGACAGCTCACCGTAGACACTGCTGGGCGTAAACTCAAAGTTACTAAACGGGTCAACTGAGCCAACCCTTGTCTGTAGCTGAGGGCCGAGCCCTGGCGCTTCTCGGGTGAAGACTGAGCAGAAGTATTCATTTAATAGTTGGGCTTTTTCCGAATCCTTTTCCACATAGTCTCCGTCTGGTTTCCTAAGACGTACAATCCCGCCTGAGTTTTTTCTTCTATCACTGATATACCTGAAGAAGGATTTATCTCCCTTCTGGATGTTCTTTGCTAGAGACTCCTCCATGAGGAATTTAGCCTCCCTGACTGCTGTTTTGACGGCTTTTGATTTGGCCAGGTAGTCTGCTCTAGAGTCCTGCTTCCCTGATTGTTTGTAAGAGATGAATGCTTTTTTCTTCTCCTTGATCAGGTCTGAGATCTCCGCAGTAAACCACTGTGGCTTATTGTTCCTTCGCCGTTTACTTACTGATTTTACATAGCGGTTTGTTGCTTCTTGTATGGTTGCTTTCAAAGTCGACCACATGTCTTCCACGTTATCGGTTTCTTCTTGGCTTTGTAGCGCCTGGTGAACGAAGTCTCCCATTTCTTTGAAATTTGTGTCCTTGAATTTGAGGACTTTGGTTAGTGTAGTAGATTTAGTGAAACCTTTCCTGATATTGAACCATACCATGTTGTGGTCACTGGAGGCCAATGTGTCGCCCACCGAGACCTCTGTGACACTTTCTCCATTGGTAAGTATCAGGTCCAGTATTGCCTGATCCCTTGTCGGTTCCAACACCAGTTGCCTGAGGCTTGCTCCTTTCATAGAGTTTAATAGCCTCCTGCTGCTGCCGGAAGCAGAGGTAAGTGTAACCCAATCCACATCAGGCATGTTGAAGTCACCTAGCAATACTGTGTCCCCACGCAAGGTGATATTTTCTATATCTTCGATTATTTCCATATCCAGGTCAACCTGTTGTCTTGGGGGTCTGTAAATTACGCCAAGATACAAGCATTTGTCCTTCCCTCTGGCCAAATTAACCCAAAGGGATTCCCCAGTATACTGGACATCTGAGATTCTCGTGACCTTAATGTCATCTTTAGTATATAATGCTACACCCCCTCCCTTCCTACCCTCTCTGTCCCGGCGAAGCAAGTTGTAACCCGGTATGACCATGTCCCACCCGTGGGAGTCTGTGAGCCAGGTTTCGGATATCGCCACCACATCCAGGTCGTCATTCCTTATTTCTGTTTCCAATTCCAGGATCTTGTTTCCTAAACTGTGTGCGTTGACGTACATAGCCCTCCATGTTATATTTTTGTTATGTCTCAGTGGGGATATTCCTGTTTGAGCTATTTGAACACCTTTAGCATTGTTTGTGTTATTTGTGCTTTCCTGAGGCTCAGAACCACAATGTGTACTCCCCATATACCCAGAACTACAGTGTGTACTCCCCCTAGACCCGGAATTACAATGTGACCCTACTCCCGACTCAAAAGTGTGTGCACTCACCCCTGACCCAGAATTTCGGTGTCTACTTTCCTCAGCCTCATAAATGTATTGGCATTTTAGTTCGCCTGGTATATTGTTTGTGCCTGTACCCTCCCCCGACTTACCTAGTTTAAAGCCCTGTGGAGTAGGCGGGCTAGGCGGTGTCCAAGGACATTCTTCCCTCTTCTGGTTAGGTGTAGCCCGTCGTGTCCCTGTAGTCCTTGCAATGCTTCTCCATGGTGCAGAAACCCGAAGTTCATCTCCTTGCACCATCCTCGCAGCCAGTCGTTCGCCCTTTGTATTCGATCCTCTCTGGCTCTGCCCTTGCCCCTCACTGGGAGAATCGAGGAGAAGACTACCTGCGCATCCATCCTCCTCAGCTTCTCCCCCAGGGCCCTGAAGTCTTCAGGTATGCTGTCCGGGCTGCTCCTTGCGGTGTCGTTGGTTCCGACGTGGATTAGAACCATGGGGAAGTGGTCTCGGGGCTTGATGAGTCTGTCAATGCAAGCAGTGACATCCCGGATCCTGGCCCCTGGCAAACAGCAGACCTCTCTTGATTGTAGGTCTGGTCTGCAGATTGGTCCCTCGGTGCCCCTCAGCAGCGAATCTCCGATGACCACCACTCTGCGCTTCTTAGGGGTGGGCTGTACTGTTGATTCCGGAGTTGGAACCGTCTGCTGAACAACTACTTGTAGCTCTTTCTCCGGACCTTCCTGTAGCAGCTGATATCTGTTCCTCAGGGCGATATGAGGTGTCGATGTTGAGCTGTCCTGTATGGGGGAAAAAGAGACAGAGTTAGGTCCTCTGCATTTTCTTGTGGAGTAAGTCACCAACTGCCAGGAGTCAGCGTCTCCAACCACTTCCTGCATTCCGGTAGTTTGTCTCAAGGTGGCCGTTTTGGATGCTATGGGTGTTCCCAGGGTGGTCTTGTCAGGTTCCTGTTCAGCGATCTGAGACAGCTCCTGGATGACTCCATCGATGAAGGTCTCGTCGTCTCGGATGCTCCTTAAGCGCTGAACCTCCTCTCTCAGGCTCTTTAGCTCCATCAAAAGGCTTTCGTCCGGTTGAACCATTACTTCTGTCTGCGTTGAGACTGTAGACATCTTTGAGGGGATGGCCTCGGTCTGTACAGAGACCTCTGCCCTCCGTCCTGGTTCTCCTTCCATCTGTACTCGGACCATAGCCATCCCCTGGGTGCTCTCGGTGACTGAACTGCCTGTTTTGATTGAAGTCTTGCTGCTTCTAGTCCTACCTGCCATTACAAAGGTTTATTGTTATTATTTCTTAATTTAAATTTTTTTTAATTTTTTTTTTTTTTAGGATGTTTGTTAGGGTGGGGGCTGTTAGGTGTTGGTCAGTAAGTGTTGAGGGAGGGATAGAGGTAGTTAGTTAGTTCTTGGTCTGAGGGATGGAGTAGTTAGTTAGTTAGTTAGTAGTAGTAGTTAGTTAACAGTTAGTTAATTGTCAGTTAAGAACGTCTGTTTATTAGTGTGCCTGTTTAGTGAGAAAGATTTAGTAGCTTGTTGGTGAGATAGAAAGTTGTAAGATTGAGAGTTAAAGACTTGGTAGAAAGTTGTAGATTGATAGTTAAAGACTTGGTAGAACGCTAAAGAAAGACTGAAGACAATTGATTAGTTAGCTAGTCTTATAAGTTGGGAGTCTGGCTATAGTTGATAGCCCTTTCTTGATGCCCTTCTTGATGCCCTTCGCAAAGGCGCTCTCGCTAAGGCGAGCGCCTTTGCCGCTCGCCTTCGCCGCGCGCCGAACGGCTGCGCGCCGTTGGCTCGTCCCCTTTTATGGGGGGAGTTTGGCTTGTGATGTCAGGGGTGGGCGGAGTTAGCTCTCGCCTCTTCCCCTGCTAGCACCGCCTTCTCTGCTCCTCTCTCTGCTTCTTCCTGCTAGCACACTCTCCGCTCACTGTTCTGCCATGTGCTCAGAACTCTGCTACCATGTGCTCAGGACTAGGCACAGCTCCTACAGTCTCCCTTCGGCTGGCCTTGCACTGTGAACTTTACATAGGTGTAAAAAGGTTGAAAAACACTGTTTTAAATTGTATTGACTTGAGTTATTTTGTGTCCAATATTCAGCCCACAGCAGTAAACCACTGGTAAGTCACATCCAGTCACAGGCTGAACTAACCCAAGTTATTAAATTTTGGGATATGCATGGCTCCTAGCAGTGAATATCCAGGCACGTCTACCAACCTGAGAGTTAACTGGGCATTCGCAGTTATTCAGGTCAGTGCCTGGTTAATTTAGCACATAAAGGGGCCCTTTTACTAAAGCCTCAACAAAAATGGCCTTAGTCAATATTGGGCCCAGTATGAATGCATCGGTGTCTGCTCCAGCTCCTCCGCTCATGTTCTCTCCCAGGTAGGGTTGCCAGACGTCCAGGAAAACCCAGACATATTCTCCTTTTAGAGGACTGTCTTTGTGCCTGGACAGACTTTCCAAAACCCAGTAGTTTTTCCGGGTTTTGGAAAGCCCCAACCTATGGCCGCGTCTGGAGGGCCTCTGAGCATGCGCGGGTGACATCACACGCATCCGCGCCTGCTTGGAGGCCCTTCAGGCACGGCTCGGAGGTCGGAGAAGAAAGGCGAGGCTTTGTGGGGGTGGGGCTGGAGATGGAACAAGGCGGAGCTGGGGGCAGAACAGGGCAGAGCCATGTGTCCGGGTTTCTACATCAGAAAATCTGGTCACCCTACTCCAGGGGTGTCAAACTCAATCACATAAGGGGCCGAAATCTGAAAAAAAGGCTAAGTTCCGGGCCGATTTTTTTTTTTTTTTTTTAAAGATACTTAGGGGTCCTTTTATTAAGGTACGCTAATCGATTTAGCATGCGCTAAATGCGCACCTTAATTAAAGGACCCCTTAGTAGACGTATAGGGTTAGAACCTCTCCAACCCCACGCCGGCTCTGTGATGGTACACAAAATAAATAAAAATGACTTTTCCTCTCTCTTTTAGGTCCTAGTTCATGCTCACCAGAGGAGGGGCGGGACCATGCCAGAGGGAACTTGCAGCTGAGGCTACGGCGGGCCAGCTTTAAGGGAAAATTGAAATGGTCTGGCGGGACAAATTTCAATACCCCCGCGGACCAGAGATTGACATGTCTGCCTTACTCCCAAGTGTTGCCAGTTGAAATAAGAGGACGGGATGGGGGGGGGGGGGTAATGCCGAAGCAGACATTGCAAAGAAAACAATTGCTCTGCTCCTTTCCGCAGCCCCCTCCCTTCCTGTTCCCCGCCTGAGGGGAAGGGCTGGGGCGAGGAAGCCGAGCATAGGTTTTAAGCGGCCTGAAATGTGGGGCCCTGGCCAAAAGATTCGGAGCACGAGTACTATGCGACTGTGGTTAATGACAGTCCTGGCCCAGAGAAGCAGCAAGCGGCAGATTCCAAGTGAGAGCACATCCAAAAGATGTCACTAGGTTTAGAATTTTAAGGACAGTTGGAGATTAACTCTTTGGTGGCCACAATCAGGACTTGTGAGCGGACGATCCGCACGGGAAAGAGACGGAGGCCTAGGGCTCCTTTTACTAAGCGCTAAACCCGCGCTATGCGGCTAGAACTAACGCCAGTTAAGGTCTAGCGCGGGCAGCAATTTAGCGCGTTCATTAAAGCCCTAACGCGGCTTAGTAAACGGAGCCCCTAGACCTTCCAGGGTGCAAAGTGTTAACAGTTCTGCTCTTTTCCCAGCTTAAACATGAAACAGCTGGTGCTCTTCTCTCTGGCTAAGTGCAGAGGATATAACCCAGCGCTCAGGAGGAAAAAAAAAAAAAGAGAAATACTGTGTTTTAGCAATGCCGGTGATTAATGTTTTCTAATTACGTCCCTTTCAGTAGCATTGGTAGAAATCCATCAGCGGAACTTTATTTAATGGGAAAGCCTTCTGACATAGAAGCTCTATAAATGCTGCTTCTCGTCTTAGGTGGCAGGACTTGAATGCCTTCAGCTTTACAACCATGTTCGAATTCCACGGAAATGCAGAAAATCCTGTTTTATGCTTGCCAGTGGAAAAGACATTTCAGTCTCCTGTTCACATGCAAACATTGGTTGTTCTCAGCAGAGTCCGCAGTACTGTTCGTCACCCCTAGGTCAGAAACTTAAGGATATGCCTGACCCCCACCACCCAGTTTCAAGATCAAATGTTTTTCTAGTTGTTCTTCCTACTGTAATGCTGGCCCATCGCTTGCAAAGATTCACAGACAGCTCTAGGACCCGCGTAGCTGTTTCTGATCCAAGACATTCCTGATAGGGGTGGAAAGATTTTCCCAAGCTTCTAGTTGTACACCCTTCTTCAAAGTATAATGGGACAAACATAGAGATATCAGATTTGTTCCTGCAAAAAAACAGGACACATGTCCCCACCTTGTTCCGCCTCCAGCCACGCCTCTTTTCATCCCAAATCCTGCCCCCGTCCCCGTGCAAACCTCATCTCTTCTTCCCATGCTTGGTGGCTCTTCAGACAAGGCCCTGAGCTCAGGGCCTTCCAAACAAACTGCCTGTGGGCCTCAAAGACTAGAATTGAGTAGCCCTGCTACAAAGGAAAATAGACACTGCCTAGATGACTATTTATAGCTGCACTAAACTTCAGAATAGTGAATGACATGGGGACAATTTTTTCCCTGTACCATCTCTGTGAGTTTTGTCACTATCCCTGTCTCTGTCCCACTCCTGTAAGCTCCGCCTTAACTGTTCAAGCCTTGAACACTTATGATTTTAAAGTGTTTGAGGCTTGTGCAGATGAGGACGAAGCTTAGGCATTGATGGAATGAGGCATTATGACATCACAATCTGAGCTCTAGAATGTTGCAAGTGTTTGAGGCTTGTGCAGATGAGGACGAAGCTTAGGCATTGGTGGAATGAGGCATTGTGACATCACAATCTGAGCTCTAGAATGTTGCAAGTGTTTGGGGCTTGTGCAGATGAGGACGAAGCTTAGGCATTGGTGGAATGAGGCATTATGACATCACAATCTGAGCTCTAGAATGTTGCAAGTGTTTGAGGCTTGTGTAGATGAGGACGAAGCTTAGGCATTGGTGGAATGAGGCATTATGACATTCCAGTCTGAGCTCTAGAATGTTGCTACTTATGATTTTAAAGTGGTTGAGGCTTGTGCAGATGAGGACGGAGCTTGCAGGAATGGGACAGGGACATGAAAAGAACTGCTGGACGGACGGGAAAATTAATTCTTGCAGGGACTGGGAAAAGTAGCCAAGCAGAAATCTAATGGCTTGCAATGTCCATGAAAACTAAGATAGCTTCAGGACCACTTTTCTAACCAGCATTTGTAGAGATTTCTGTCTTCTGAATTTCAGAACTGAAACAATGTAACATAGCATAAGAACATAAGGATAGCCTTACTGGGTCATACCAATGGTCTCTCTCACCCAGTGGCCTGTCTTCGCAGTGGCCAATCCAGAGCTGGTAACTGGTGCTATGAATCTTCTTCTATAACTATCTGGGCCTTTCTTCACAAGTAAGTACGGGGAGAGTCCCCCTGGACTGGAAAACAGCTAACGTCGTTCCTCTGCACAAAAAGGGATGCAGAGCAGAGACTGCGAACTACCGACCAGTGAGTCTCACATCAATTGTGTGTAAACTCATGGAAACTCTACTTAAAGGAAAATTAGACACGATTTTGGATGAGGGAGACCTAAGGGATCCCCGTCAACATGGATTCACTAGGGGTAGGTCTTGCCAATCCAATCTTATTAGCTTCTTCGATTGGGTGACGGGAAAGCTGGACCTGGGAGTGTCTCTGGACATAGTGTACTTGGATTTCAGCAAAGCGTTTGACAGTGTCCCGCACCGCAGACTATTAAACAAGATGAAGTCGATGGGTCTTGGCGAGAAGCTAACTGCATGGGTCAATGATTGGCTGAGTGGAAGACTTCAGAGAGTGGTGGTCAACGGCACCCTCTCTGAGACATCGGAGGTAACTAGCGGAGTGCCGCAGGGCTCGGTCCTGGGACCATCTCTTTTCAACATATTCATAAGAGACTTGACCCAAGGGCTTCGGGGTAAAGTAACACTGTTCGCCGACGCCGCCAAACTGTGTAATATAGTAAGTGAAAACAATCTTAAGGATAGTATGACGCAGGATCTGATCACGTTGGAAAACTGGTCCTCGACATGGCAGCTGGGCTTCAACGCTAAGAAATGTAAGGTCATGCATCTCGGCAGCAGAAATCCATGCAAAACTTACACCTTGAATGGAGAAACACTAGCTAAGACTTCAGAAGAACGGGACTTGGGTGTGATCGTCAGTTCAGACATGAAGGCTGCCAAACAAGTGGAGCAGGCCTCATCCAAGGCAAGGCAAATGTTGGGATGTATCAATAGAGGCTTTATCAGCCGTCAACCTGAAGTCATAATGCCGCTCTACAGAACCATGGTGAGACCTCACCTGGAATACTGTGTGCATTTTTGGAGACCACACTACCAAAAAGACGTGCTTCGAGCTGAGTCGGTCCAGCGAATGGCCACTAGAATGGTCTCCGGACTCAGGAGTCTCCCATACGAGGAAAGACTGAACAAACTGCAGCTCTACACTCTTGAGGAGCGTAGAGAAAGGGGAGACATGATTGAGACGTTTAAGTACATCACAGGTCGTGTCGATGCGGAAAGCGATATTTTCTGCCCCAAGGGATCCTCGATCACAAGGGGACACCCGTTCAAACTCAGAGGAGGGAAATTTAATGGTGACACCAGGAAGTATTTCTTTACAGAAAGGGTAGTAGATCACTGGAACAAACTTCCGGTGCAAGTGGTCGAAGCCACCAGTGTACTCGACTTTAAAAATAAATGGGACATCCACGTAGGATCCCTACGGGGGTCGAGCTAAGGAACTGGGTCATTAGTACTCGGACTCGATGGGGTGGGACAGAAGAGTGGGCAGACTTGGTGGGCTGTAGCCCTTTTCTGCCGTCATCTTTCTATGTTTCTATGTTTCTATGTTTCTAAGTGCATGCTCCCAACTAATAATGTAAATTGTTGTTTAAAGACTCGAGGACATGCCAAGAATAGGAAACAAAACCAAAAAAACAACACATTTTCACTCAACACAAAATTAAACTCTAGAACTTGTTGCCGGAAGATATGATAAACTGAGTTTCAATGACATTTTGAAAAGTTCCAGGAGGAAAAGCCCATAAACTGCTACTAATAAACCATTGCTTCTCCCTGGGGGAGTGTAACATGAAATCTGTCTACTGCACTTTTAAGGTCCTGCCAACCATTTGTGATCTGGATTGGCCATTGTAGAAAACAGGATAAATGTTTGGTCTACTACTATTATGAATTATTTCTGTAGCACTACCAGATGTACGCAGCACTGTACAGAGTCAAAAGAAGAAAGTCCCTTCTCAAAGAGCTTACAATCTTAACAGGCAAGACAGACAAACAAGATGTCATGGATACAGTTAAGGGGAACGGTTAATCAGTTGCCTGGGCTGGAGGGCAGAGGGGAGTACAGGACAGTCAAGCCATTGTGACATCACTGATGAGGTTGGCTCTTATTGGTGGAATGAGGCATTATGACATCACAGTCTCAACTCTGCTTCCCAAAAACTGAAACTCTTCACACTACTACTATGAATTATTTCTATAGCGCAACCAGACACACGCAGCGCTGTACAGAGTCACGAAGAAGACAGTCCCTGCTCCAAAGAGCTTACAATCTAAACAGGCAAGACAGACAAACAGGATGTCATGGATATAGTTAAGGGGAATGGCTAATCTGCTGACAGGGTTTGAGTAGGGTTATGGATTGAAGGCTCTATCAAAAAGGTGGGTTTTCAGTCTGACTCAGTCTGGCAATTCTTATGCTAAATTCATCTGATCGCTTTAATGGTGGCCCTTGCCTGGGGGCCATACACCAAGGCATCTTCAAAATCCCTACAATCACGGGCCCTAAATCAGGTCTTTGCATAGCAATGAGGACTTCCTCCCTTTCCCAGGGGCTTTGAGTGTTACCTCTTCAGCTCCAGCTGACCTGGGTAGCGGACAATGTGAACCGAAAAATACCCTCACTGAACCACCGAGCTGGCTCTACAGCATTTTGTTTGAGCTTGGATTTTATATCACCTGTAACCCCCTAAAGACATATTATGAAACTGTACATCCTACATCTATACTAGATGGAAATTTCTCTGAAAAGTTCTTAAATGTATCGAGCAGGTATGAAAGGGTTAAGAACTGAAGCTGAAGGTTTAATTTGTAAAAGCAAAGTCCAGTGCACACTGGCGTGTTTATGTAGACTGTGTGGCAGGCTAATGTATCAAATCCAAGCTAGGAATTTTCCTTGGGGTACAGAGCAGACATATTTATTTCCAGAGTGTAGTGCCAGGGTTGCCAGGTGACGGCTTGTCATGGGGGACAGTTTGAGTCTGTCTTTAGCTCTTTGCACCTATACCCTTGCATGTAAAGTTTCTGTCAAAATCTGTGGCTGGAATGGGGCACATGCAAAAGAAAAATCCAACAGGAACTGCAGCAAAGCAAAAAACCCAAAAACAACTGCAGACTATGTACAAGATGAAGGCACTGTTTGTTTCAAACTTTAATGGTATATACAACCTTATTACCAAACCAGGGACCCGACACAGTCCGTGTTTCGGACAACACACCTTCTTCAGGGGTCCGTGGTAGATAAGGTGTTATGACAAACAGCGTTAAAAGGAACAAACGAGTGCCCAAAGAAAAGTAGTGCCAGGTTATAAAAAACGTTGCAAATGCAGTAAAAAAAAAAAGAAAAAAGAATGGGGCACAACCAGGACTGTCCTGATATTGTTTAAATTCAAGACACATTTTAATTCCTGTCGGACAGCACTTTGGAAAAACAGACCAATGATTTTATGATGAGAATACTGAAAGGAAATTTTAAGACAATCCAAAAACATAGACATCGATTCACTAAGCAGAAGAAGAAACACCGACCGGGTTGGCCGATCCAAAATGAAGTGACTGCTGAGTGCCAGTCGCTATCTGTCCTTGCCAACTCTCCTGCTGTCTGCCGCCCTGAAATCCCAGTATCGAGGTTACAAAACAACCCTCAAAATAAAAAATAAAACTGTACATCACTTCCCATATATTCTGCAAAAAGCGCAGTGCAGTGCGAGCCCATGGTTTTAAAAGCGTGTTCTGTTCCATTAAATTGAAATGTCCACTCAAGTAAACTGCAGCCAACCCTCCCCCTTTGTTTTGACCTCACTTGACCTCTGCAGCGATCCAAGGGATTACGGTGGGGAATTCGTCCGATCAGATTATTTGCATGAGGACTCTGTAGTAGAGAGTTGCGTGGGGACAGAAATCCCACCCGTCCCCATCAGGATCCTCTCTGTCCCCACCCATCCCCACCAGGATCCTCTCCGTCCCCACCCATCCCCGCCAGGATCCTCTCCGTCCCCACCTGTCCCCGCCAGGATCCTCTCCGTCCCCACCCGTCCCCATCAGGATCCTCTCCGTCCCCACCCGTCCCCACCAGGATCCTCCAGGTCCCCACCTATCCCCACCAGGATCCTCACCGCCCCTACCCGTCCCCACCAGGATCCTCTCCGTCCCCACCCGTCCCCATCAGGATCCTCTCCATCCCCATCCATCCCCGCAAGGAATTACCTCCATCCCCGCCCGTCCCCATAAAAAGCAGCAATTACTTCTGACAGGATCATCAATTCCACAGTTTCTTTTGTGTTTGCGCTGCTGTTTTCCTTGTGGAATCTCTTTGATGGAACCTTTTTTTTTGTTTTCTGTTCAGGTAATTAACTTATAAACCCCCTCTTTTACTAAGGCTGACATGTCCATTATATTATATGGATGAACCCTGCTTCCAAAGCCTTCCATCCCCGTGGGAGTCCTGTGGGCCAGAAGGGGGTCCCCGTGGGAATCCCGTGGGGTAAGGGGGATTCCTGCGGGACCCGCAGGATTCCCGCGATCCCCGTTCCCGTGCAGACCTCTACTCTGTAGTGAAATGGTCGCCCGGCAGAACTCGGCCACAAATCACCTAACAACAATCCAGACTGGAAAAGGAACTGAAACTACTTTGTCGCCCCTCATCTGTCTCTCACTACAAATGAATTGAAACCGCTTTTGTCATCTCTCATCTGTCTCCTACTTAATAACGACTTTGGCTTTCTTTCCCACTACAAAGAAACTCAAACTGCTTTGTCACCTCTTTGTCTCCAGCTACCACTGAAATGCTCTCATGTTTCCCTTACATATACTGATTTTGCCAATATTTGCTTGTTTCTGATCTGAGGAAGAAGGGGTTACCTTCAGAAACTAATCATAAACTACATTAAGTTAGTCCAATAAAAAGGTATTTTTTTTTCCTTCATGTTTTTGTTTCATTTCTACATATTACCTAGAAAATACACATAATGGTACCATTTCAATCAGTATCCCAACACTAGCTGGTTTTAAGAAAGGTTTGGACAAATTCCTGGAGGAAAAGTCCATAGTCTGTTATTGAGAAAGATATGGGGGAAGCCACTGCTTGCCCTGGATTGGTAGCATGGAATGTTGCTAGTCTTTGGGGTTCCGGAGTCTTTTGTTACTCTTTGGGATTCCAGAATCTTGCTATTCTTTAGGATTCTGAATGGAATGTTGCTACTCCTTGGGGTTCCGGAATCATATGTTGCTCTTTGGGATTCCGGAATCTTGCTATTCTTTAGGATTCCGAATGGAATGTTGCTACTCCTTGGGGTTCCGGAATCATATGTTGCTCTTTGGGATTCCGGAATCTTGCTATTCTTTAGGATTCCGAATGGAATGTTGCTACTCCTTGGGGTTCCGGAATCTTATGTTGCTCTTTGGGATTCCGGAATCTTGCTATTCTTTAGGATTTCGAATGGAATGTTGCTACTCCTTGGGTTTTGGCCAGATACTGGTGACCTGGATTGGCCACTTTGAGAATGGGCTACTGGGCTTGATGGACCATTAGTCTGACTATTCTTATGTTCTAATGCGAGGATTTCTATTCCACTACTTAGCCAATGGATTTAATGCAGATTACAAAAGATACTAAGAGGATCACAGCTCCTGATTTACAATATATCACAGTATAAAGGAAATAGAAAAATAGTTTAGTCTTATAGTAGAGGCTTGTTACATACATCCTAGAAAGATGCGGTTTCTAAATCTAATGTAAAAAGATTCTATTCTCAAAGCTATAGGCAGAGAATTCCAGAGTTTTACAGATATATAAGGAAAAGATGCTGTCAAAACATGTCTCTACAGTACCTGATCTGAGAGCGTTGGTTTCTTCAAAGCTTAACTGCAGGAAGATAAGTAGGAGCCATACCACGGAGTACTCTACAAATCATGACGCATATCTTAGGACTCCTTTTACAAAGGTGCGTTAGGGCCTTAATGCACGGAATAGGGCGTGCTAAATTGCCTTGTGCGCTAGCCGCTACCGCCTCCTTTTCAGCAGGCGGTAATTTTTCAGCTAGCGTGCACTATAGCGCGTGCTAATCCGGTGCGCGTGCTGAAAACGCTAGCGCACCTTTGTAAAAGGAGCCCTAATCGGAAACCAATGGAGTTTGCACCAATATTATGTAATTCTATCATCACAATTCAGACCAAAACCAATTCTGGCCATTGCATTCGGCAGCAATTGAAGATGGTTCATAAATATCTCAGACAGCCTATAAACCGCAAATTGTAATAGTCAGTAGAAGAGATTACAGTATGATTGCCTGAATCAAAAGTTTCCACTGCTCAGAAAAATAATACTTTATTCAGTTCAGTTCCTTCAATTTATTTATTTTTTTTTTAAATCCTCAAATTATTCAAATGATGTTTCATCAATAAACATGAGCCTAAAATGACCCCCCAGGATACGAAGGGATGATTCCAACTTGAAGTAATCACCAAAAAGCATAATTCCCAATGGAGAAAGTGGTACTGATTGCGGTCCAAACCACATCATCATGATTTTTTTTGCTTGTTTAATTTTAGTCTAACCACATTCACCCACTCTTTCACCAGAGAAAAGGTTTTGAGTATGAGGAATCAAAAGCAACCAACAATGCATATGTATAATAGTGTATGCTGTTATTAATTGTGGATCTAAAAAGAAATTGGTTTTGTGCTAGTCCGGAAAGGTCCTCCGGCATCATCCTCACTCCTCTCGTATGAGGAAAGACTTAAGGTTAGGGCTCTTCAGGCTTGGAAAAGAGACAGCTGAGGGGAGATAGGATTGACGTCTACAAAATCCTGAGTGGAGTAGAACGAGTACAAGTGGATCGATTTTTCACTCCGTCAAAAATGACAAAGACTAGGGGACACTCGATGAAATTACAAGGAAATACTTTTAAAACCAATAGGAGGAAATAGTTTTTCACTCAGAGAATAGTTAAGTTCTGGAACGCGTTGCCAGAGGTTGTGGTAAGAGCGGATAGCATAGCTGATTTTAAGAAAGGTTTGGACAAGTTGCTGGAGGGAAAAGTCCATAGTCTGTTATTGAGAAAGACATGGGGGAAGCCACTGCTTGCCCTGGATCGATAGCATAGATTCTTTAGGGTTCCGGAATCTTTTGTTACCCTTTAGGATTCCAGAATCTTACTATTCTTTAGGATTCTGAATGGAATGTTGCTACTCCTTGGGGTTCCGGAATCTTTTCTTGCTCTTTGGGATTCCAGAATCTTGCTATTCTTTAGGATTCTGAATGGAATGTTGCTACTCTTTGCATTTTGGCCAGGTACTAATGGCCTGGATCAGTCACCGTGAGAACAGGCTCCTGGACATGTGTTGCTATTGCTCAGATAACATGAAAATCAGGGATTTTTGGCGGTATGGTGACTTCCATGGAGAAATGTTATAGGGGGAGGTAGAATATCATCTCCCTTATAACTAATTTTATTACGGTGTGTTAAACGGAGCTTTTCTTTTGCTGTTTTTCTCATTTTGCTTCGTTATTTGAGCATTACATATCTCCTTTGAGTTTTTGGCGAGCAACATGGATCTTTGAGATTGTCTGTCAGGATCTATTGCTTTGCTTTAAACATGGGTGACCTGGGTCTAAAAGGAGTGACGCGTGAGGCTCTGATGTCATTTGCTGCGTTACTGAAACTACTACCCCCTAAGAAGCCGCTGCCATAGGCAGCTGGTCAGTCTTGCCTAACAGTTGGGGCAGCCGAAAAGAGATGGCTGAGGGGAGACATGATGAAAGTCTACAAAATCCTGAGTGGAGTTAAACAGCTACAAGTAGATTGATTTTTCATTCCATCAAAAATTACAAAGACTAGGGGACACTCGATGAAGTTACAGGGAAATATTTCACTCAGAGAATAGCTCTGGAACACATTGCCAGAGGTTATGGTAAGAGCAGATAGCGTTTTAAGAAAGGTTTAGACAATTTCCTGGAGGAAAAGTCCATAGTCTGTTATTGAGAAAGAAATGGGGGAATCCACTGCTTGCCCTGGATCGGTAGCATGGAATGTTGCTACTCTTTGGGATTCTAGAATCTTGTTACTCTCTGGGATTCCAGAATTTTGCTATTTTTTTAGATTCTGTATGGAATGTTGCTACTCTTTGGGATTCTAGAATCTTGTTACTCTCTGGGATTCCAGAATTTTGCTATTTTTTTAGATTCTGTATGGAATGTTGCTACTCTTTGGGATTCTAGAATCTTGTTACTCTCTGGGATTCCAGAATTTTGCTATTTTTTTAGATTCTGTATGGAAAGTTGCTACTCTTTGGGATTCTAGAATCTTGTTACTCTCTGGGATTCCAGAATTTTGCTATTTTTTTAGATTCTGTATGGAATGTTGCTACTCTTTGGGATTCTAGAATCTTGTTACTCTCTGGGATTCCAGAATTTTGCTATTTTTTTAGATTCTGTATGGAATGTTGCTACTCTTTGGGATTCTAGAATCTTGTTACTCTCTGGGATTCCAGAATTTTGCTATTTTTTTAGATTCTGTATGGAATGTTGCTACTCTTTGGGATTCTAGAATCTTGTTACTCTCTGGGATTCCAGAATTTTGCTATTTTTTTAGATTCTGTATGGAAAGTTGCTACTCTTTGGGATTCTAGAATCTTGTTACTCTCTGGGATTCCAGAATTTTGCTATTTTTTTAGATTCTGTATGGAATGTTGCTACTCTTTGGGATTCTAGAATCTTGTTACTCTCTGGGATTCCAGAATTTTGCTATTTTTTTAGATTCTGTATGGAATGTTGCTACTCTTTGGGATTCTAGAATCTTGTTACTCTCTGGGATTCCAGAATTTTGCTATTTTTTTAGATTCTGTATGGAATGTTGCTACTCTTTGGGATTCTAGAATCTTGTTACTCTCTGGGATTCCAGAATTTTGCTATTTTTTTAGATTCTGTATGGAATGTTGCTACTCTTTGGGATTCTAGAATCTTGTTACTCTCTGGGATTCCAGAATTTTGCTATTTTTTTAGATTCTGTATGGAAAGTTGCTACTCTTTGGGATTCTAGAATCTTGTTACTCTCTGGGATTCCAGAATTTTGCTATTTTTTTAGATTCTGTATGGAAAGTTGCTACTCTTTGGGATTCTAGAATCTTGTTACTCTCTGGGATTCCAGAATTTTGCTATTTTTTTAGATTCTGTATGGAATGTTGCTACTCTTTGGGATTCTAGAATCTTGTTACTCTCTGGGATTCCAGAATTTTGCTATTTTTTTAGATTCTGTATGGAAAGTTGCTACTCTTTGGGTTTGGGCTAGGTTCTAGGGGACCTGGATTGGCCACCGTGAGAACGGGCTATTGGGCTCGATGGACCTTTGGTCTGACCCAGTAAAGTTATTTTATATTCTTATGCTCAGTCTTGGCCATGTTTAGTTTAAAATGGCGGTGAGACATCCAAGCAGCAATGTCGGACCGTCAGGCTTAGACTTGGGCCTGGATTCCTGTAGAAATTTCTGGCATAGAGAGGTAGATCTGGGAGTCCTCAGCTTCGAGTTGATACTGAAAACTATGGGAAGAGATCAGAGCATGGATGGGCAGACTGGATAGGCCATATAGAAATAGAAACATAGAAATAGACAGCAGATAAGGTAAATCTTGTAATTTGTTTTTAATGCAAAATTTAATCAAGACCCACAGCCAGAAAGACACAAGACAAGGGTATCATACACACGCTCAAGAAGAAACATAGAAACAGACGGCAGATAAGGGCCACGGCCCATCCAGTCTGCCCACCCCAATGACCCTCCCTATCTATCTCTGCGAATAGATCCCACATCTATCCCATTTGGCCTTAAAATCTGGCACGCTGCTGGCCTCAATGATCTGAAGTGGAAGACTATTCCAGCGATCAACCACCCTTTCAGTGAAGAACTTCCTAGTGTCACCGTACAGTTTCCCGCCCCTGATTTTCCACGGATGCCCCCTTGTTGCTGCGGGACCCTTGAAAAAGAAGATATCTTCCTCTACCTCGATGCGGCCCGTGAGATACTTGAATGTCTCGATCATATCTCCCCTCTCTCTACGTTCCTCGAGTGAGTAGAACTGCAACTTCCCTAACCGCTCCTCATATGGGAGCTCCTTGAGTATGGTCTTTATCTGCCTTTATTTTCTGTTTGTGAGGATGGAGAAGTATCTGGCTGGGGTGGAGGTATATGTCACTGTCTTGTGAAGCCCCCTTATGCATCGCTGCAACCTTGCGGGTCTGATAGATGTCCCTACATGCTGCCAGGTCTGACATGGATTTCCATGCCTGAATATTTTCAGTAGCTGATCCAATTTCTAGGATTCACTTCCTTAGGAAAAGTTATCCTTTTCTTTACTCCTTTCTTGTAAAAGTTTAAAAACATATTTATTTAAGCAGGCTTTTGGGTCATAATTGACTGCAGTACAGTACTCCCCCGATATTTGAAGGGGTTCCGTTCCAGGAACCCCTGCGAATCTTGAAAAACCGCAAATACGGTTTTTCATGGGGGGAGACTGGAGAGGGCAGTGGGAGAGGCAGAAGAGAGCGAGCGCAGGAAATCACTCGCTGTATGCTCCGACCGCCTCTTCCTGCTGCGTGTCAAAGCAGCTCCTGATTGGATAAGGCCCGCCTTAGTGCAGGAAGAGGCGGTCGGAGCATACAGCGAGTGATTTCCTGCACTCGCTGGCGCTCCGCCTGCTCTCTCCTGCCTCTCCCGCTGCCCTCTCCTTGTCGACGGTTCGTGGTTGGAAAATACCGCGAATGACCGGGACCGCGAACTGCCGACTGTGAACGACCAGGGGGAACACTGTAATTGTTTCTGGATTCGGTTAGTTCTTTGTTGTTTTTAATATCATGTTTATTTTATTACACATATATTTTGTTACCCAAGTACACTTTTTACATAATGTGGGATATAAATCTGTAAACAAATAAAATGAAGCTGTAGGTATCGGTTGGAGGAATGAGGGCTGAACGGCTCTATGTCAGGGATCTCAAAGTCCCTCCTTGAGGGCCACAATCCAGTCGGGTTTTCAGGATTTCCCCAATGAATATGCATTGAAAGCGGTGCATGCAAATAGATCTCATGTATATTCATTGGGGAAATCCTGAAAACCCACCTGGATTCTGGCCCTCAAAGACCGGAGTTCTCTACCCCTGGTCTAGCCTTACTTGCGTATGTTGTTCCAGAGTGTGAGTTGTGTGGACTTGGTTGGACTAGAAGAGGGGTAGGGAACTCCGGTCCTCGAGAGCCGTAGTCCAGTCGGGTTTTCAAGATTTCCCCAATGAATATGCATTGAAAGCGGTGCATGCAAATAGATCTCATGCATATTCATTGGGGAAATCCTGAAAACCCGACTGGATTCTGGCCCTCAAGGACCAGAGTTCCCTACCCCTGGTCTAGCCTTACTTGCGTATGTTGTTCCAGAGTGTGAGTTGTGTGGACTTGGTTGGACTAGAAGAGGGGTAGGGAACTCCGGTCCTCAAGAGCCGTAGTCCAGTCGGGTTTTCAAGATTTCCCCAATGAATATGCATTGAAAGCGGTGCATGCAAATAGATCTCATGCATATTCATTGGGGAAATCCTGAAAACCCGACTGGATTCTGGCCCTCAAGGACCAGAGTTCCCTACCCCTGGTCTAGCCTTACTTGCGTATGTTGTTCCAGAGTGTGAGTTGTGTGGACTTGGTTGGACTAGAAGAAGGGTAGGGAACTCCGGTCCTCGAGAGCCGTAGTCCAGTCGGGTTTTCAAGATTTCCCCAATGAATATGCATTGAAAGCAGTGCATGCACATAGATCTCATGCATATTCATTGGGGAAATCCTGAAAACCCGACTGGATTCTGGCCCTCAAAGACCGGAGTTCTCTACCCCTGGTCTAGCCTTACTTGCGTATGTTGTTCCAGAGTGTGAGTTGTGTGGACTTGGTTGGACTAGAAGAAGGGTAGGGAACTCCGGTCCTCGAGAGCCATAGTCCAGTCAGGTTTTCAAGATTTCCTCAATGAATATGCATTGAAAGCGGTGCATGCAAATAGATCTCATGTATATTCATTGGGGAAATCCTGAAAACCCGACTGGATTGCGGCCCTCGAGGAGGGACTTTGAGACCCCTGCTCTATGTGGATACGAGGGCACTATCTCCCTCCTCTCTCTATAACACTCTCCTCAGCTAACAAGACCCAGGGTCCCTGCCCAAACCAGATTTGCAAACTGGCAACTCTGGCAAATGGCGGAAGGCCCATTCAATTACAGACCAAATAGGCCAGTCAAATTGGTCCCTATCAAGCTAGGTCATAATGACATGGAATACAAGATAACTAATTATGAAAGATATAGGGCTCCTTTTACGCGAGGAATAGCGTGCGCTAAATTGCTGCCCGTGCTTGACCTTAATGCCAGCATTAAGTTCTAGCCGCGTAGCACGGGTTTAGCGCTCAGCTTAGTAAAAGGAGCCCATAGTAGGACCATCCAAACAACCCGTTTGTTCTATACAAGGTTTTGCATGGGTTGGATGTGCTAGTGAGGCTTGATTTTCTTTAATAATTTAAGGGCAGCAAATGTACCCATCCTGTGCCACTGGGGCAGAAGTAACGCGTGAAGTACAGCCTAAACTTTAAACCCAGTTCTGGGGCCTTCCAGTGAACGACATCTCCTCTTTGTGCTTCTAATTCGACCTAACCTTTTATGATAAGATTCAACTAGTCTGTGTATATCATTTTTACAGGAGCCTTTAATTAATCACAAAAACCCTCAAATAATAACCTAGGAGGCTGGTATATCATATAATGTAAACAGATTTCAGTGCATAGGACCTCCTATAACATATGTTATTCCAGGTCCGTATTCTGTTCAGTTTTAAATAACGTTACACGCTAACTATAAAGTTCTAATCTAGGGCCTCACAAGGCAGGTGTAAGGAGCCTTAGCTTATAGGAGAGGAGGAGATAGTGGATGCTGTGGATGGGCAGACTGGATGGGCCATTTCGCCTTTATCTGCCGTCATTCATTATTTACCACCAATTCTGTTGTATTCACTGGGACTTATTGACAGCTGACATAGGGGCTTTTGCCTGAGATATCACAGTTAGTAGGGTGTGGGTTGTTTTAAACTGGGTTTTAATTGTAATGTTTTTTTTGTTGTGTAGTTTTATGTACCGAATGTGATTTTATGAATCACATTGCTAAAACATTGGGTTTATTAACACTTCTTGGTCTCTGCTTCACCATTTAGTTATCAGTTTAAGCAATTAGGGAGGAGCAAGCGGTTTGTAGTTTCTGGGCCCATTTCACATTCAGGAAACATGTCATGCATCAGCAGTGTTCTAGCAAGTCAGGCGTTAGCAATAGTCCTTTGCCCACTGCAGCGTAAAAGACCTGGCAAGGGCAAGTCCTGTTCGAGAGACAAGAAACCAGTCCCACAGCAGGGGCTCCTCACCAGAAATCCTTTAGAAGAAAGGCCTAAGACAGGGGTAGGGAACTCCGATCCTCGAGAGCCGTATTCCAGTTGGGTTTTCAGGATTTCCCCAATGAATATGCATGAGATCTATTTGCATGCACCGCTTTCAATGCATATTCATTGGGGAAATCTTGAAAACCCGACTGGACTACGGCTCTCGAGGACCGGAGTTCCCTACCCCTCTTCTAGTCCAACCAAGTCCACACAACTCACACTCTGGAACAACATACGCAAGTAAGGCTAGACCAGGGGTAGGGAACTCTGGTCCTTGAGGGCCAGAATCCAGTCGGGTTTTCAGGATTTCCCCAATGAATATACATGAGATCTATTTGCATGCACCGCTTTCAATGCATATTCATTGAGGAAATCTTGAAAACCTGACTGGACTACGGCTCTCGAGGACCGGAGTTCCCTACCCCTCTTCTAGTCCAACCAAGTCCACACAACTCACACTCTGGAACAACATACGCAAGTAAGGCTAGACCAGGGGTAGAGAACTCCGGTCTTTGAGGGCCAGAATCCAGATGGGTTTTCAGGATTTCCCCAATGAATATACATGAGATCTATTTGCATGCACCGCTTTCAATGCATATTCATTGGGGAAATCTTGAAAACCCGACTGGACTACGGCTCTCGAGGACCGGAGTTCCCTACCCCTCTTCTAGTCCAATCAAGTCCACACAACTCACACTCTGGAACAACATACGCAAGTAAGGCTAGACCAGGGGTAGGGAACTCTGGTCCTTGAGGGCCAGAATCCAGTCGGGTTTTCAGGATTTCCCCAATGAATATACATGAGATCTATTTGCATGCACCGCTTTCAATGCATATTCATTGAGGAAATCTTGAAAACCTGACTGGACTACGGCTCTCGAGGACCGGAGTTCCCTACCCCTCTTCTAGTCCAACCAAGTCCACACAACTCACACTCTGGAACAACATACGCAAGTAAGGCTAGACCAGGGGTAGGGAACTCCGGTCCTTGAGGGCCAGAATCCAGGTGGGTTTTCAGGATTTCCCCAATGAATATACATGAGATCTATTTGCATGCACCGCTTTCAATGCATATTCATTGGGGAAATCTTGAAAACCCAACTGGACTACGGCTCTCGAGGACCGGAGTTCCCTACCCCTGGCCTAAGATGAGGCTTGAAAATGCCTGGGGAACGACTTTATTTCTCCTTTCATATTTTAAAATTATCTGTAATCCATAGTTGCCTGTTGAGCATCAAGACAGGTTACTATGAGGATTTTTGCACGAGGGTTTGAAAGTCAGGACCGGGTAGGGTTGCCAGATTTTACTTTAGTAAAAGCTGGATCCCTAGTCCTGACCTACAGGCCCACCCATCCCTGCCCCGTTATGCCCTTGTCCCGTCCCCAATTCTGCCTTATCCACAGCCCCCCCCCCCCCTGCTGCTTGCGCAGATGCCTTCCTGCCCAATGCAATTTCGAGGAAGCTTTTCAAAACCTGGATAAAGTGCCGGGTTTTGAAAAGCCTTCCGGACTCCCGGACGTGTCCTCGAAAAGGAGGACCTGAATGGGGAAATCCACACATCTGGTAACCGTAGGATTGGGAATTAGAATAAGCAAGGACAGGGGTGTCAAAGTCCCTCCTCGAGGGCCGTAATCCAATCGGGTTTTCAGGATTTCCTTCAATGAATAGGCATGAGATCCATTTGCATGCACTGCTTTCATTGTATTGCTAATAGATCTCCTGCCTATTCATTGGGGAAATCCTGAAAACCCGACTGGATTGCGGCCCTCGAGGAGGGACTTTGACACCCCTGAGCTAGGATGTCATCTAGCTCTTTGATCCACACTCAGCACAATTCTCAAAACGGCTCCAGCCGGCTTAGTGTGGCAGTATTATACTGGTCCATTGTCAGAATAGCTCACCGTGGTCTTTTCCGTGCTTCCTGGCAGACTCCGACTCTGCCATGCAAATGTATTACAACAAGGTCATAAATATTCATGTGGTAGTAAAATGGGCTCATTAATATTTAAAGCAGCACTCCGGGCAATTCTCTATCATCGCCGTGTGATCCTCCAAGCGTGGCGCTGGCTTTTGATGACCAAAAACTACTGGTTGGTCCGGGGAGTGCCGATACTGTGCGAAGCGCGTCAAAGGCGTGAGTTTCTGGCTGTGGCTCATCAGAAAAATTTATTTTAAAAATACACCGTTCGCATATATTACAATAAAGCAGCCGTTTCATCATAGTTTATTTAAATTTTGATTAAACGCTTATGCAAAGGTACAAAGCGTTGTACATAGTAATTTAAAATAGCTGGGAGACGAACATTTTAGATCATTAAACATAAACCAACAAAACAAACATACTTATGACATGAAAACTTTGGGGAAAAAGGGTAGAACTGCAATTTCTTAGAAAGAATACATAAAAGGGAAGGGGTAAAATGCAGACCTCACGGACCTGACGGATCTAAACCTTAAAAATCTGAGGTCCGTGCCGCCTGTAGTTAGTTTCTGGCTCTGACAATTTAGCGCTGCCGGATCCGTCTCAGCATAGGGAGGGGAAAGTATTAGGATCCGTCAGCGCTACAATGTCAGAGCCAGAAACTAACTACAAGCGGCACGGACCTCAGATTTTTAAGGACGTGCGGGTTTAGATCCGCGAGGTCCGTGTTTTACCCCTTCCATACATAAAAGGAAAATACAATAGGTAAGGAAACAAATTAAGCGGTGTGGAATCGAGTATGTACGTTAAAAATCAGTTATAGGCATCTTTAAAGAGCATTCAGCAAAACTGAAAAGGAAGAACTTGTAATGTGAACTTCACTTCAATATATAAACTTTCAACCAGAGAGGTGCTCAGAACCTTGAAAAACAAGGTGGAATAAATGCTAACTGGGGACCAGGAAGTGATGTAATCAAGGGTGACAAGGAAGAAGTTTTCACTCAGTTCCAGCTCGTTTGGCGGCTCTCTGAAGAAGCCTTTGGCGAAACGCGTTAGAGCCTGCTGGAGTGAGACAGCTTCCCGAAGCACCTATGCAAGTTAAGTTCACATTTGAAAAGCTTTGAAGTTATTATTTTTTTTCAAATGATGGATTTGGGATATTAGTTTAGTCTTTTTTGCAAAATATATTTTTCACCATATTTCTTTCTATCACGGGAGAGGATGCAATGATAGAACACTGAAATGCTTATAGGGGCTTGTCCCCAGTTAGCATTTATTCCACCTTGTTTTTCAAGGTTCTGAGCACCTCTCTGGTTGAAAGTTTATATATTGAAGTGAAGTTCACATTACAAGTTCTTCCTTTTTAGTTTTGCTGTATGGTTCTGCTTTTTGGGAGACATAGTTTAGAATTTGACCCAGTACTTTTCATTGGGAATCTTTAAAGAGCAAGCATTTTAAGCTACTTTTGAATTTCTGCAAGTTTTGTTTGGATCTGAGTTAAAGAGGGAGAGAATTCCAAATTAAAGGGGCGGTGACTGAGAAAATGGGTTTTAGCTTCAATACCTCAGCAGTGCCTACAAGGCATCAAAGATAAGCATAGGGTTACCAGCTTTTCCCGAAGGAAAATCCGTAGCCTTGGTCACGCCTCCAGGCCTGCCCAGTTTCACCCATGTCACACCCCATCCTGTCCCAGCCCCACCCCCCCTAACCTGTTTGCGCGTCGGGACAGCCTGCGCGGACGTGACGGCATCAAACGCATGTGCACATGCGACGTGATTATATCCTGCGCACCTGCGACACCGTGATGCCACGCACACATGCGACTTGACGATGTCGCACGTGTGCACGTGATGTCACCGCCCGTTCGCGGAGGCCATCCTGAGGTCAGAAGCTTTTCAAAACCCGGACAAAGCGCCAGGTTTACAAAAGCCGTCCGGACCCTCGGATATATCCTCCAAAGGACATGTCCAGGAAGACACAGACGTCTGGAAACACTAGATAAGCATGAATTCCAATTTTCCTTCTAGTTTTGAGCTTCTGATTAGAGAATGACACTTTGACAAAATTCATCACCGTTCCCGTCCCCGCAGATAACCGCGGGAAATAATCCCATGTCATTCTTTAGTTCCCCACTATCACCCACCCTCTTCAACCTATACACTGCCTCTCTCGGAACACATCTGAACAATCTAGGTATAATTACCTACAGCTACGCGGACGACATTACCATCCTCACACCTTACGATCAACCTAAACCCACCATGTCAAACATCCTACACAGAATACTTAATACAGTTACGATCTGGATGAAAGATCACAAACTTAAACTCAACCCAGACAAAACCAAACTCATCCTATTCGAAAATGACAAAATCCAAACCTCAAAAAATTTAGAAATCAACTCTATCAACTACCCCATCCAAACCACCATAAAACTACTAGGAATGACCTTAGACAGAAGCTGTACCATGCAACCACAAATAAATAATACAATCCAGAAATCCTTCACAATCATGAGAAATTTGAGACAAGTCCGGAAATTTTTTGAAAGAAATCAATTCCAGCTTATAGTACAATCTCTAATCCTAGGACTGCTAGACTATTGCAACATCCTATTCCTCCCATGCCCTGCTACTATGATCAAACAACTTCAAACAATCCAAAACACAGCCTTGAGACTCATCTTCTCATTAAGAAAATTTGACCACATCACAGAAGCTTACATCAACTCACATTGGCTACCAATCCAAGGAAGAATACAATTCAAATTCTACTGCATGCTATTTAAATCCCTAAACGGAGACAGTCCTTCCTACCTGAATAACCGCCTCAACCAAACATCCACACTCAGACACAGAAAAACGCACTCCCCATTCATACCCCCCCCGATCAATGAAGTAAGAAGATCAAAACTTCACGATGGCCTCCTAGCCACTCAAGCCGCAAAAATGGATACCCGAATTTCCAAACTACTGATGACCACATCAGACTACAAGACATTCAGAAAAGAAATAAAAACAATACTTTTTAAGAAACTCCTAAATCAGCCCTAACTTCACCTAATTTTACCTCCATGTACACAATTTACTGTAAACTGTAATTATCCTTACCTCGAAACTACCTAACTGCCACTCTAATGTATCTTCAATTCCTACATTGTAACCCCATTTTATAAATCTTTTTGTAAGCCGCCTTGAACCGCAAGGTAATGGCGGAATAGAAATCCCTAATGTAATGTAATGTAATGTAATATTTCAGCCTCAGTCCTTCTACACCAGCATTCTTCAAAGCAAAGCTGGGCCCATTCATACTCTGATTCTTATGTGAGCCAAGGATAATGAAGCCATTGTGACATCACTGATGTGATTGGCTCTTAGGCACTGGTGGAATGAGGCATTATGACATCACAATATCTGCTCTGGATACCAGAGACTGTCATTCTGTAGTGTCTGTTTCAACCTCAGTCCTTCTACACCAGCATTCTTCAAAGCAAAGCTTGCGGGTCAGTGGTTGTGGCCATTCATACTCTGATTCTTATGTGAGCCAAGGATAATGAAGCCATTGTGACATCACTGATGTGATTGGCTCTTAGGCACTGGTGGAATGAGGCATTATGACATCACAATATCTGCTCTGGATACCAGAGACTGTCATTCTGTAGTGTCTGTTTCAACCTCAGTCCTTCTACACCAGCATTCTTCAGAGCAAAGCTTGCGGGTCAGTGGTTGTGGCCATTCATACTCTGATTCTTATGTGAGCCAAGGATAATGAAGCCATTGTGACATCACTGATGTGATTGGCTCTTAGGCATTGGTGGAATGAGGCATTATGACATCACAATATCTGCTCTGGATACCAGAGACTGTCATTCTGTGGTGTCTGTTTCAACCTCGGTCCTTTTACACCAGCATTCTTCAAAGCAAAGCTTGCGGGTCAGTGGTTGTGGCCATTCATACTCTGATTCTTATGGGAGCCAAGGATAATGAAGCCATTGTGACATCACTGATGTGATTGGCTCTTAGGCACTGGTGGAATGAGGCATTATGACATCACAATATCTGCTCTGGATACCAGAGACTGTCATTCTGTAGTGTCTGTTTCAACCTCAGTCCTTCTACACCAGCATTCTTCAAAGCAAAGCTTGCGAGTCAGTGGTTGTGGCCATTCATACTCTGATTCTTATGTGAGCCAAGGATAATGAAGCCATTGTGACATCATGATGTGATTGGCTCTTAGGCACTGGTGGAATGAGGCATTATGACATCACAATATCTGCTCTGGATACCGGAGACTGTCATTCTGTAGTGTCTGTTTCAACCTCAGTCCTTCTACACCAGCATTCTTCAAAGCAAAGCTTGCGGGTCAGTGGTTGTGGCCATTCATACTCTGATTCTTCCCTCTCTCCTTAAAGAATGACATGAAGATGGTTTCCCGCGGTTATCCGCGGGGACGGGAACGGTGACGAATTTTGTCACCGTGTCATTCTCTACTTCTGATCTCTTCTGATAATTGGATTGTTCAGAGCAAGCCGCAGACTGTACCCCGAGTTTCCTTTGCCACGTCACTTGAAGTTGTAATCATTTTCAGGAAACAAGAGCACAGCTAAATGTGGTGAACGTGTCCTTGAAAATCTCATTCCATCGCCCTGGTGGTTTGGTGCAATTTGTGTGTGTTCATGTGCATTCATCTCTTTCTTTGGGGGGAAAGGTGTCTCTTCTTTTTTTGGGAAAGGTGGTAAGGTGGATGTCTAGACCCGGCTGACAGACGAGCTAATGCGTCAGGGAGAACTGAGCTTCCTGTGTGTGCTCTCTGAGACTCACAGCGATTTCTCTTCTCAGTAAATAGGATCTTCAGTGTTACATGTCTGGCCCTGCCTAAAGAGCTCTCTGTATCCTAGGCAGTGCTCGAGAGTGAGGCCTCTACCCAGCTGCTGAAACAGGCCTTTAAATGGATCCTTTGTAACTGCTACTAGAGGCTTTTCCACAGCAAGAAAGCGCTTTTGTCTTGTGAGCTGGAAAATGCTCTGTGTGTGTGTGTTTTGCTTCTTGGGAGCAGTCGGAAGAGGGAGGCTCTGGAAAACAGATTGGGAGAGGACTGCAGAGCTGGGATGTCTGTCTGCCTGAGGATCTATAAATGCCATGGGTTGACTTTGCAGAATGGATATCCTTGCTCAATGGCAAACACTTTTCAACAATTTATTTCATATTTGTTTTAAATCTGTATTCCAGGGTTTTTTGTTTTTTTTTAATGTATTCATGTTTATTGACAAAATCAATTTCTACACAAGCTGAATATCTTCAATAGTTTTAGTCACACCAAAATGATATTCATATAAATTTGTATTATCAGAAGAAGTATCTATGTGCCTGCTGCTCTTTACTTTCCATAAACGGAGAAAGAGACCTCGGTGTTTCTCCAGATTACTCTGAGGAAACTTTCTAAGGCAAATACTCAGTTGCCATAGAGAAATACATCCTAGGTCTCACAAAACTCCGTATTAGTTTTAAATATTATCAAATATCAAATATCTTAAAATGTGATTGGCCCAGAGTTACTTTCTCTTGCCTTGTTAAAGCCCAGATAAACGCCGAGTCGCCATTTTCTAAAAGAAAATCATTGAAGCGGCAGCTCTTCTTTTGAGAGTAAGCAATTTGAGTAGTGATAGATTAGAAATTGAGTTTTATGGAAAATTTTATTAGATTTATCATGTCTTTCAGAAAATCCCCTGATGCAGCCGATGTGCGAAACAGGGCCTGTCGGGATATCTATATGAAGCAGTGAATGATATATGATATTTGTTCCTGGATGCAGGGATCTGCACTAGGTCTTTGACTGCAGTCCGCAGCGATTTTTTTGCAGCACTATCAGATACGACTGTGTGGCGCAGTGGTTGGATCTACAGCCTCAGCACCCTGGGGTTGTGGGTTCAAACCCCGCGCTGCTCCTTGTGACCCTGGGCAAGTCACTTAATCCTCCATAGCCCCAGGTACGTTAGATAGATTGTGAGCCCACCGGGACAGAGAGGGGAAAATGCTTGAGTATCTGATTGTAAAAACCGCTTAGATAACCTTGATAGGCGGTATATAAAATCTTTTTTTTTTATTTTTTTATTTTTTAAGAAAAAAAAATAAATAAAATAAGATAAGTGCCTTGCCTACTATGAATGTTTAAATCACATTTTAAGATATTTGATATTTGATAATATTTAAAACTAATACGGAGTTTTATGAGACCTAGGATGTATTTCTCTATGGCAACTGAGTATTTGCCATAGAAAGTTTTCTCAGAGTAATCTGGAGAAACACTGAGGTCTCTTTCTCCGTTTATGGAAAGTAAAGAGCAGCAGGCACATAGATACTTCTTCTGATAATACAAATTTATATGAATATCATTTTGGTGTGACTAAAATTCATGTTTATTGAACCATCACTGATGCACAAATAAAACGAAATCCACAAAATACCACAGCTGAAATAACTTCCATAATTCAAACTCAACATGTTCCACTCATAAAGGGGAGAGAGTGGCCCAGTGGTTAAAGCTACAGCCTCAGAACCCACTCTACTCCTTGTGACCCTGGACAAGTCACTTAATTCCCCCAATGACCCAGGCGCATTAGATACGTCGGCATTCAGAACCCTGGTCCAATCCCTCGTACTAAGTCAACTCAACTACTGTAACATCGTCTACTTAGCCATTTCCCCAAAAAATATGCAACGTGTACAACTAATGCAAAATGCAGCGGTCAGATTAATCTTCGGACTAAAGAAATTCGATCATGTATCACCCTACTACCGGCAGTTACATTGGCTACCGATGGAAGCACGCATGAAGTTTAAATTCGCCTGCTTCTGCTTTTTAAAGCGCTAAACGGACTTGCCCCTAAATACATAATTGACCTTTTCTCCTTCTCTGCCAACAGACACAAGAGAAGCTCTCATTCCTACTTCGTTTCCCCCAGTTAGAGGTTGTAAACTGAAAAAGCCACCATGAACACCTTCTTTCACATCAAGCAGCATTGTGGGGTAAAGACCTAGATCAACTGCTTTTGCCCACTACTTATGAGGAATTCAGAAAACTTCTAAAAACTCAACTGTTCCTAAAGTATCTAGACAACTGACCCACTCATCTTCTTTCTCCTCCATAGTGATTCCTCTGTCCTATTGATCTCTTTCTCCTCAACAACGCATTTCCGGTCCTATTAACAATAGTGATTAACAATAGTGATTTACAATAGTGATACAATAGTGATTTACAATAGTGACACCATGAACACCTTCTTTCACATCAAGCAGCATTGTGGGGTAAAGACCTAGATCAACTGCTTTCGCCCACGACTTATGAGGAATTCAGAAAACATCTAAAAACTCAACCGTTCCTAAAGTATCTAGACAACTGACCCACTCATCTTCTTTCTCCTCCATAGTGATTCCTCTGTCCTATTGATCTCTTTCTCCTCAACAACGCATTTCCGGTCCTATTAACAATAGTGATTAACAATAGTGATTTACAATAGTGATACAATAGTGATTTACAATAGTGACACCATGAACACCTTCTTTCACATCAAGCAGCATTGTGGGGTAAAGACCTAGATCAACTGCTTTCGCCCACGACTTATGAGGAATTCAGAAAACATCTAAAAACTCAACCGTTCCTAAAGTATCTAGACAACTGACCCACTCATCTTCTTTCTCCTCCATAGTGATTCCTCTGTCCTATTGATCTCTTTCTCCTCAACAACGCATTTCCGGTCCTATTAACAATAGTGATTAACAATAGTGATTTACAATAGTGATACAATAGTGATTTACAATAGTGACACCATGAACACCTTCTTTCACATCAAGCAGCATTGTGGGGTAAAGACCTAGATCAACTGCTTTTGCCCACTACTTATGAGGAATTCAGAAAACTTCTAAAAACTCAACTGTTCCTAAAGTATCTAGACAACTGACCCACTCATCTTCTTTCTCCTCCATAGTGATTCCTCTGTCCTATTGATCTCTTTCTCCTCAACAACGCATTTCCGGTCCTATTAACAATAGTGATTAACAATAGTGATTTACAATAGTGATACAATAGTGATTTACAATAGTGACACCATGAACACCTTCTTTCACATCAAGCAGCATTGTGGGGTAAAGACCTAGATCAACTGCTTTCGCCCACTACTTATGAGGTATTCAGAAAACATCTAAAAACTCAACCGTTCCTAAAGTATCTAGACAACTGACCCACTCATCTTCTTTCTCCTCCATAGTGATTCCTCTGTCCTATTGATCTCTTTCTCCTCAACAACGCATTTCCGGTCCTATTAACAATAGTGATTAACAATAGTGATTTACAATAGTGATACAATAGTGATTTACAATAGTGACACCATGAACACCTTCTTTCACATCAAGCAGCATTGTGGGGTAAAGACCTAGATCAACTGCTTTTGCCCACTACTTATGAGGAATTCAGAAAACTTCTAAAAACTCAACCGTTCCTAAAGTATCTAGACAACTGACCCACTCATCTTCTTTCTCCTCCATAGTGATTCCTCTGTCCTATTGATCTCTTTCTCCTCAACAACGCATTTCCGGTCCTATTAACAATAGTGATTAACAATAGTGATTTACAATAGTGATACAATAGTGATTTACAATAGTGACACCATGAACACCTTCTTTCACATCAAGCAGCATTGTGGGGTAAAGACCTAGATCAACTGCTTTTGCCCACTACTTATGAGGAATTCAGAAAACTTCTAAAAACTCAACTGTTCCTAAAGTATCTAGACAACTGACCCACTCATCTTCTTTCTCCTCCATAGTGATTCCTCTGTCCTATTGATCTCTTTCTCCTCAACAACGCATTTCCGGTCCTATTAACAATAGTGATTAACAATAGTGATTTACAATAGTGATACAATAGTGATTTACAATAGTGACACCATGAACACCTTCTTTCACATCAAGCAGCATTGTGGGGTAAAGACCTAGATCAACTGCTTTTGCCCACTACTTATGAGGAATTCAGAAAACTTCTAAAAACTCAACTGTTCCTAAAGTATCTAGACAACTGACCCACTCATCTTCTTTCTCCTCCATAGTGATTCCTCTGTCCTATTAATCTCTTTCTCCTCAACAACGCATTTCCGGTCCTATTAACAATAGTGATTAACAATAGTGATTTACAATAGTGATACAATAGTGATTTACAATAGTGACACCATGAACACCTTCTTTCACATCAAGCAGCATTGTGGGGTAAAGACCTAGATCAACTGCTTTTGCCCACTACTTATGAGGAATTCAGAAAACTTCTAAAAACTCAACTGTTCCTAAAGTATCTAGACAACTGACCCACTCATCTTCTTTCTCCTCCATAGTGATTCCTCTGTCCTATTAATCTCTTTCTCCTCAACAACGCATTTCCGGTCCTATTAACAATAGTGATTAACAATAGTGATTTACAATAGTGATACAATAGTGATTTACAATAGTGACACCATGAACACCTTCTTTCACATCAAGCAGCATTGTGGGGTAAAGACCTAGATCAACTGCTTTTGCCCACTACTTATGAGGAATTCAGAAAACTTCTAAAAACTCAACTGTTCCTAAAGTATCTAGACAACTGACCCACTCATCTTCTTTCTCCTCCATAGTGATTCCTCTGTCCTATTGATCTCTTTCTCCTCAACAACGCATTTCCGGTCCTATTAACAATAGTGATTAACAATAGTGATTTACAATAGTGATACAATAGTGATTTACAATAGTGACACCATGAACACCTTCTTTCACATCAAGCAGCATTGTGGGGTAAAGACCTAGATCAACTGCTTTCGCCCACTACTTATGAGGTATTCAGAAAACATCTAAAAACTCAACCGTTCCTAAAGTATCTAGACAACTGACCCACTCATCTTCTTTCTCCTCCATAGTGATTCCTCTGTCCTATTGATCTCTTTCTCCTCAACAACGCATTTCCGGTCCTATTAACAATAGTGATTAACAATAGTGATTTACAATAGTGATACAATAGTGATTTACAATAGTGACACCATGAACACCTTCTTTCACATCAAGCAGCATTGTGGGGTAAAGACCTAGATCAACTGCTTTCGCCCACTACTTATGAGGTATTCAGAAAACATCTAAAAACTCAACCGTTCCTAAAGTATCTAGACAACTGACCCACTCATCTTCTTTCTCCTCCATAGTGATTCCTCTGTCCTATTGATCTCTTTCTCCTCAACAACGCATTTCCGGTCCTATTAACAATAGTGATTAACAATAGTGATTTACAATAGTGATACAATAGTGATTTACAATAGTGACACCATGAACACCTTCTTTCACATCAAGCAGCATTGTGGGGTAAAGACCTAGATCAACTGCTTTTGCCCACTACTTATGAGGAATTCAGAAAACTTCTAAAAACTCAACCGTTCCTAAAGTATCTAGACAACTGACCCACTCATCTTCTTTCTCCTCCATAGTGATTCCTCTGTCCTATTGATCTCTTTCTCCTCAACAACGCATTTCCGGTCCTATTAACAATAGTGATTAACAATAGTGATTTACAATAGTGATACAATAGTGATTTACAATAGTGACACCATGAACACCTTCTTTCACATCAAGCAGCATTGTGGGGTAAAGACCTAGATCAACTGCTTTTGCCCACTACTTATGAGGAATTCAGAAAACTTCTAAAAACTCAACTGTTCCTAAAGTATCTAGACAACTGACCCACTCATCTTCTTTCTCCTCCATAGTGATTCCTCTGTCCTATTGATCTCTTTCTCCTCAACAACGCATTTCCGGTCCTATTAACAATAGTGATTAACAATAGTGATTTACAATAGTGATACAATAGTGATTTACAATAGTGACACCATGAACACCTTCTTTCACATCAAGCAGCATTGTGGGGTAAAGACCTAGATCAACTGCTTTTGCCCACTACTTATGAGGAATTCAGAAAACTTCTAAAAACTCAACTGTTCCTAAAGTATCTAGACAACTGACCCACTCATCTTCTTTCTCCTCCATAGTGATTCCTCTGTCCTATTAATCTCTTTCTCCTCAACAACGCATTTCCGGTCCTATTAACAATAGTGATTAACAATAGTGATTTACAATAGTGATACAATAGTGATTTACAATAGTGACACCATGAACACCTTCTTTCACATCAAGCAGCATTGTGGGGTAAAGACCTAGATCAACTGCTTTTGCCCACTACTTATGAGGAATTCAGAAAACTTCTAAAAACTCAACTGTTCCTAAAGTATCTAGACAACTGACCCACTCATCTTCTTTCTCCTCCATAGTGATTCCTCTGTCCTATTGATCTCTTTCTCCTCAACAACGCATTTCCGGTCCTATTAACAATAGTGATTAACAATAGTGATTTACAATAGTGATACAATAGTGATTTACAATAGTGACACCATGAACACCTTCTTTCACATCAAGCAGCATTGTGGGGTAAAGACCTAGATCAACTGCTTTTGCCCACTACTTATGAGGAATTCAGAAAACTTCTAAAAACTCAACTGTTCCTAAAGTATCTAGACAACTGACCCACTCATCTTCTTTCTCCTCCATAGTGATTCCTCTGTCCTATTAATCTCTTTCTCCTCAACAACGCATTTCCGGTCCTATTAACAATAGTGATTTACAATAGTGATACAATAGTGATTTACAATAGTGACACCATGAACACCTTCTTTCACATCAAGCAGCATTGTGGGGTAAAGACCTAGATCAACTGCTTTTGCCCACTACTTATGAGGAATTCAGAAAACTTCTAAAAACTCAACTGTTCCTAAAGTATCTAGACAACTGACCCACTCATCTTCTTTCTCCTCCATAGTGATTCCTCTGTCCTATTGATCTCTTTCTCCTCAACAACGCATTTCCGGTCCTATTAACAATAGTGATTAACAATAGTGATTTACAATAGTGATACAATAGTGATTTACAATAGTGACACCATGAACACCTTCTTTCACATCAAGCAGCATTGTGGGGTAAAGACCTAGATCAACTGCTTTTGCCCACTACTTATGAGGAATTCAGAAAACTTCTAAAAACTCAACTGTTCCTAAAGTATCTAGACAACTGACCCACTCATCTTCTTTCTCCTCCATAGTGATTCCTCTGTCCTATTAATCTCTTTCTCCTCAACAACGCATTTCCGGTCCTATTAACAATAGTGATTAACAATAGTGATTTACAATAGTGATACAATAGTGATTTACAATAGTGACACCATGAACACCTTCTTTCACATCAAGCAGCATTGTGGGGTAAAGACCTAGATCAACTGCTTTTGCCCACTACTTATGAGGAATTCAGAAAACTTCTAAAAACTCAACCGTTCCTAAAGTATCTAGACAACTGACCCACTCATCTTCTTTCTCCTCCATAGTGATTCCTCTGTCCTATTGATCTCTTTCTCCTCAACAACGCATTTCCGGTCCTATTAACAATAGTGATTAACAATAGTGATTTACAATAGTGATACAATAGTGATTTACAATAGTGACACCATGAACACCTTCTTTCACATCAAGCAGCATTGTGGGGTAAAGACCTAGATCAACTGCTTTTGCCCACTACTTATGAGGAATTCAGAAAACTTCTAAAAACTCAACTGTTCCTAAAGTATCTAGACAACTGACCCACTCATCTTCTTTCTCCTCCATAGTGATTCCTCTGTCCTATTAATCTCTTTCTCCTCAACAACGCATTTCCGGTCCTATTAACAATAGTGATTAACAATAGTGATTTACAATAGTGATACAATAGTGATTTACAATAGTGACACCATGAACACCTTCTTTCACATCAAGCAGCATTGTGGGGTAAAGACCTAGATCAACTGCTTTTGCCCACTACTTATGAGGAATTCAGAAAACTTCTAAAAACTCAACCGTTCCTAAAGTATCTAGACAACTGACCCACTCATCTTCTTTCTCCTCCATAGTGATTCCTCTGTCCTATTGATCTCTTTCTCCTCAACAACGCATTTCCGGTCCTATTAACAATAGTGATTAACAATAGTGATTTACAATAGTGATACAATAGTGATTTACAATAGTGACACCATGAACACCTTCTTTCACATCAAGCAGCATTGTGGGGTAAAGACCTAGATCAACTGCTTTTGCCCACTACTTATGAGGAATTCAGAAAACTTCTAAAAACTCAACTGTTCCTAAAGTATCTAGACAACTGACCCACTCATCTTCTTTCTCCTCCATAGTGATTCCTCTGTCCTATTGATCTCTTTCTCCTCAACAACGCATTTCCGGTCCTATTAACAATAGTGATTAACAATAGTGATTTACAATAGTGATACAATAGTGATTTACAATAGTGACACCATGAACACCTTCTTTCACATCAAGCAGCATTGTGGGGTAAAGACCTAGATCAACTGCTTTTGCCCACTACTTATGAGGAATTCAGAAAACTTCTAAAAACTCAACTGTTCCTAAAGTATCTAGACAACTGACCCACTCATCTTCTTTCTCCTCCATAGTGATTCCTCTGTCCTATTAATCTCTTTCTCCTCAACAACGCATTTCCGGTCCTATTAACAATAGTGATTAACAATAGTGATTTACAATAGTGATACAATAGTGATTTACAATAGTGACACCATGAACACCTTCTTTCACATCAAGCAGCATTGTGGGGTAAAGACCTAGATCAACTGCTTTTGCCCACTACTTATGAGGAATTCAGAAAACTTCTAAAAACTCAACTGTTCCTAAAGTATCTAGACAACTGACCCACTCATCTTCTTTCTCCTCCATAGTGATTCCTCTGTCCTATTGATCTCTTTCTCCTCAACAACGCATTTCCGGTCCTATTAACAATAGTGATTAACAATAGTGATTTACAATAGTGATACAATAGTGATTTACAATAGTGACACCATGAACACCTTCTTTCACATCAAGCAGCATTGTGGGGTAAAGACCTAGATCAACTGCTTTTGCCCACTACTTATGAGGAATTCAGAAAACTTCTAAAAACTCAACTGTTCCTAAAGTATCTAGACAACTGACCCACTCATCTTCTTTCTCCTCCATAGTGATTCCTCTGTCCTATTAATCTCTTTCTCCTCAACAACGCATTTCCGGTCCTATTAACAATAGTGATTAACAATAGTGATTTACAATAGTGATACAATAGTGATTTACAATAGTGACACCATGAACACCTTCTTTCACATCAAGCAGCATTGTGGGGTAAAGACCTAGATCAACTGCTTTTGCCCACTACTTATGAGGAATTCAGAAAACTTCTAAAAACTCAACTGTTCCTAAAGTATCTAGACAACTGACCCACTCATCTTCTTTCTCCTCCATAGTGATTCCTCTGTCCTATTGATCTCTTTCTCCTCAACAACGCATTTCCGGTCCTATTAACAATAGTGATTAACAATAGTGATTTACAATAGTGATACAATAGTGATTTACAATAGTGACACCATGAACACCTTCTTTCACATCAAGCAGCATTGTGGGGTAAAGACCTAGATCAACTGCTTTTGCCCACTACTTATGAGGAATTCAGAAAACTTCTAAAAACTCAACTGTTCCTAAAGTATCTAGACAACTGACCCACTCATCTTCTTTCTCCTCCATAGTGATTCCTCTGTCCTATTAATCTCTTTCTCCTCAACAACGCATTTCCGGTCCTATTAACAATAGTGATTAACAATAGTGATTTACAATAGTGATACAATAGTGATTTACAATAGTGACACCATGAACACCTTCTTTCACATCAAGCAGCATTGTGGGGTAAAGACCTAGATCAACTGCTTTTGCCCACTACTTATGAGGAATTCAGAAAACTTCTAAAAACTCAACTGTTCCTAAAGTATCTAGACAACTGACCCACTCATCTTCTTTCTCCTCCATAGTGATTCCTCTGTCCTATTGATCTCTTTCTCCTCAACAACGCATTTCCGGTCCTATTAACAATAGTGATTAACAATAGTGATTTACAATAGTGATACAATAGTGATTTACAATAGTGACACCATGAACACCTTCTTTCACATCAAGCAGCATTGTGGGGTAAAGACCTAGATCAACTGCTTTTGCCCACTACTTATGAGGTATTCAGAAAACATCTAAAAACTCAACCGTTCCTAAAGTATCTAGACAACTGACCCACTCATCTTCTTTCTCCTCCATAGTGATTCCTCTGTCCTATTGATCTCTTTCTCCTCAACAACGCATTTCCGGTCCTATTAACAATAGTGATTAACAATAGTGATTTACAATAGTGATACAATAGTGATTTACAATAGTGACACCATGAACACCTTCTTTCACATCAAGCAGCATTGTGGGGTAAAGACCTAGATCAACTGCTTTCGCCCACTACTTATGAGGTATTCAGAAAACATCTAAAAACTCAACCGTTCCTAAAGTATCTAGACAACTGACCCACTCATCTTCTTTCTCCTCCATAGTGATTCCTCTGTCCTATTGATCTCTTTCTCCTCAACAACGCATTTCCGGTCCTATTAACAATAGTGATTAACAATAGTGATTTACAATAGTGATACAATAGTGATTTACAATAGTGACACCATGAACACCTTCTTTCACATCAAGCAGCATTGTGGGGTAAAGACCTAGATCAACTGCTTTTGCCCACTACTTATGAGGAATTCAGAAAACTTCTAAAAACTCAACTGTTCCTAAAGTATCTAGACAACTGACCCACTCATCTTCTTTCTCCTCCATAGTGATTCCTCTGTCCTATTAATCTCTTTCTCCTCAACAACGCATTTCCGGTCCTATTAACAATAGTGATTAACAATAGTGATTTACAATAGTGATACAATAGTGATTTACAATAGTGACACCATGAACACCTTCTTTCACATCAAGCAGCATTGTGGGGTAAAGACCTAGATCAACTGCTTTCGCCCACTACTTATGAGGTATTCAGAAAACATCTAAAAACTCAACCGTTCCTAAAGTATCTAGACAACTGACCCACTCATCTTCTTTCTCCTCCATAGTGATTCCTCTGTCCTATTGATCTCTTTCTCCTCAACAACGCATTTCCGGTCCTATTAACAATAGTGATTAACAATAGTGATTTACAATAGTGATACAATAGTGATTTACAATAGTGACACCATGAACACCTTCTTTCACATCAAGCAGCATTGTGGGGTAAAGACCTAGATCAACTGCTTTTGCCCACTACTTATGAGGTATTCAGAAAACATCTAAAAACTCAACCGTTCCTAAAGTATCTAGACAACTGACCCACTCATCTTCTTTCTCCTCCATAGTGATTCCTCTGTCCTATTGATCTCTTTCTCCTCAACAACGCATTTCCGGTCCTATTAACAATAGTGATTAACAATAGTGATTTACAATAGTGATACAATAGTGATTTACAATAGTGACACCATGAACACCTTCTTTCACATCAAGCAGCATTGTGGGGTAAAGACCTAGATCAACTGCTTTCGCCCACTACTTATGAGGTATTCAGAAAACATCTAAAAACTCAACCGTTCCTAAAGTATCTAGACAACTGACCCACTCATCTTCTTTCTCCTCCATAGTGATTCCTCTGTCCTATTGATCTCTTTCTCCTCAACAACGCATTTCCGGTCCTATTAACAATAGTGATTAACAATAGTGATTTACAATAGTGATACAATAGTGATTTACAATAGTGACACCATGAACACCTTCTTTCACATCAAGCAGCATTGTGGGGTAAAGACCTAGATCAACTGCTTTTGCCCACTACTTATGAGGAATTCAGAAAACTTCTAAAAACTCAACTGTTCCTAAAGTATCTAGACAACTGACCCACTCATCTTCTTTCTCCTCCATAGTGATTCCTCTGTCCTATTAATCTCTTTCTCCTCAACAACGCATTTCCGGTCCTATTAACAATAGTGATTAACAATAGTGATTTACAATAGTGATACAATAGTGATTTACAATAGTGACACCATGAACACCTTCTTTCACATCAAGCAGCATTGTGGGGTAAAGACCTAGATCAACTGCTTTCGCCCACTACTTATGAGGTATTCAGAAAACATCTAAAAACTCAACCGTTCCTAAAGTATCTAGACAACTGACCCACTCATCTTCTTTCTCCTCCATAGTGATTCCTCTGTCCTATTGATCTCTTTCTCCTCAACAACGCATTTCCGGTCCTATTAACAATAGTGATTAACAATAGTGATTTACAATAGTGATACAATAGTGATTTACAATAGTGACACCATGAACACCTTCTTTCACATCAAGCAGCATTGTGGGGTAAAGACCTAGATCAACTGCTTTCGCCCACTACTTATGAGGTATTCAGAAAACATCTAAAAACTCAACCGTTCCTAAAGTATCTAGACAACTGACCCACTCATCTTCTTTCTCCTCCATAGTGATTCCTCTGTCCTATTGATCTCTTTCTCCTCAACAACGCATTTCCGGTCCTATTAACAATAGTGATTAACAATAGTGATTTACAATAGTGATACAATAGTGATTTACAATAGTGACACCATGAACACCTTCTTTCACATCAAGCAGCATTGTGGGGTAAAGACCTAGATCAACTGCTTTTGCCCACTACTTATGAGGAATTCAGAAAACTTCTAAAAACTCAACCGTTCCTAAAGTATCTAGACAACTGACCCACTCATCTTCTTTCTCCTCCATAGTGATTCCTCTGTCCTATTGATCTCTTTCTCCTCAACAACGCATTTCCGGTCCTATTAACAATAGTGATTAACAATAGTGATTTACAATAGTGATACAATAGTGATTTACAATAGTGACACCATGAACACCTTCTTTCACATCAAGCAGCATTGTGGGGTAAAGACCTAGATCAACTGCTTTTGCCCACTACTTATGAGGAATTCAGAAAACTTCTAAAAACTCAACTGTTCCTAAAGTATCTAGACAACTGACCCACTCATCTTCTTTCTCCTCCATAGTGATTCCTCTGTCCTATTAATCTCTTTCTCCTCAACAACGCATTTCCGGTCCTATTAACAATAGTGATTAACAATAGTGATTTACAATAGTGATACAATAGTGATTTACAATAGTGACACCATGAACACCTTCTTTCACATCAAGCAGCATTGTGGGGTAAAGACCTAGATCAACTGCTTTCGCCCACTACTTATGAGGTATTCAGAAAACATCTAAAAACTCAACCGTTCCTAAAGTATCTAGACAACTGACCCACTCATCTTCTTTCTCCTCCATAGTGATTCCTCTGTCCTATTGATCTCTTTCTCCTCAACAACGCATTTCCGGTCCTATTAACAATAGTGATTAACAATAGTGATTTACAATAGTGATACAATAGTGATTTACAATAGTGACACCATGAACACCTTCTTTCACATCAAGCAGCATTGTGGGGTAAAGACCTAGATCAACTGCTTTCGCCCACTACTTATGAGGTATTCAGAAAACATCTAAAAACTCAACCGTTCCTAAAGTATCTAGACAACTGACCCACTCATCTTCTTTCTCCTCCATAGTGATTCCTCTGTCCTATTGATCTCTTTCTCCTCAACAACGCATTTCCGGTCCTATTAACAATAGTGATTAACAATAGTGATTTACAATAGTGATACAATAGTGATTTACAATAGTGACACCATGAACACCTTCTTTCACATCAAGCAGCATTGTGGGGTAAAGACCTAGATCAACTGCTTTTGCCCACTACTTATGAGGAATTCAGAAAACTTCTAAAAACTCAACCGTTCCTAAAGTATCTAGACAACTGACCCACTCATCTTCTTTCTCCTCCATAGTGATTCCTCTGTCCTATTGATCTCTTTCTCCTCAACAACGCATTTCCGGTCCTATTAACAATAGTGATTAACAATAGTGATTTACAATAGTGATACAATAGTGATTTACAATAGTGACACCATGAACACCTTCTTTCACATCAAGCAGCATTGTGGGGTAAAGACCTAGATCAACTGCTTTTGCCCACTACTTATGAGGAATTCAGAAAACTTCTAAAAACTCAACTGTTCCTAAAGTATCTAGACAACTGACCCACTCATCTTCTTTCTCCTCCATAGTGATTCCTCTGTCCTATTAATCTCTTTCTCCTCAACAACGCATTTCCGGTCCTATTAACTCTCCTCTTCCCCCATCTTAAATTCAATCAATTTGTACCTCGCTTAATCTATTGTAAACCGCATAGAACTTAATGGTATTGCGGTATATAAACTGTTATTATTATTATTATTATTAATCTGTCATCTCTTTTCCGTATAGAGAAACTCGTCATTGATCCGTTTCAGGCACCCTAGTCTCCTAAAGTTCAGTAAGTCGTTAAGGACCGGAACATATATTTAAATTGAAAATTAATACGGACTAAACTAAGGACTCCTTTTACTACGGCGCGCTAGCGTTTTTAGCGCACGCAGGAAATTACCGTGCGCTACGCTTCTAGAACTAACGCCAGATCAATGCTGGCGTTAAGGTCTAGTGTGTGTGACAACGTAGCGTGCGCTATTCCCCGCATTAAAGCCCTGGCGCACCTTGGTAAAAAGTTTTTCTTTGCATCACCAAATCTAAATGATGAGTAACCTTGAAAGGGACCTGGGGGTGATGGTCGACACATCACTGAAACCATCGGCGCAATGTGCGACAGCCTCAAAGAAAGCAAACAGGTATTACAACCAGGACGAAGGAAGTCATCATGCCGCTGTATCGCGCAATGGTGCGCCCGCACCTGGAGTACTGTGTTCAATACTGGTCACCGTACCTCAAGAAGGACATGGCGGTACTCGAGGGAGTGCAGAGGAGGGCGACTAAACTAATAAATGGTATGGAAAATTTTTCATACGCTGACAGGTTAAAAATGCTGGGGCTGTTCTCCCTGGAGAAGAGGAGACTTAGAGGGGACATGATAGAGACCTTCAAAATCCTTAAGGGCATAGAGAAAGTGAATAAGGACAGATTTTTCAAACTGTGGGGAGCCACAAGCACTAGGGGTCACTCAGAGAAACTGAAAGGGGACAGGTTTAAAACAAATGCTAGGAAGTTCTTTTTTACCCAGAGGGTGGTGGACACATGGAATGCGCTTCCGGAGGATGTGATAGGCCAGAACTCTGTACAGGGGTTCAAGGAGGGTTTGGATAGGTTCCTGGAGGATAAGGAGATAGAGGGGTACAGATATAACTAAAGGTAGTTTATAGAAATAGGCAGAAACCACTTCACAGGTCACGGACCTGATGGGCCGCCGCGGGAGCGGACCGCTGGGCGAGATGGACCTCGGTCTGACCCAGTGGAGGCAACTTCTTATGTTCTTATGTTCTTATGTTCTTAAGATGTTACATCGATTGTTGTGAATGACACAATTTATAGCATCCAGCCAACCATAAAGATAGTTGGCGTCATTTTTTTTAAATTTATATTTATTTGCAATTGCAAAGGGGAACATACAACCAAAAGATCGTTCCCTTACAATGAAAAATCAGCTTGACTTGTTGGTTCGAAAGGGTTTCTATACTTTATGGAAACTGAGAACTATTAGAGCAGGGGTGACCACACTTTTTGGGCTTGCGAGCTACTTTTCAAATGACCAAGTCAAAATGATCTACCAACAATAAAATTTTAAAAAAACACAACGCACACTGTACGCAGAGAAAATGTTAATTATCAGTTGTATTCGGGGGGGTTTTCAGAGGTCAAGGCAGATGACTTTAAATATTCAAAGTCACCTCAGTAGCAATTATGCATAAATAGACAAATATACCCCCCTCCCCTTTTATTAAACCGCAATAGTGGTTTTTAGCGCAGGGAGCTGCACTGAATATCCCTCGCAGCTCCCAACGCTCATAGGCTCTCTGCGCTAAAAACCACTATTGCGGTTTAGTAAAAGGGAGACATAGTGCAAAATATAGACAGCAGATATAAATTCTCAAAACGGACACATTTTTGATCACTAAATTGAAAATAAAATCATTTCTCCTACATTTTTGTCTGGTGATTTCATGAGTCTCTGGTTGTACTTCCTTCTTCTGTAAATCCAATATTTCTTTCTTTCTGCCCCCCTCCCCTTTTCTTTCTGTCTCTCTTTCTTTCTCTCTCCCCCTGCCCTCTCTTTATTTCTGTCTTTCTCTCTTTCCCTGCATGCCTGTCTTTCTTTCTCTCTCTCCCTGCTCCCCACAAAAGCCATCACGCTGATTTCTCCACTTCCCTGATTCTTTCTCTCTCCCTGCACCCCCCCCCCCAATCCATCACGTCACCATGCCGATTTCTCCCTGCTTCCTCAAGCCAGGTCTGGCGCAAACAAGCACCGGGCCTAAAAGCCTTCCCCCTCGCCCCCCGACGTCAATTCTGATGTCGGAGAGGAAGTTCCAAGTCAGCCAGGCAGCGTTTGGAGGCTTGTGGGTCCAGTGCTTGTCCACGCCTGGCCTGGCTCAGGGAGGCAGGAAGAACTAGATTACAAAGGCTACGCGATCAACTCGTGTTGCCTTTGCAATCTACTGGTCGATCGCGATCAACCATTTTGGAACCCCTGTCATAGAGCTTTATGGTTATAGAAACATAGAAACATAGAAGATGACGGCAGAAAAGGGCTACAGCCCATCAAGTCTGCCCACTCTGCTTACCCACCCCCTGTCTATGCCCTAATGACCCAATTTCCTTATCTTGACCCTCGTAGGGATCCCACATGGGTATCCCATTTATTCTTAAAGTCTGGCACGCTGTCTGCCTCGATCACCTGCACTGGAAGCTTGTTCCAATGATCAACCACTCTCTCTGTGAAGAAATACTTTCTGGTGTCGCCATGAAATTTTCCGCCCCTGAGTTTGAGCGGGTGCCTTCTTGTGGCCGAGGGTCCCTTGAGAAAGAAAATATCATCTTCCACTTCGACATGTCCCGTGAGGTACTTAAATGTTTCGATCATGTCTCCCCTCTCCCTACGTTAGTCGAGAATGTAGAGCTGCAATTTGTTCAGTCTCTCTTCGTACGAGAGACCCTTGAGCCCCGAGATCATCTTGGTGGCCGTCCGTTGAACCAATTCAATTCTGCGCACATCTTTACTGTAATGTGGCCTCCAGAATTGCACACAGTATTCCAGATGAGGTCTCACCATGGCCCTGTACAATGGCATTATGACTTCAGGCTTTCGGCTGATGAAACTTCTATTGATACAACTCAATATCTGCCTTGCCTTCGATGAAGCCTTCTCCACTTGATTGGCAGTTTTCATGTCTGCACTGATGATTGCAGATAAAGGCCAAATGGCCCATCTAGTCTGCCCATCCACAGTAACCATTATCTCTTTCTCTCTCCGAGAGATCCTACGTACCTATCCCAGGCCCTCTTCAATTCAGACACAGTCTCTGTTTCCACCACCTCTTCTGGGAAACTGTTCCACGCATCTACCACCCTTTCCGTAAAACAGTATTTCTTCAGATTACACCGGAGCCCATCACCTCTTAACTTCATCCTATGCCGTCGCATTGTAGTTGACTGCAGTTTCTCTATACTAGGGGTAGGCAATTCCAGTCCTCGAGGGTCGGAGCCAGGTCGGGTTTTCAGGATATCCACAATGAATATGTATGAGTTGGATTTGCATGCACTGCCTCCTTCAGATGCAAATCTATCTCATGCATATTTATTGTGGATATCCTGAAAACTTGACCTGGCTCCAGCTCGCAAGGACCGGAATTGCCTACCCCTGCTCTATACAGAAAAGAGATGAAAGATTGCTGCACAAGTTTCCGAAGATCCAAGTAATTAGATATATAAGAGTACAATATAAGGGTTGCACAATATTATTTGGGATTGTCTAGTAAAGTTCAACAGAGTCCTAGAGCAGGGATGTAAAAGTCTCTCCTCAAGGGCCGCAATCCAGTCGGGTTTTCAGTATTTCCCCAATGAATATGCATGAGATCTATTTGCATACACTGCTTTCATTGTATGCTAATAGATCTCATCAGGGCCGGATTTTCCTATAGGCTAACTAGGCTTCAGCCTAGGGCCTCAAGATCAAGAGGGGCTTACATTCAAATTGTTAGCAAAATTAAAAATTACACTATTCTATAAACAGTGAACACTAAAACACTGAACCGAAAATAAGGAGAAATTCTACGTTTCGGGATTAGAACCGGCTCCGGCCGCAACGGGGGCGCCGACTCGGCTTCTCCCTTTCTTTTTCTCGCCCTGGGAGGAGGATCGGGGAGGGAAAGACGTCAGTCCGGAAACAGCTGGGCAAAGCCCAGCCCCACAGGGAGAGAGGCAAAACGTGGATCCGTCAGGACAGGGCGGCCCAGACTGGCATCAGGGTTGGGGGTTTAATGGAAGGCAGGCAGGCAGGATGGCATGGGGGGGGTGTTCAATGGAAGGGGGATGGGAGGCAGGCGGGCATCGGAGGGGGGGGTGAGGTGAGGAAGGACGCACTGGGGGCACTATGGACATAGGAAGGGGAAATGTTCTGTGTTATGTTTGATTAGTTATTGTTACAAGTACTATATATGGTGCTGAGAATAAATGTCCAAATAAGTGTTCTCGACTTTTTTTTATTTTTTATCCGTGACACATTTTTTATAAAGGTTAGTACCAATAAGAACATGTTTCATTTAACATATTGATATATATCACAGTAATGATGTATTTTATTATCTCTTAAAAATGGGAGGTGAAAGGGTCTCATAAGTGGAATAGCCTAGGGCCTCTTTTCATCTAAATCCGGCCCTGGATCTCATGCATATTCATTGGGGGAATCCTGAAAACCCGAATGGATTGCGGCCATCGAGGAGGGACTTTGACACCACTGTCATAGAGCCTGAGCCTGTGTGGGAAAAACCCATTAATACTGAAAGCTCCGCCTTGTGCCAGAAGCATCTGGGTTTGAGCCAAAGTGAATTTCACATTCTGTGTGGGCACATTTTAGTTGTCAGACTGGCAGCTCTGGTATCCTGCTTTTTAATGCCAGGGGATGAGGAATCATCGGTTTAGCCTTCGGAGCAGTTGATTGCTAAATCCGCACCAGCTGTTTGTGCTAATCCCAGCTTTCTCCAGCTAATTCCCCAGAGCTCAGCTAGATTCTCCGATCTACAGGAGCCTTTTTTACATTTATTCTGTTCTGCTTTGTAATATCAGTTTGCCAGCGGAGACTGATCAAAAAAATAATTAGTGTGATGTCTGGGTGCACATGTTGCTAATAGGAGAAAAAAGGTTCAGGGGGAAAAGGTTGTGTTTTATGTATACAATTGTAATGGACTAAAACCTAAAGCAAATATTAAGATATCATTTATTATACTGCAGCCACTGCTAAGTCCTTTGGTAAACAAGGCAAGTGTAATTATGTCTTAGCTCCATCTTGGCCAGAAGTTTGATTTCTACCTTAGCAGTGGGTTTTTTTAAAAAAAAACATTTTGCTTTATTTTCACATTGATCTATACCTCTGACCTTAAAAATTATCAATTTTTATTATGGAATTGAAATATGTATATATTTTCTAGTATTTATATACCACTTATAGTCTAAATGGTGGTCTCACAATCTATCTAATGTACCTGGGGCAATGGGAGATTCAGTGACTTGCCCAGGGTCACAAGGAGCAGCGTGGGATTTGAATAAGAGGTCTGCACGGGAACGGGGATCGGGGGAATCCCGCGGGTCCCACGGGAATCCCCCCTAACCCACAGGACTCCCACGGGGATGGAAGGCTTTGGAAGCAGGGTTCGTCCATATAATATAATGGATACGTCAGCCTTAGTAAAAGAGGGGGTTTATAAGTTAATTACCTGAACAGAAAACAAAAAAAGGGTTCCACCAAAGAGATTCCACAAGGAAAACAGCAGCGCAAACACAAAAGAAACTGTGGAATTGATGATCCGGTCAGAAGTAATTGCTGCTTTTTATGGGGATGGGCGGGGATGGAGGGAACTCCTTGCGGGGATAGGTGGGAACAGAGAGGATCCTGATGGGGATGGGTGGGGACGGAGAGGATCCTGATGGGGACGGGTGGAGATGGAGAGGATCCTGATGGAGATGGGTGGGGATGGAGAGGATCCTGATGGGGATGGGTGGGGATGGAGAGGACCCTGATGGAGATGGATGGGGACGGAGAGGATCCTGATGGGGATGGGTGGGGATGGAGAGGACCCTGACGGGGATGGGTGGGGACGGGGAGGATCCTGGTGGGGACGGGTGGAGATGGAGAGGATCCTGATGGAGATGGATGGGGACGGAGAGGATCCTGATGGGGATGGGTGGGGATGGAGAGGACCCTGACGGGGACGGGTGGGGACGGGGAGGATCCTGGTGGGGACGGGTGGAGATGGAGAGGATCCTGATGGAGATGGGTGGGGATGGAGAGGACCCTGACGGGGACAGAGAGGACCCTGACGGGGACGGGTGGGGACGGGGAGGATCCTGGTGGGGACGGGTGGAGATGGAGAGGATCCTGATGGGGATGGGTGGGGATGGAGAGGACCCTGACGGGGACGGGTGGGGACGGGGAGGATCCTGGTGGGGACGGGTGGAGATGGAGAGGATCCTGATGGGGACAGGTGGAGATGGAGAGGATCCTGATGGAGATGGATGGGGACGGAGAGGATCCTGGTGGGGATGGGTGGGGACGGAGAGGATCCTGATGGGGATGGATGGGGACGGAGAGGATCCTGGTGGGGATGGGTGGGGATGGAGAGGACCCTGACGGGGACGGGTGGGGACGGGGAGGATCCTGGTGGGGACGGGTGGAGATGGAGAGGATCCTGATGGAGATGGGTGGGGATGGAGAGGACCCTGACGGGGACGGGTGGGGACGGGGAGGATCCTGGCGGGGACAGAGAGGATCCTGGCGGGGATGGGGAGGATCCTGGCAGGGACGGGGAGGATCCTGGCGGGGACGGGTGGGGACGGAGAGGATCCTGGCGGGGACGGGCGGGGGTGGGTGGGATTGCTGTCCCTGTGCAACTCTCTAATTTGAATCCACAACCTCAGGGTGCAGAGGCTGTAGTTCTAACCACTGGTGTAGAAATAAGTCCTAGAACTCAGCACTTGCTGCGGAGAAATGCACAAGAGTTCACCCGCTGGTCCAAAAACATGGGCAGGAGCTCAGCTCCTGTGGTAAAGAGATGTGCAGGAATGCTGCACCTGCTGTCAAACCCACCCCCCAGCCCTGTAGGCATGGGGGGGGCACCCTGGGACATAGAAGCCAACTTTTCAAAAACGATTAGGGGTGCTGAATTCATAACTCACAAGAAATTTCCCCTCACCCAGCACAGAAAACCACAAAAAAAACCCCAAATACTAAACCCCCCACCCCTCTTTTACAAAACCGTAACGTGGTTTTTAGCAGCAGCCACAGCAGTAACAGCTTCGAGCGTCGGAGCTGTTACCGCCACGGCCGGCGCTAAAAACCGCGCTATGGTTTTGTAAAAAGGAGGGGGGGGGGTAAATATTGAATGACTAGCCTGTATGTAAATGTCAAGCTCAGGGTGCTGCCACTCGCCTCTCGTCGTTTGTCAGCATCATTCTCCCTTTCTCTCCCTCCATTCAAGCCTTTCATAGCAGTTTCTGCAACCAGCCCCTCTCTTCCTTCAGCCCATCATCGACGCCATACTTTATCCCCTTAATATCTTCCTTGCTCCTCCCTCTGCACTTTTTATTTCATTCTCCTTTTGCACAGGCATAATTTGAGGTTTAAATAGCTCTCTCCCTGCTTCTCACGTCCCCTTGACCCAGACTTTTTTGCCTACACTCCCCAGCAAATTCCAGTGCACTTTTCCCTAACCCGTTGCTGTTCGATGCAGGTTTAGCTCACCCATCCCTTCACTGCTTCTCGCTCTCTACAGATGAGACCTCCTTTCCTTCGTCTTCAGTTTGTGACTCCCTATTGACCCCAGGCATGGATCATGTCCCTGCTCTGCTCTCCCTGGCTCCAGGCCCTTTCCTGTTTTCTCATTCCCTTATGCACGGCAGCACTTCACCTGGTCCTCATAGATTCCGGGCCAATGACCCCCCCCCCCCCCCCTCTGCCTGTACAATCTACATGAGATTTGTTGCCACACGCTCCCCCTGAGCTCTGGAAACCCAGCAAGGATTAGTTTGAAACCTCAGAGATTACACGTTGAGTGGGAAGACATAGTAACATAGTAGATGACGGCAGATAAAGACCCGAATGGTCCATCCAGTCTGCCCAACCTGATTCAATTTAATTTTTTTTTCTTCTTCTTCTTCTTAGCTATTTCTGGGCAAGAATCCAAAGCTCTGCCCGGTACTGTTTTTAGGTTCCAACTACTGAAGTCAAAGCTCACACCAACCCATCTACACCCTCCCCAGCCCATCCTCCCCCAAACGGCCATATACAGACACAGACCGTGCAAGTCTGCCCAGTACTGGCCGTAGTTCTTCAATATTTACTATTATTTTCTGATTCTAGATCCTCTGTGTTCATCCCATGCTTTTTTGAACTCCGTCACCGGAGCCCAGTGTATAGAAGCATGCACTCGTACTAAGCCACTATGGGGTCCTTTTATCAAGCTGCAGTAGGGGTTTAATGCACGTAATACTGTGCGTTAAACTGCCTGCCATGCTAGCCTCTAACGCCTGCATTGAGCAGGGATAGTTTTTTTAGCTGGCTGCGGGGGTCAGCGCGTGATAAAATGTCCAACGCGCTAACCCCACTAGCGCGGCTTGATAAAAGGACCCCTATGTTCCGGGCTGCCTGCAATGTGTTGCTCCAGTGGCCAAGGAACAAGAACCCAGCTCAGGGAACCAAGCTGAGACCTGGGAGATGGCTCTAGAGTTTTACCAAGAGCCAAGAGGGGAGTAAAGATTCAGCAACTAAACAGGAGGAATGCCAGAGAGCCAAAGCAAGAAACGCACAGAGTTTGTGAGACAATATAATAATAATAATTTATTTTTAGATACCGCCATACCCAAGAGTTCTAGGCGGTTCACAACCGTCAAGCTTAATACATGCAATGCAAATGAATACATCAAATTCAAATACATCTGAAAGATTCGGCAAAGTTAAATGCATACAATATAGAGAAAATACAAACAATTTAAAATAGAATAAAAAAGTATTGAATTAAATGATAAGATTCATTAAGATACCAGCCTGTTAAATAGTTGTGTCTTTATCTGTTTTCTAAAATTAAGATAAGAAGAAGCTTTTAACACGATTTTGGCAAGCCATGTATTCAGTTTGGCCGCCTGAAATGAAAAGGTTCTCTTGAGGAACCTCTTGTAATGACAGGATTTTATAGATGTATTCTTCGTGAACTTTTATTAGTGTAAGTCAAGGTAAAATGAGAAGTAAGATACCCTGGTAGCATGCCAAAAACTGTTTTATAGCAGATTCATGAAAACTTAAATAAGACTGTAGATTCCAACGGCAACCAATGAAGCTTTTGATAGAAGGGGGTAATGTGCTCCCATTTTTTCAAACCAAAAATGAGGTGAACAGCAGTATTCTGGACCACTCTCAATTTTTTAAGAATTTTCTTAAAAGCACCCAAATATAGAATGTTACAGTAGTCAAGAATACTTAAAATAGAAGATTGAACTAACAAGCGAAAAGAGGCTTCATTAAAGCAGTGATTCCCAACCCTGTCCTGGAGGACCACCAGGCCAATCGGGTTTTCAGGCTAGCCCTAATGAATATGCATGAGAGAGATTTGCATATGATGGAAGTGATAGGCATGCAAATTTGCTTCATGCATATTCATTAGAGCTAGCCTGAAAACCCAATTGGCCTGGTGTTCCTCCAGGACAGGGTTGGGAATCACTGCATTAAAGTACCGAGATGCTTTTCTTGAATATTAAATAAGAATGTTTTTCCAATGTAAGATGCTTGTCCAAAGTTATTCCCAATATTTTTAAGGATTGTTCGATATTATAATCCGTGTATGGCCGTTTGGTGGGGGATGGGCTGGGGAGGGCTTCAGTGGCTGGGAGGGTGTAGATGGGCTGGAGTAAGTTTTAACGGAGATTTCGGCAGTTGGAACCCAAGCACAGTACCGGGTAGAGCTTTGGATTCTTGTCCAAAAATAGCTAAGAAGAAAAAATTAAAAAAATTTAAATTGAATCAGGTTGGGCAGACTGGATGGACCATTCGGGTCTTTATCTGCCGTCATCTACTATGTTACTATGTGTACCATTGTTTCTTTAATTTTATTGTTGGGAGTTGCTAAAAAATTTTTTTAGTTTTTTCTGAATTTAATTTCAGTTTGAAAGCAGCCATCCAAAGTTCAATCTGATAGTAAATTTATAAACTCGGATGACAAACAGATTAGCAGGATGACTATAGTAATGTCATCCGCATAGATATAAAATTTAAGCTTTAGGCTCTATAACAAATTTCCCAAAGAAACAAGATAGATGTTAAACGAGTTGGGGGACAAAGGGGAACCCTGAGGAACTCCACAGGAGTTTTCCCAGCGATAGGACAGAATATCATCCTTGAACACCCGATAGGATCTTTTACCCAGGAATCCACGAAACCAGTTCAGGACAATTCCCGAGATTCCAATGGATTCCAAACAATCCAGAAGAATGGTGGGATCAACTCAGATCGAGTTGCAAAATCATAGCGCTTGTACATTACATTAGTGACTTCTATTCCGCCTGTACCTTGCAGTTCTAGGCGGATTACATCAGAAGATAACTGGACATTTCCAGGAAAAATTACAGTTTAGGGGAGTCTATGAAGGGGAGTTACAAGAGGAGTAAAAATTTGAGGGGGAATTTTACAGGGGGGGAAGGGGGAGGGGGAAGGACAGGGGGGGTTAAGATATCTGGATGAATTTTTTGAATAGCAGGGTTTTGATTTTTGATTTCTTGTACCTTGACTGAATAGTGAGTGCAAGTAAGTCAAACATAGAAGCCATGACTGCCATGACTGTCCCTTCTCCCCCTCCCGCCAACTTTGTCAATGATTTCCTGCCACCTCTTTCTGCTGGGCTATTTCTTTGGGCTCACATAGCCCAGTGCCTCCATCATTCTACCTCCTATGGGATGTAATGGGGAATAATAATTTTAAACTATTTGAGGATTAGAAACAGTGTTGCTCTCCATTCCCCCCTCGGTTCAATACCCCTCAATAGCAGAGCTACCAAGGGAAAGTAAGTTTCAAAAGGGAGATTTCCAGTTCATGGTATTCCATGCTTCTGCATCCTTCTAATGAAACACCATATTTACCCCAGTGACTGCAAGGTTGGAACAAAAGATCAGATAGCAGCAGAAACCCAGCTCAGTTAGCAATATACTGCAATCCATTTCCAGCCAGGGATTCTTGGGCTGGCTCAGTTGTGGAGCTGATAGATTTGAGCCGATCAAAGGAGATAGAGCAATTTTAAAATTAGAAACTGGGAAAAGGCTGACGGTCGCTCAAAAGAGCATGGTTCGGGACAAGGTATCTTTGAAAGATAGCGTCATAAAAGAGAAGATAGAGCATCCTGATAGTGAGATTGCAACACAGGCCACAGTAGACCAGATTTCCTTAATTACTTTCCCCAAGAGGGTTTTAAGATTTTTGAATGCTATAGTGAGAGGTTGTATGGTAGGGTAAATAGTGGGGTTCCTCAGGGGTCTGTGCTGGGACCGCTGCTTTTTAACATATTTATCAATGATCTAGAAATGGGAATAGCTAGTGAGATAAATAAATTTGCTGATGACACAAAGTTGTTAAATCGCAAGAGGATTGTGAAAAATTGTAAGAGGACCTTGTGAGACTGGGCGTCAAAATGGCAGATGACGTTTAATGTGAGCAAGTGCAAAGTGATGCATGTGGGGAAGAGGAACCCGAACTATAGCTACGTGATGCTGGGTTCTGTGTTAGGAGTCACTGCCCAGGAAAAGGATCTAGGTGTCATTGTTGAAGATACGTTGAAACCCTCAGCTCAATGTGCCGCAGCGGCTAAGAAAGCAAATAGAATGTTAGGAATTATCAGGAAAGAATGGAAAACAAAGATGGAAATATTGCAATGCCCTTGAATCGCTCTATGGTAGAGCCGCACCTCAAATACTGTGTGCAATTCTGGTCGCCTTATCTCAAAAAGATATAGTGCAATTAGGAAAGATACAGAGAAGGACGATGAAAATGATAAAAGGGACGGGACAGCTTCCCTATGCGGAAAGGCTAAAGCGGCTAGGGCTCTTCAGCTTGATGCGATAGAGGTCTATAAAAACTGAGCGGAGTGTACAGGGTAGATGTGAATCGCTTGCTCACTCTTTCCAAAAATACTAGGACTAGGGGGCATGCGATGAAGTTACTAATTAGAAGATGTAAAACAAAGCGTAGAAAATATTTCTTCAGAAAACGTGTCATTAAACGCTGGAATTTGTTGCCTGATAATGTGGTAAAATCAGGTAGCTTAGCAGGGTTTAAAAAAAAAAAAAAAAGGTTGGATAATTTCCTAAAAGAGAAGTCCATAGGCCATTATTGAGACGGCTTAGGGAAATCCACTGCTTATTCCTAGGATAATTAAGCAGCATAAAATCTGTTTTACCTCTTGAGATCTAGCTAGGTACTTAACCTTCCAATTACAATCAAGGGTGTTCCGTTGCAAGAAGTCTATAACATTAAAATCTTAGGTGTTACATTTGATCATAAACTCTCTTTTCACGACCACATCAGTAATATTGTCAAATCCTCTTTCTTTAGACTCCGACAAATTCGTTCTGTTTCCCAATTTCTTTGTGCTAAGTCTCTCAAAACTCTTATCCACTCTCACGTTATTTCCAAAATAGATTACTGTAACGCTCTGTATAACGGGATAGCTCAAATGGAAATCAAACGTCTACAGATCATTCAAAATACGTCCATTAAACTCATTTTTAAAGCAAAGAAGTTCGACCACGTAACACCGCTTCTTAGGGAAGCCCATTGGCTTCCAGTTACACATCGGGTAGCATATAAACTATGTCTGCTTACATTTAAATCTCTTCTCTTTAAAACCCCAGCTTTTATTTACAAGTTATTGATCCCATACACCGCCAATAGAACATTAAGATCCGCTGAAGAACATCTACTAACGATTCCTTCCCTTAAAATTATAAATACCCGACGACAGTTAATTTTTTCAGTTACAGCTCCCCAAACCTGGAATTCTCTCCCTAATCATTTAAGGGAAGAAACCAATATAGAAAAATTTTAAGGTAAACTGAAGAGTTTTCTCTTTAAAGATGCCTTTATAAATTAATCATTTTGTCTTTGAATCGATATCATTTTCTCTTTCCAAACTTTTATTGAAGTAAATTTAAATTTAAAAGAAAAAGAAGAAAGAAAAAAAAAGGGGTTTTATATATATATTTTTTTTCTTTCTTTCCCCCTTTCCTTATGTGCCCTCCTTATTTGTCTCTTTATCTTTTAAATATATTGTAATTCTTTCCCATCTCCTCCCTTATGTTTCTTGTCTTATCAAATTTGTTAATAATTTTGTCAGTCTTATTTATTGTATTATTCCCCTTACATTGTAATTTTATCAATATGTTAATCGCTTAGAATTTGGATTAAGCGATAAATCAAATCATTATTAAACTTGAAACTTGAAACTTGGTATCTGGGTTGGCCACTGTTGGAAACAGGATACTGGGCTTGATGGAGCTTCGGTCTGTCCCAGTATGGCTATCCTTATGTGAGCCAAGTATAGGACAATAAAGCTATTGTGACTTCACAGATGAATTTGGCTCTTAGGCATTGGTGGAATGAGGCATTATGACATCACAATACCAGCTCCGGAATGTTGCTACTCTTTGGGTTTCTGCCAGATACTAGGGACCTGGGTTGGCCACTGTTGGAAACAGGATACTAGGCTTAATGGACCTATTCTCTGTCCCAGTACAGCAATTCTTATGTCATTATGTGAGCAAAGTATAGGACAATCAAGTCATTGTGACATCACTGATGAAGTTGGCTCTTAGCCATTGGTGGAATGAGGTATTATGACATCACAGTCTCAGCTTTGGAATGTTGCTACTCTTTGGGTTTCTGCCAGGTACTTGGGACCTGGGTTGGCCACTGTTGGAAACAAGATACTGGGCTTGTTGGACCTTCGGTCTGTCCCAGTATGGCTATCCTTATGTGAGCCAAGTATAGGACAATAAAGCCATTGTGACATCACTGCTGAGGTTGGCTCTTAGGCATTGGTGGAATGAGGCATTATGACATCACAATCTCAGATCTAGAATGTTGCTACTCTTTGGGTTTCTGCCAGGTACTTGGGCTTGTTGGACCTTCAGTCTGTCCCAGTAAGGCAGTTCTTATGTTCTTATGTACTTGGTTGTTACTCAGTTGAACTATATTGATTATTGATAGTGGAAGGCCTATATTTATTTATTTATTAATCACCTCTTCATGAAGAGATTCACCAAAAGTATTTTCCCTATCTGTCCTTGCAGGTTCACAATCTGACTTTGGAGTATTAAAGTTGACTTGCCAGAGCTACAAGGAGCAGGCTAGGATTGAACTCATAACCTCAGGGTACGGAGGCAGCAGCTCTAACCACTAGGGTTGGGGGGGGTGAGGGGTAAGTGAGAAAATCTGCCTGAACCCTCAAAATTTGATTGAAATCAAATGGTAACAGAGACCTTTGCTGAACAACCTGAGCTCAGCCCTGGCTATTACCAAGTACAGACCAATGGTATGGGAGGGTATAAAGCTAAAATTTGGGCAGGTTTTGTTTTTTTTTCATTAACATAAGAACATAAGCAATGCCTCCACTGGGTCAGACCCGAGGTCCATCGTGCCCGGCAGTCCGCTCACGCGGCGGCCCAACAGGTCCAGGACCTGTGCAGTAACCCTATATCTCAGGGGTCTCAAAGTCCCTCCCTGAGGGCCGCAATCCAGTCGGGTTTTCAGGATTTCCCCAATGCCTATGCATGAGATCTATTTGCATGCACTGCTTTCATTGTATGCTAATAGATCTCATGCATATTCATTGGGGAAATCCTGAAAACCCGAATGGATTGCGGCCCTTTGAGGATCGACTTTGTCTGTGGTGTTGATGAGGAGCTGTGGAAGGTATTTGGGGGTAAAGTTTGTAGGCCTGCTTTATCAGTTTTTGCAACTCAATCTCTATTTTATTTTGTACATTGGCCATTATGGACCCCTTTTAAAGTCTCTAGATCAGTGGTTCCCAACCCTGTCTTGGAGGACCACCAGCCAGTCAGGTTTTCAGGATAGTCCTAATGAATATGCATGGAACAGATTTGCATGCCTGCCACCTCCATGATATGCAAATCTCTCTTATGCATATTTATTAGGGCTATCCTGAAAACCTGACTGGCTGGTGGTCCGCCAGGACAGGGTTGGGAACCAATGCTCTAGATCAGGGGTAGGGAACTCCGGTCCTTGAGAGCTGTATTCCAGTTGGGTTTTCAGGATTTCCCCAATGCATATGCATGAGATCTATGTGCATGCACTGCTTTCAATGCATATTCATTGGGGAAATCCTGAAAACCCGACTGGACCGCTGCAGATTAATTAAAGACAGCAAAAAGTTTGCTATTTTCTATACGGCAACAAATATCTAAATAGTCTGTTGGACAATTTTGAAAAGAGAAATGTGTATCAGAGCAGACTGTTAAAACAGATGTTTAAAAGAGCAAATTTAAACAGTTTTAAAAAGAGCAGTTAATAAGACAGAAAATAAGACAATCTTTTTTTTTTTTTTTATAAAAAGAGACCAAAAGAGAATTTACTTCCCCCCTCCACTTTTACAAAACCGTCCGGTGTTTTTTAGCGCCGGCCGTGGCGGTAACAGCTCCAACGCTCATAGAATTCCTGCTTGGAACGCTCTCCCGGAGGAGGTCGTGATGGAGACCACCATTCCGGGATTCAAGGGCAAGTTGGATGCACACCTTCTCACAAATCACATTGAGGGATACGAGTAAACAAGGTTTCTCCGCAGGGAACACCTGGCTTGGCCTCCGCGGGAGCGGGTCGCCGGACTGGATGGACCTAGGGTCTGATCCGGTGAAGCCATTTCTTATGTTCTTATAATAATTACAAAATTTTGTTGGGCAGGTAAAAAACCAAAGTTATCTTTTGAATTTTTATTGGGATCAGGGATGACAGGTGGACTACGACTCCCAGATCTTCGTATATACATTTGGGCTTGTCTGTTGCGACATTTAAGGCATTGGGTTCTTGAAGATGATTTGTTTACTCCTTTGTCTTATGACACGGCATTTTTTTCATCCATTACATTTAATTCAAGTGCCTAGGTCAAGATCATCTTAGGTATAATTCTATTTTGACTCTACTGAGATCAGTTTGGAGTAGATTGTTGAAATTTTGGGAGTATCATCCGAGTGTAACAGATTTTTTTGGCCTATTCAAGGAAATGGTGATTTTAACCCGGGAATGACTAATGGCATTTTTTAGATCTTGGGGGGAAATAAGGGGGTTCGTTTTACTGCACAGATTATGAATGAGACGGGGAAGATAAAAAGGTTTCCAGAACTTTCCTTAAATGTAGGCATGGAGCTTGCAGGCACGGGGCAGGGACAGGAAAAGAACTCGCCGGGACGGGAAAATGAGTTCCCACAGGGACAGGGAAACATTTGTCCCTGTGTCATTCCCTAGTACAGTGTTTTTCAACCTTTTTACACCTATGGACCGGCAGAAATAAAAGAATTATTCTGTGGACCGGCATCGATCCATGGACCGGCGGTTGAAGAACACTGGGCTAAGTCGTGGACCAGACCCCGCCCATCTCCACCCCAGACCCCGCCCCCATCATAGTACTAATTGCACCTTGCACGTCCTGGGCCTCATCTGGAAGCCTTCCCTCTGTCGTTGCAACGTCAGAGAGAAGGCTTCCGGTTCAGGCGCAGGATGCCCGTAGAAGCCACTGCCCGTGGCTTTGTGCACTGAAGGAGCTGTCTCGAAGATAATGCCGCATCGATCGCACTGTGGACCGGCGGTTGAAGAGCACTGTTTTAGGCCTGATGCACGTGCTGGCCCTGTGGCCCGGCAGGAAATTTCTGTGGACCGGCACTGGTCCGTGGACCGGTGGTCGAAGAACACTGCCCTAGTACAGCCAAGCAGCCACCACTCATTCCCCAGGAGAGAGAAAGAAGGGAAGTTTCCCAGCCTTACCCTTGGGGAGGGCCAACCGTGCATGGTTATCCTTGCGTTATTGGGCATTCTGGCCCAGCGGCTCCCTTCTATTTTGTCTGAATTTACAAGGGATTTTTGCAGAGAGATTAACTGGGAGACAGGGTTGGGTCTTATTTACATGTTATCAGAAGTTCTGTATATATTGCATTAGATGCAGATGTCTCACTGGAACTGCACTTCACTGTGCACTTATTTGTGGGAGAGAATAAGAAATGCTTTAAATAAATAGAATTAATCAGAGGCTTAAATAACGGTTCTCTCCGTCTTTGGCTGAAAGTTGAGCAGCTCGGCACCCTCCCCCACACAATAAGGCAGTCACAAGTTATTTTAAACCACTCAACAATCCTGCCTCATTTAGTTCTGTGTCCACTGCCGTTCGCAAACTGATAGTGATGCTTTAAGAATTATTTAGAAACACAGCCAGATGCTTACTCATCTTCTGGTGCCCTCAAAAGTGCAGAAACTGAAGATCTGACTAGTGTCTTCCGCTATGCAAGTGAGCGCTAGCCTTTGTGGAATGTTCTAGCAGGAATACTGTGACCTGATTGGTACTGGCCTGGATGAATGTTCTGGGTATCTTACGGGCCGCATCGAGGCGGAGGAAGATATCTTCTTTTTCAAGGGTCCCACGACAACAAGAGGGCATCCGTTGAAAATCAGGGGCGGGAAACTACGAGGTGACACCAGGAAATTCTTTTTCACTGAAAGAGTGGTTGATCGCTGGAATAGTCTTCCACTACAGGTGATTGAGGCCAGCAGCATGCCTGATTTTAAGGCCAAATGGGATCGGCACATGGGATCTCTTCACAGGGCAAAGGTAGGGGAGGGACATTAAGGTGGGCAGACTAGATGGGCCGTGGCCCTTATCTGCCGTCTATTTCTATGTTTCTATGTTTCTATGACTCCACAATTGTATACGGCAGGGCTGCCCAAGTCCGGTCCTCGAGATCTACTGGCAGGCCAGGTTTTCAGGATATCCACAATGAATATGCATGAGAGAGATTTACCTGCACTGCCTTCTGGGTATGCAAATCTCTCTCATGCGTGTTCATTGTGGATATCCTGAAAACCTGGCCTGCCAGTAGATCTCGAGGACTGGATTTGGGCAGCCCTGGTATACGGAATGTCACGACTGGATGACCGCTTGATGGGGACCACTAGTGGGCTCTTGGCCTAAGAACATAAGAATTGCCATACTGGGACAGACCGAAGGTCCATTGAGCCCAGTGTCCTGTTTCCAATAGTGGCTAACCTAGATCCCAAGTACATAGCTAGATCCCAAGTAGTAAAACAGATTTTATGGAATAAGCACTGGATTTCCCCAAGCCATCTCAAAAGTGGCCTATGGATTTCTCTTTTAGAAAATGATCCAAACCTTTTTTAAACCCCGTTACGCTAACTGATTTCACCACATTCTCTGGCAACGAATTCCAGAGTTTAATTACACATTGTGTGAGGAAATATTTTCTCCGGTTTGTTTTAAATCTACTACTTAGTAGCTTCATCGCTTGCCCCCTAGTCCTAGTATTTTTAGAAAGAGTGAACAAGCGATTCACATCTATCCTTTCCACTCCACTCAGTATTTTATAGACCTCTATCATATCACCCCTGAGCCGTCTCTTCTCCAAGCTGAAGAGCCCTAGCCACTTATCTCATCCCATTCCTTTTATCATTTTTGTCAGCCTTCTCTGTACTTTTTAAAAATTTTGCAATATTTTTTTTTTGAGTTATAGCAACCAGAACTGGTTGGGCATGTTCACATACAACAGCTATATTTCCCTTGGGGATGAGCCTTCTGGTACTCAGAAATTTCCAGGGCTTAAAGCACGATGGAAGGCAGGCAAGTGGTCAGACAAGTTGGGTCAACATCAATGGATCAGAAACAGTACAGAAGCACCTGTTCGAGAACAGGCACTGGAATTAGGGCTGGTAGAACTGGAAGGGAAGCTAAAGGCCGAAATGAACATCAATATGCTTGAAATGTCTAAGTAGCGTAGTGGTTAGTACAAGGACTGTAAGGGATCCAGGTTCAAATCCCACTTCAGCTCTTTGTTTTTATATATGATTTTGTAATTGTGAGCTCTCCAGAAATAAACTCGCTGGTTAAGAAATTTTTTTTTTATGTTACGAATGCTGAGGAAGGTTAGATCTCTTTTCCATCAACGTTAATTTTTCTATCTCAGCTAGATTACTATTAATGCCATTTATCTTGGCATCACAAAGATCTGCCTCCAAAGACTACAATTGATTCAGAATACCGCTGCGAAGTTGATTTATGAAAAAAGCAAATTCGACCACTTGACTCCATTGGCTCCCGGTTTATCTCAGAATCCAGTTGAAATGTTTTTGTATTATTTTCAAAATTTTATATGAACAAAAGAACATAAGAATTACCGCTGCTGGGTCAGACCAGTGGTCCATCGTGCCCAGCAGTCCGCTCTCACGGTGGCCCCTAGGTCAAAGACCAGTTCCCTAAATGAGACCAGCCCTACCTGCATACATTCCGGTTCAGCAGGAACTTGTCTAACTTTGTCTTGAATCCCTGGAGGGTGTTTCCCCCTATAACAGCCTACGGAAGAGCGTTCCGGTTTTCTACCTCTCTCTGGGTGAAGAAAAACTTCCTTACGTTTGTACGGAATCTATCCCCTTTTAACTTCAGAGAGTGCCCTCTCGTTTTCTCTACCTTGGAGAGGGTGAACAACCTGTCCTTATCTACTAAGTCTATTCCCTTCATTATCTTGAATGTTTCGATCATGTCCCCTCTCAGTCTCCTCTTTTCAAGGGAGAAGAGGCCTAGTTTCTCTAACCTCTCGCAGTACGGCAACTTCTCCAGCCCCTTAACCATTTTATTCGGTCTTCTCTGGACCCTTTTGAGTAGTACTATGTCCTTCTTCATGTACGGCGACCAGTGCTGGATGCAGTATTCCAGGTGGGGGCGTACCATGGCCCAGTACAGCAGCATGATAACCTTCTTCGATCTGTTCGTGATCTCCTTCTTTATCATTCCTAGCATTCTGTTTGCCCTTTTCGATGCTACCGTACATTGCGCGGACGGCTTCATCGACTTGTCAACCAGTACTCCCAAATCTTTTTCCTGGGGGGGGGGCTCTCCGAGTACCGCACCAGACATCCTGTATTCATGTATAAGATTTTTGTTATCAACATGCATCACCTTACACTTATCCACGTTAAACCTCATTTGCCATGCCGCAGCCCATTTCTCGAGATCTTCGCAATCCTTCTGCATCTTCACTACTCTGAATAGCTTTGTATCGTCTGCAAATTTAATCATCTCGCTTGTCGTACCAATTTCCAGGTCGTTTATAAATATGTTGAAGAGCACGGGTCCAAGCACCAAACCCTGCAGCACACTCTCGTGCTGCAGTCCAAGTATTGTCCATTTACCCCTCACTCTCTGTTACCTATCCGTCAACCAGTTTTTTATCCACATGAGTATTTCGGCCTCGATTCAATGGCTCGCAATTTTTCGAAGTAATCGTTCACGCGGGACCTTGTCGAAAGCCTTCTGAAAATCCAGATATACAATGTCGACTGGGTCACCCTTGTCTATCTGCCTGTTTACTCCCTCGAAGAAGTGCAGCAAGTTTGTCACGCAATATCTTCCCTTGCTGAAGCCGTGCTGGCTGGTCCCCATCAGACCGTATCCGTCCAGGTGATCAATGACGCAGTCCTTTATCAGCGCCTCTACCATCTTTCCTGGTACCGAGGTCAGACTCACCGGTCTGTAGTTTCCCGGATCTCCCCTTGAACTTTTCTTGAAGATCGGCGTAACATTCGCCTCTTCCCAGTCTTCCGGAATCCTTTCCAATTTGATCGATAGATTGGCTATTTAGTTGAAGCCCCTGGTATTTTTGTTCCTCTTCTATGGGATGTTTACAGATTTTCATATGCGAGAGGCACTCAACGATTTAAACTTTCCCTCCCTTCGAGGAAAGGAACTCAAGGAGTCAAGAATTTTAGCCTTTTTAAAAATTTCCCCAATTATGGAATGAACTTCCTTTAATTTTGAGGTGTTTTCAATGTTGAGCTCTTTTCAATCTTTCCATAAATCTTTAAAAACTTTTCTATTTGCTAAACATTTTGAAAATTAATCCTCTTGTATTTTAGCTTATTTTTTAACTTATTGTTAACCACGTCGAGCTTCCTCTGGTTGAAGACCTGGTATATAAAGTTAAGTTTTAGTTTAGAAACAGAAATATTTACTGCGCCCAAATATATAAGCCATCTGCAAGCCTAGAGGCTCTATAAGGGTATATATACATTTAGGGACAAAGGGAATGAGGCTGGTCCTGGAGGGCTCACAATTACAAAACAAGAGCTAAAGTGGGATTTGAACTAGGTTTGCTTTTTGGAAGTAGACTGAAAACTATAAGGGTGTTTATAAGACTGGATGGGCCATTTGGCCTTTATCTGCCATCATGATTCTATGTGTCTCTCTCATATTTCCTTCTCAGTTCTTAGAGTATTAATTGGCTTTCCTAAGCCATTATTGTCTTTCAGTCATGGAACAGAAGCTTAGACAGGAATATTAAGAAATGCAGGCTTTAGCACAAATTAGCTACGGAGGTGGATTATATACTGAAATGGACCAGGAGTGAAACAGAGCCGAACTGAGCACACTCAACAGCACCTCAGATGACCTTGAGGTGAGACCTCAGCGGTTTTTACAGTATACCCACAAAATGGTGTGCATCTGTTCTGATATGAAAGCATTGCTAGAGATCAGAACAGCTTGTGCAAGCATTAAAACCTTTTTATTTTTATTTACATTACATTGCATTACATTAGTGATTTCTATTCCGCCTGTGCCTTGCGGTTCTAGGCGGATTACAAATTATAAGAGATCTGGACATTACCGAGAGAATTGCGTAACAAAGATTATCTAGAGAAATTACTTTATTTATCTAATCTAATCTGATCCTTAGGTTTCTATACCGCATCATCTCCACGTTCGTAGAGCTCGACGCGGTTTACAGTAGGAGAAATAGGAAGGAACTACAACAGAGGGTTAGAGGTAGAAGTGTGAAGAAAATTTAGAGGACTTGGGATGCCAAGATATAAGAGTTTCCTTGATTCCTAAGTTGGAGGGAGACTTACATTTTTTGAGAAAAGCCAGGTTTTCAGATGTTTGCGGAAAACTTGGAGAGAGCTCAAGTTCCGAAGAGGGGAGGTAAGGTTGTTCCAGAGCTCAGTGATTTTGAAGTGGAGGGAGCATGCCACCATGGACCTGATCAAATTCAGTCGAGGATTTGTATGTGTGTATGGATGTTTGTCTGGCCATTAGGTGCTGGAGGGGGTGAGATGCATGCATGGTGGGTAAGGAGTGTATATGGATGATATATGGAGTTGGAGGGGTGAGGCTAGTTTGTGTGAGTGTCTGGGTTAAGAACTGGTTGAGTGGAAGGCGACAGAGGGTAGTGATCAATGAAGATTGCTCTGAGGAAAGGGATGTTACCAGTGGTGTGCCTCAAGGTTCTGTTCATGGGCCTGTTCTTTTTAACATTTTTATAAACGATATTGCTGAAGGGTTGTCGGGTAAGATTTGCCTCTTCACTCTCCCCTCCCTAATGTTCTTTCCATTCATGTCCTCTTCTTTTTTCTAAAAGATTGAATTGTAGTTCTGCCCTTTCTTACCTTATGTATCTATTAGTCTGTAAGTCCGTCAGTCTAACCTATTATTTTAAAAATTAAATGGTATATTTAATCGCATGCTTATACTTTTTATTAAAATTGTATTTCGCTTAGTAAATTAAATAAGCCATTCATCAAACCAAAATAAAACTTGAAACTTGAAACTCTTTGCGGATGATACCAAAATCTGCAATAGAGTAGACATGCCGGATGGTGTGACTAACATGAAGAAAGACCTGCTGAAGCTTGAAGAATGGTCTGAAATTTGGCAGCTAAACTTTAATGCTAAGAAATGCAAGGTCATGCATTTGGGCTGCAAAAACCCAAGGAACGGTACAGTTTAGGGGGTGAAGAACTTATGTGTACGACAGAAGAGTGGGACTTGGGTGTGATTGTATGTGATGATCTTAAGGTGGTCAAAGAGGTTGAAAAGGTGACGGCGAAAGCTAGAAGGATGCTCGGTTGCATAGGGAGAGGTATGGCCAGTAGGAAAAACCGAGATATTGATGCCCTTGTATAAGACTCCGGTGAGACCTCATTTAGAATATTGTGTACAATTCTGGAGGCCGTACCTTCAACAAGATATAAAAAGGATGGAGTCGGTCCAGAGGAAGGCTACTAAAATGGTGTGTGGTCTTTGTGATAAGGCATATGGGGACAGACTTAAAGATCTCAATCTGTATACTTTGGAGGAAAGGCGGGAGAGGAGAGATATGATAGAGATGTTTAAATACCTACGTAATGTAAATGTGCATGAGTCGAGTCTCTTTCATTTGAAAGGAAACTCTGCAATGAGGGGGGCATAGGATGAAGTTAAAAGGTGATAAGCTCAGGAGTAATCTAAGGAAATACTTTTTTACAGAAAGGGTGGTAGATGCATGGAACAGTCTCCCGAAAGAGGTGGTGGAGACGGAGACTGTTTCTGAATTCAAGAGGGCCTGCGAGAGGCACGTGGGATTTTTCAGAGAGAGAAAGATAATTGTTACTGCGGATGGGCAGCTCTATGACCTCACAATGCAGGTGTAAAGAGCCTTAGCCTATAGGAAGAGGAGATGCAAATGTTAAGAGCCTTAGGCAATAGAGAGAGAAAGAGATAATGGTTACTGCAGATGGGCAGCTCTATGACCTCACAATGCAGATGTAAAGAGCCTTAGCCTATAGGAAGAGGAGATGCAAATGTTAAGAGCCTTAACCAATAGAGAGAGGAGGAGACAGACTGGATGGGCAGACTGGATGGGTCATGTGACCTTTATCTGCTAGCATGTTTCTATGTTTCTATATGTTACTCTGTTTCTCTTTTGGGGTTTCAGGGGGTATCTGGGTATTTGTGTCTGTGTAAGAGAGGATTGTGTGCACGGGAAGTGGGGATGTGTCTGGGGGTGATGTGTGTGCGTATGACTGTAATTTGGGGTGAATAGATCTGTGGTAGGGGGTAGGGTTACCATATTTTTCTCCAGGAAACTCCGGACACATGACCCCACCCCAACCCGCCTCCAGCCCCACCCCAGTTCTGCCTCCAGTCCCACTCCCACAAAGCCTCCTCTCCTCTTCTGGACAAACTCCAGCCGTGTCGGGAGGGTTTGAAGCGTGAGCGGATGTGAGCGGATGTCATCCGCGCTTGCTCAGAGGCCCTCCAGATGCGGCCGGAGCTCGTCGGGGACTTTCCAAAACCCAGACAAATGCTGGGTTATGGAAAAGCCCATCCGGGAGCCCGGACAGTCCTCCAAAAAGAGGACATGTCTGGGTTTTCCTAGACATCCGGTAATCCTAAATGGCACCACCGCCTACTATCTGTTTAGTTTAGATCTGCGTTCAGCAGCCTGAAATAGGCATCAAGCTTATCTGGATAATGGCACAGAATCACTAACAATGTGGTTGTGTGCCACCCTCCCTCACCATAAAGACAGAGGGCGGTAATGCGCCTAGATTTCGAGGCCTGCTCACCTTGGGCCAAGATATGTTATGATCATGAACACAAGTTATCCCCCTGCCCTGGACATATGGATGATTCAACTGGACTCTACAGACCTAGATTTTCACTTGTGTATGCTGGACACCCTGCTGCAAACTACAGACTTATATTTTCCCATAAGCCTGCCTGTACCTTGCTGTCTGTCGTCATCTACAGCCTTTGCAATACTAACAATGATGTTCTTGTTTCCCTGCTGGGAGAATATCCCTTCAAGGTTCTGCTGAACTGTTATCAGTGCTGTATGACTTCATGGGCCAGGCACCCGAGAGAGCCATAAAACTTTTAATGAGCAAGGAGCTCTGCTCATGTGGGTGTAACGAGATGAAAGAACTTGGTACCAAACCATGGACTTCCTGCCTCCAGACCTAGCTATGGGAACTAAGCAGCTACTTTCATCTTACAAGGACACCAGCTCGAATACAACCTCTAATTAGCAGCTGCATGTCTCTGTGCTGAGGGAGGACAGTTCACCAGAAGTTCTCCTTTTTTTCTAAGGCACCTGGTGGAAGTGAGAGAGGCGTGGACTAAGGGAAAGAGGAGTTAGCTGTACATCATGTTATGTACCAATAGGGAAGTGCATAACCAGAGCTAGAGGATGGCCTTTCTTGGAACAAAGGAAGAATTTCTCTGTATAAAAAACACGTGCTTGCTAAGTGGAGCCAGAGAAAGATTCACTTACTTATACTATGGGGAACTTCTAGCCCCCTGTTACGCATATGAGTGAAAATTCTTCTCTCCATTGTATATTCTGAACTGACAATACATTATGCTTTGCTATGCCTTGGCTGCTGTAATATTGTAACTTTTTATTCTAACAATAAACAAAGATTGTCTGTTTTGGAAGATACAATGCTGTCTCGTAGTCATTCCAACGAGGTAAACAAAAGCAGCCTTTTACTTCATTGGTGACTGCCCGACGTGATCATGATTAACAGATTTATTTTCAGGTGTTTCGGTGAACTCCACAGATAAACCCGTTTGGCCCTGAACGGATGGTAGCCTGCAGAGTATATTGCACCTGAGGCAACGGAAGGCAGTGGCATAGCGACAGTGGGAGGAGCCTGGGGCGGTGGCCCTCTCTGCCCCTCACTCCTTCCCCGCTGCATGTGCACACCCTTTCTCTTTTCCCGCATCTCTTTAGCTTCGCCGGCATGAGCAGCGTCACCTAAGCAGGCCTCTGTTCCCCTTCTGACATCACTTCCTGGTCCCGTGAACAGGAAGTGGCTTCAAAGGGAGGGCCATGGCTGGTGCAAGCAGCAGGTTTGAGATGCTGCATCTCGCTAGCGTACAGAGATACCCAGGGGAAGGTACACATGCAGCAGAGGAGAGGCAGGGAAGGAGCGGTGGGCAGAGAGGAGGAGAGGTGCCTGAGTCCCCCACTAGGACAGCGCCTGGGCCCTTTACTATACCACTGATGGAGGGTACTGTGTCTGTCCAGGGTCACAATAAGCTGTAATAGGATTTGAACCCTATCTTCCCCACTGCTCTAACCACTACGCTGATGGGCAAATTTATAGTCCACAATCAGGGAGGTAGTTAGGGGGAGGTGGTCCTCCCTGGGCGCCGGCACCCATCATCCACTATGCCCCCCCACTCCTTCCCGATCTCCCTGCCGCGTGCCCCTTCCCTTGTACCTCTTAAATTTTTCCGGTGCGAGCAGCATCACAAACTTGCTGCCCGCATTGGTGTTGGCTCTCTGTGATGTCACTTCCTGGTCCCGCACCTAGGAAGTGACATCAAAGGGAGGGCTGACACGATGTGGGCAGCAAGTTTGTGATGCTGCGCGTGCCAGGAAAATTAGAGTTACGGAAAAAGGGAAGGAGGGCACGCATGCGGCGGGGGAGGGGGGCAGAGAAGAGGGCAGGTGAGGGGCCCTCCTCACCTTTGCTAAGCCACTGTTCACACTAACATATTTTAACATTGGCACTTACTATATTTAAGGGATATACGTTACTGCACCTCAGCCCCCCCAAGCCAATTAAAACAAATCCAATAAAATGGCATGCTATGTGTTCTGGGGGGGGGGGGGTGCCCCCAAGCTTCCCTGCCTTCTGAATCTCCCATTCAATGAAGATGCCATCGTTTTGCCCCACCTTAAAAATAACCTCTTTGCACTCTCACCTATTATTCATATTCCTTGGCAATGCTAGATTTTACTAACAGGTTTGGGAAGTTTGTTTTAGCTGGCGCGGACCAGAATTCTACCCTGCCGGGCAAACTTTTTGGGCTGACTCTTTTGAATTGCCTGTTCAAGTTTCAATTCATTTGATATACGATGTATCGTTCCGAGTTGACTTTCTAAGGTTAGCTATAGGGAGGGACTTTTTTTCAAAAGCCATTTCCACAGGTAAAACAGTAATCCACCCGCGGAAATGGACTCACGCTTTGTGCAGGTAAACGGATAGGTGTGCAATTGGAACATGCCTGCGTTCCTGAGGGAGGGACACTAGACCACCAGGGCTTCTAAAGTTGGCCCAAGGAGGGCTGAGGGTGGTGGGAGGATGGTGCTTTTGGTCAAGGGTGCAGAGAGTAGGCAGTGCTTTTGATTAAGGGGGGGGGGGGATGTTGGTTTCAGCATAAAATGCATCAGTATTTTCAGCCAAACTGAAATATGGCCGAATTGGAATTCTGGGCCGGTTTCAGCAGCAAAGCTAAAACCAGTGTCGAATATCTTCAAAAATACATGGCGGGAATGAACTCTAAGGGGTTTATGGCGCGATGTGTACCTGGACCTGAAGTTCACTCCAGTGACCACTAGGGTGCCCCCAGTGCCATGCTGGGATGTCTGTATGGCCAATTTATTAAAAATGTTGGCCCCTCCTACTTCCCAATGGCTTGTGTTGTGCATTTTTCTCTTTGACAGGTTGGGGGGGAGGTTCCCCTTAAATGGTTCAAAAAGATAGACAGACTGAGTGAGGACAAGCACATCGGGGGAAATGGCCATTTCTGAAACAAAAAGATAGACATTTTTCCGATTTCCGCTACTGAATTTTTGTGCGTGGTTTTGCAAAACATCCAGACTCAGATTTGGACAACATTTCGAAAATGCCCCTCTACATCAGTTTAAGGCACAGTAATGAATGTACATCCCTAGCAACTACTATGGTGCGCCCGCACCTGGAGTACTGTGTTCAATTCTGGTCACCGTACCTCAAGAAGGACATGGAGGTACTTGAGAGGGTCCAGAGGAGAGCAACTAAGCTAATAAAGGGCATGGAGGACCTCTCATATACTGACAGACTGAAAAAGCTGGGGCTTTTTTCCCTGGAAAAGCGGAGACTTAGAGGAGACATGATAGAAACTTTCAAGATCATGAAGGGCATAGAAAAAATAGACAGGGACAGATTTTTCAAATTAAGGGGATCAACAAGTACAAGGGGGCACTCAGAGAAATTGAAAGGGGAGAAGTTTAGAACAAACGCTAGGAAGTTCTTTTTCACACAGAGGGTGGTGGATACATGGAACGCGCTACCAGAGGATGTGATAAACAGGAGCACGCTACAGGGGTTCAAAGAAGCTTTGGATAGGTACTTGGAAGACAAATGGATTGAGGGGTACAGATAGGAGTAGAGGTAGATTATAGGGATGGGATTAGAGGTAAGTTATAAAATATATCAGGGACCACTGTTCAGGCACTGGGCCTGATGGGCCGCCGCGGGAGCGGACCGCTGAGCAAGATGGATCTCTGGTCTGACTCAGCGGGGGCAACTTCTTATGTTCTTACTTAAAGTGGCGAGTGGACGTTTTCAAGTTTCAAGTTTTTATTTTGGTTTGCTGAATCGCTTATTTAATTTATTAAGCGAATTACACATTTTAAAAAGTATAAGCATATACTAATTAATTATTAAATATAATAGGTTAAACTGACAGACTTACAAACTAATAGATACATAAGGTAAGAAGGGTAGAACTACAATTCAATTTTTTTAGAATATAGAAGAGAACATAAATGGAAGAAACATTAGGGAGGGGAAAGTGAAAAGTGAGAAAAAGCTAAAATAAAACTTTGAGCATATTTACAGATTAAAGGCATCTTTAAAAAGAAAACTCTTTAAGTTACTTTTAAAGTGGCTCAGATCGTTTTCTTCTCTTATATATTGAGGTAAGGTGCGGAGCCATCATATCCTGTCGTCGCGTTCCTATAACTTTCAATGAGGGAATTGCGAGAAGTTTTTGATTGGCTTGTGATTTTTAATCATGCAGTTTTTATAAAGTAAGGGAGATTGGTCTTGTCCATCCATCCAGATCTTCTGGAACGCTGTTTTTCATTTTGTAGAGGACGCCTGGCACATTAAAGTTCGGAGATCAGCTTTGGTGTTATTCGGAGTCTCCTTGCACTTCCATCCCCGTCTCCCCGGGGCCTCCACATTCCTGCGTTGGACGGCAGTGATTGCTATCAAATGTATTTTGCTTAAGTGGATGGAAGCGGAGGCCCCGGACTATTCCCTTTGGCGCTGTCGAATGATTACATTGCTTTCCTGGGAACGGAGAGGAGTCCAAGACATTTCTTCCTTGCCTGGACGTGCCTTTCAGCGAATTTGGGAGCCCTTTTGGAATACTTTGTCCCCTGTGGCTCGAAGTCGCCTTTTGAATTGTTAGCTCCCCCTTTATAATGTATATATATATATATATTTTTTTTTTTTTTGCATCAGTGAGAGTGGGGGTGGGGTGGGGGGGATTGGGTTGTGGGTTGGGTTGGGTGGGGTGGGTCTGTTGGCTCATGGTGTGAAAATTTGAGCTGCTGGGTTGCTCTTTGTTCTTGTTTCCCATGGTTGTTTTTCTTGAGGCTCAATAAAATATATTTGACGATAAAGTAAGGGAAAGGGAATAGGGACTTTTTGTGTCTTTGGCATTTCAAAGATGACATTCAAGGCGGTGGGCACTGGAGGATGAAGTGACTTGCCCAAGGTCACGAAATTAAAAACTGGCTTTTTCAAAACAGATTAGCTCTAAACATAATTAAGACAAAAGCATTACTTTTTCCTATTAAATCGGGATTAACACCAATAATTCCATTTTCCATCGACAATATTCCCATTGAACTTGTATCATCAATAAAAATACTCGGAGTCATAATTGATCAAAATTTTACATACCACGATCATATCAGTAATATTGTTAAAAGTTGTTTTTATCGTTTACGAATGATTCGATCCGTATCAAAATTCCTGGAACCCAAATCTTTAAATATTTTAATACATTCCTTAGTGATCGCGAAGCTCGACTACTGTAATTCACTATTGCTGAATATTACCCAAAAGGAAAAGAAACGACTACAAATAATACAAAACACCGCAGTTAAAATTATTCATAATGGCAAAAAATTTGATCATGTCACTCCTTTCCTTATTGATTCGCATTGGTTGCCTATCAACCACCGTATAATTTACAAAATTTCTTTATTAGTATTTAAAACATTAACTACTCATGAACCACAATTCATAGATAGGTTACTCATTCCTTACAATGCAACACGATCCCTCCGCTCTTCATCACAAGGACAATTAATGATTCCATCCTTGAAGATAATTGGCACCAGACGGTATGACATATTCTCTGTAATGGCCCCCCAAACCTGGAATAATTTACCACTATATATAAGAGAAGTAAAAGATCTCAATAAATTTAAAACCATTTTAAAAACTTTTTTATTTAAAGACGTTTTTAACGTTTAAGAATGCTCTATATTCAATTACTATTCATCGATTTTTCACATTCCCTTTCCGTATGTCTTTTCCTACCCCTTCTTTTTTCATTTCTTGATTAAATATTGTAACTATTCCCTCCCATTTTTTTCCTTCCTTATGTATCATGTTAGTCTGTTTTGTCTGTTTGTATTTGAGCCTCATTTATTGTTTTACTACTTATTTTACATAAATTGTTAATCGCTTAGCTTGTAATAAGCGATCAATCAAATTTTAATAAACTTGAAACTTGAAACTTGGAGGATTAAGGCCCAAATTCGGTAACCAGTGCCTAAAGTTCGGCACCTATTTCGGAGGCGCCAACTAGATAGGCGCCTATCTAAATTGGAGAAAAAGCTCGATTAAGCTTTTTAATCAGCACCGATTGAAACCTAGGCGCCTGTCAAGAAAGCGCGATTCTGTGAGAAGGCGCCTCTAAAAATTGAGGCGGCCTTCAAAAACATAGGCGCTAGGCACGTTAGGCGTGGGCGTGGCTACGTGTTAGGCGCCTTCTTACAGAATCGCTGCTCTCAAGCGTGCCTAAGCGCTCGCACGGGCGCCTCATTTTTTGTTGTGCCTAGAGCTGGCCTATTTCTTGGGCGCCTCCAAAATAGGTGCCGCTCAGCGTGATTCACTAAACAGCGCCCAATTTTACTTGAATTGCGCCTAACTTATAGAATTTGCCCTTAAGTGGCAGCACCGGGATTTGATCTCACAACCTCTGGGTGCAGAGGCAGCAGCTCTACCAGTGAGCCCCACCTTCAGACTGTCCTAGTATGGCAATTCTTCAAGCCATTGTGACATCACTGATGAGGTTGGCTCTTAGGCATTGGTGGAATGAGGCATTATGACATCACAATCTCAGCTCTGGAATGTTGCTACTCTTTGGGCTTCTGCCAGGTACTTGGGACCTGGGTTGACCACTGTTGGAAACAGGATACTGGGCTTGATGAAAGGGAAAGGGAATGGGGAGTTGTATACTGCCTTTTTATGGCTTTGGCATTTCAAAGTTTACATTCAAAGGGCACTGGAGGATTAAGTGACTTTGCCCAGGGTCACAAGGAGCAGAACTGGGATTTGATCTCACAACCTCTGGGGACAGAGGCAGCAGCTGTACCAGTGAGCTGTCCTAGTATGGTAATTCTTATGTGAGCCAAGTATAGGACAATAAAAGTCATTGTGACATCACTGATGAGGCTGGCTTTTAGGCATTGGTGGAATGAGGCATTATGACATCACAGTCTCAGCTCTGGAATGTTGCCAATCTTTGGAGTTCCAGAATGTTGCTACTCTTTGGGTAAAAGGAGCTCTAAGTATTTTACACTGCTTTTTACGCATGTTCTTTTATTACATATGAGTTTGAACTTACGTTTGAAAAACCACACAAGTTTTTTATGATTTATGTTTTGGAAACTGATCAGTATTGCACGTTGCTCATTTCATTTTTCTTTTTCATGATTGTTCATGGTTGTTAATATGATTTCTATGTTTGTAATTGGGTTTTGATGTTTGTATAACAGTTTTAACCCATGGAACCGCCCTAGGACAAAACACGGCCACGTCGGGTGCTCGATTGAATGAACTTCTACACCAGTTTCTCGCAAACTTTACGAGCCGCGGCACACTCGACTGGTGGCCACGGCTGGAGGGTACCCAGAAGTGCGAGAATGTCTCCGCGATGATGTCGCGCGCAGCGTGCCAGGTTTTAAAAGGAAATGGGATACACATGTGGGATCTCTAGGGGGGTAAAATCAAGGGGGGGTGGGCCATTAGAGTGGGCAGACTTGATGGGCCATGGCCCTTTTCTGCCGTCATCTTCTATGTTTCTATGTGCGACATCATCACGTCGACATCGGCACACGCGCGGAAGCCCTCCAGACAGGGCCCTGAGCCGCCAGTGGGGGAGGGGTGCTGAAAAAGAAGAGGCACGGAGAGGAGGAGAGACGCCGGGGAGGAGGAGAGGCACTGACGGATGTGCCTCTTGCCACGAGAGGTACGCCCTGTAGGCAGTCAGCTGGAACTGGCGCCTCTCCCCCCTCCCCGGCATCTCGCGGCACACCTGAAATCTCACCATAGCACACAGTTTTCAATTCGCTCTTCACGTCCGGTCTGCTTCCTGTTGTGCTGTTTTGCTTGCTTACAGATCATCGCCTACCCAAATCACTAATATATGTATCGAGTTTATATACCACCTATCAAGATTATCTAAGCGGTTGTACAATCAGGCACTCAAGTATTTTCCCTCCCTGTCCCTGTCGGCTCACAATCTATCTAACGTACCTGAGGCTATGGAGGACTGAGTGACTTGCCCAGGGTCACAAGGAGCAGCTCGGGGTTTGAACCCACGACCCCAAGGCGCTGAGGCTGTAGCTCCAACCACTGCGTCACACCCATCCCTGGTAACTACCCTCTGCTGAAAGCACTGTTCTGGACATGAGTGAATCGAGAGGTGCTCAAACCAGCGCATTGTTTTACGAACGTAAGAACTGCCACTGCTGAGTCAGTCCAGTGGTCCTTCGTGCCCAACAGTCCGCTCACGCGGCGGCCCTTAGGTGAAAGACCAGGGCCACAGTGAACGTAGTGCTACGGCGCTGCCAAGGACTTCCTCGTTAGGCCTCAGTCCTTCCCAGACAGTTAGCCAGTGGGTTCATTTATTTTGCAAGAAAATTCAGAACTGACCTGACTGAATTGGAGCAAGCCGGGCTCTGGCAACCCTGGAAAGGACCGGCTTTACCAACGGAGCAGGCATTGCCAATTGCTCATTGCTCGCTTTAGATTTTTCCACGTTCTCCAGCTTTGCATTTTCTCCAACTCCTTAAAACTGCGGTTTGAGGCTGCTGCTCTCCAGAAGCTGCCATGGCAACAAGAAGCCAGTTTCGTGAAGACACATGCTTTCATCTTCTTCATGTGGGCGTCCCGTACCTGAAGCCAAAGAAGGGTTCGGAGCAGATTTCCCAGCCGCAAACAGATTGCTTTGCCTATTAGGAGCTTATAATGAGACCTCGCATACTGTACATAGTGGATAGACCGCATCATAAAAGGCATCGTAGTGTTTGGGTGGCATGTATGCTTGGCACAGGCAAAAGAATACACCCCTGATCTAATCTATTCTAATCTTTGGTTTATATACCGGGTCATCTCCCAGTGGAGCTCAACTCGGTTCACATATAATTAAGTCTAGAGTACATAGCAGAAAACAGGAGAAGGAAGAACTAATTAAAAACTAAAGTACATAAGAAAAGCATAAGAAAAATAACTATAATACCGTATTATGATTTCATTGAGGCTGTAGTTAAACCATTTAAAAATTGCGAGAACAACAAAGTTTTCAGGAATTTACGAAATAATTGCAGCTGGCCGAAAAGCCTGATGGAGTCGGGAAGTTCATTCCAGATCTCTACAAACTTGAAAACAAAAGATCGACTGAGCTTCCCAACAGATTTAATTCCCTTAAAGGAAAGGAAGGCTAACTTATATCTTTCTGTGTCTCTCAAATGGCAGAGTCTAAGGGTATTCCAACATAAGGGGACAAAAGGATCAAATATTCCATAGAGAAGCTTGAAGAGTATGAATGCGCATTTAAACTGGATCCTATAGTGAAGCTTGATCAACGAAGGGGAAACATGATCATACTTTCGCTTTCCAAAAATGAGCTTAGGGAATTTAGGGAAGCCTGTTCAGTTACATGACATCTAAAATGCATTGGTTAATGAGCAATCGCTGTTAACTAGGTGGTCCGTGTTCAGGAGCAGTCACTGAAGGCCCACCTGTTTTCTTCAAATATGGCATGTAATAGAAATTTTGCTCCACAAGTTAGATGAACTGAGGGATGAAATTATTTTTAAAAAACAAACTAATCATTTGGCTTTCATTGTCAGTTCAAAGAGTGGCTTTGAATGGATGTGTGGTTTTGCTTTATGTAAGGGGAACGTGATCAACTTGGTCTACTCCTGCCATTTCAAGTCACATTGAATGAGACCTAGTTACTAATGACGGGTTAATCCTAAAAGAACACGTCTTAAAAGTAGCCCACATGAATAACTTTCCCCTTTAATTAAAGAAAAATGAAATGGCTCTAGAAATTGAAATCACTGCAGTATGAAATAAAAGAGAGCCAAGTCTAGGACAATGAAGCCATTGTGACATCACTGATGAGGGCGGCTCTTAGGCACTGGTGGAATGAGGCATTATGACATCACAATAGCAGCTCTAGTACCGGAGACTGAAACTCTTCATCTTAAGGAGGGAAATTATGAATGTGGGCTATTGCTAAGACGCTAGTTTACCACAGGTACAATGAGGCCATGTTACTAATGACTGTTAACAGTAAAATAACACTTGATAATACCATACCATACGGTTTCTTATACCCCCCGCAATTATCAGCAAGACATCATTACATCCCACTCTTCCTTCCTTACTGACTTTGACTCCTGGCTCTCCTTCTTCCTCGAGCCCTCATCACCTTCCCTCATCCTTGGCAACTTCAACATCCATGTTGACAACCCCTCTGACTCCTTCGCTTCCAGGTTCCTTGCCTTAACATCTTCATTCAATCTTCAGCTGTGCTCCACCAGGTCCTACACACCAGAAAGGCCGCTGCCTGGACCGAATCCTTTCCTCCAACTGCTCGCCCTCCAAACTCTGCATTACCACCCTTCCCCTCGCTGACCATCATCTGTTAACGTTCACAATCCATCATTCCACCCCCCAGACCTGGCCAATTGCCACCAATACGTTCAGGAACTTTCAGGCTATTGATCCTAGAGCCCTCTCCTCAACTACTATATCACACAAGACTGTCAACGAAGCTGTCATCTCCTACAATATCATTCTCTCCTCTGCCTGTTCCACTGAACATCTCTGGCTTAAATCTTGTGTGCAGGCCAACTTCATACACTTCAGATTCATGCTGACATCGTTCCAGTCTGCCCTCTCACTGGCCAAACAAGAATACTATATCCACTTGACCACCTCTCTTAGCTCCAACCCTCACTGCCTCTTTACCGCACTAAACTCCCTACTCAAAGCACCCTCACTTCCTATCCACCCCCCTTCCATTTCTCCCCAAACTATGGCAGATTTCTTCTATACTAAGATCAAGAAGATTCACCTCGAGCTCTCAAACAGTTTGGGGGCAGTTTGGATTATCGCAAGAGGATTACACTTCTCCCTCCGTATTCGCGGTTTCAGCATTCTTGCTTTCGATTATTCACAGTTTTTAGCTTGCTGGCTCCTCCCCCCAAATTATCAGCTTGCATAGAGAAATCACAGATTCCAAGCGTTTACAGAGAAAAATCGCTGATTCTCAGCACTTTCTTCATCATGTTTTGCCTCTCCTTCAGGAACAGGCCAGGTCTCCCACCCTGTTATTCACAGTTTCACTATATTCACGATGGTTTTTAATAGAAAACAGCTAATAACATATGAAAAAATTACAGTTTTTCTGTATTTGCGGTTCTGTTAATCCCCTATCACAGCGAATACGGAGGGAGAAGTGTATTCTCCTGAAGCAGCCTTTTTTGCGAAACAAGGATCTGCAGGTTCTCTTGTCGAGACTTGTTTACTTGGGTTTTTTTGGACTTTGGATTCCTATTGATTTTGGATGCTGCAAGTCATGGATACTTAGGACTTGTGTTAGCTGGAACACTGGGACCAAGGTGGGGCAGTGCAAGAGCTCAATATGAACTGCTCAGAAGCTAAGTCCCGCCTACTTTTCTTTTTTTCTCTCTCTCTCTCTCTCTCTCTTTGCTTAAGTGCACCTTTCAAGAGTCTTTAGTCGTGACCCGGTTTTTAAACAAGAGAACTTTTCTCCTTTAGTTTAGGAATTTTTCTTCTCTGGGGGTTTTCCAGGTTCGAGCCAATGATTATACTGAGCTCCTCATAGGGGTGTTTGTGTAGTCACTGGTGATGGGGGTTACAACCCCCCAAACCCCCCACAACGCCGCCGCGATCTGTATTAAGTAAAGTGGGGGGGCTCCCCAACAAAACCCCCCGTCGCAGCCCCTAAAAACAGTCTTTTTCTTCGGCGCGCACCTCCATCTTGCGCTCAGTTGTCGGCGCGCGCCTTTGTCTTCCGCGTTACTGTCTATGAACCGTTCGGTCTACATGTATTCAGCGTTCCCGCCTATCCAGGCAGCAGTGCAGAATAAACATGATTTATTTAAATTCTGCAGACAGCTCTTTAAAAAAACCCAACAACCAACCCTCACCACAAGGGCTGAAAAGTGAATCAACCTTCTTGTATGTGCTATCTGACAGCTGTATCTGAAATGCGCAGCGGGCAAGTTCTTGCTCGCTACGGACTGGGCGGTGACGGTTTGCAACGATTACAGACAGGTTCTTGTCCCCACACTCGCTGTCCACCATTCCGTAAAGCCAATGAAAGCGCAATGTTGACATTTCTGTATGGATTTCCGATATGCTTGGCGCTGGCTTTCTCTGGCGTTCCTCATCTTCTCATTCCTCTGCACAGACGCACTAGAAAGAACTCGGTTTATAGTGTACATTTGCCCTATGGGCTTTACTGCTACGTTCTGTTCCATTTAATGTTCCGCGGTCAAACAGCTGGGTTCGAGCTGTGATGGGCAGCAAAAGAAAAAGGAATCAAATTTTGATAATTTCGCCCTCCCAAACGTATTAACATTGGGAGCCTTTTACTAAGGCGTGCTAACCGATTTAGCACACGCTAACGATTGGCGTATGCTAAATGCTAAGGCGCCTTTTGTCTTTTAACCTAATTTTTAAAGACAGATTCTTCTAAAATGACCAACAATAATGGGGGCTTTTCCAGAAAAATTCAACAGAATTCCTTAACGTTTCATGGAAAATTTCCAGCTCGCACATATCCCACCCCCTTCGTTGTCTAGGATGACAGTTCTAGAGAGCTGCACGGGAACGGGGATGATGGGAATCCCGCGGGACCCGTGGGTTCCCCCTTCGGGTCACGGGGATCCCATAGAGATGCCCCCTAGGGTCACGGGGATCCCGTGGGGATGCACCTCATGGTCTTGGGGATCCCATGGGGTTCAATACAACTCAAGCCGCGAGGCTCGTCTGATTTTCCTAACTGCCCTGCCGTGAGGCTCGTCTTCCATTTCCTGCCTGCCCTGCCGCAGCACACATAGCCAATCGGAAGTCTTCCCCGATGTCAGCGCTGACGTCGGAAGGAGGGCTTATGGAAGACTTCCGGTCGGCTATGTGTGCTGCGGCAGGGCAGGCAGGAAATGGAAGACGAGCAGTGCTCACCCCGCCAGCTCAGCCGGTGCTTGTGACTTGTCCTGTCTAATGGCATGGCTTTAATTTTGTGACACTCTTGAGCTTTCCCTGCTGTGGCACACTGGATGGGAGCCTCTGCTTTATCTGTTAATTGTCCTTGCCTGCCCATTTTGTCACTTCCTGTATTTATTGCCCCTGCTTTCCTTTGTCTTTCTCCCCCCCTCCAAGTTCCTATATCTTCATAAAATCAGTAAATAAACAACAAATAAACAATAAACCCCAATGGTTCACCGTGGAGATCTCGCACCTCATTAAGGAGAAGAAAAAAGCGTTTCTCTCCTACAAGCGCACGGAGAAAAGAGAGGCAAAGGTAGAATATAGGACCAGGTCTACAGCGGTCAAAATGGCAGTTAGGGAGGCAAAACTTCGAGTGGAAGAAATTCTGGCAAAAAAACATTAAAAAGGGGGATAAATCCTTCTTCAGGTATATTAGTGACAGAAAAAGGAACACAGGCGGGATAGTACGCCTTAGAAGACCGGACGGAAGTTACGTGAAAGCAGATTCCAATAAAGCCGAACTACTGAATGAATACTTCTGCTCAGTCTTCACCTGTGAGGCACCGGGACACGGTCCGCAGTTGAAGGCAACACAAAGCACAGAAGACCCGTTTCAGAATTTTGAGTTCACACCAGGTGAAGTTTACAGTGAACTGGCAAGACTCAAGGTGAACAAAGCCATGGGACCAGACAATTTGCACCCAAGAGTGCTCAGAGAATTGAGCGATGTCCTGGCGAAACCGTTGGCTGAGCTATTCAATCTCTCCCTAAGTAAGGGGAAAGTTCCCCTGGACTGGAAATTAGCTAATGTCACTCCTCTGCATAAAAAGGGTTGCAGGGCAGAGGCTGCGAATTATAGACCGGTGAGTCTCACATCAATAGTGTGCAAACTCATGGAAACACTAATTAAAAGCAAATTGGACACGATCTTGAATGAAGGGAATCTTCGGGATCCCAGTCAGCATGGATTCACCAAGGGTAGGTCCTGCCAATCCAATCTCATCAGCTTCTTTGACTGGGTAACAAGAAAGTTGGACTTGGGAGAGTGTTTGGACGTCGTGTACCTGGAATTCAGTAAAGCTTTTGACAGTGTCCCACACCGCAGGCTGCTAAGCAAGATGGAATCGATGGGGTTAGGAGAGACACTAACTGTTTTGTCAATGATTGGCTGAGTGGCAGACTTCAGAGGGTGGTGGTTAATGGTACCCTCTCTAAAACATCAGAGGTGACCAGTGAAGTGCCGCAGGGCTCGGTCCTGGGTCCACTCCTTTTCAACATATTCATAGGGGATCTGACTCAAGGGCTTCAAGGTAAAATAACACTATTCGCCGATGACGCCAAACTATGTAATATAGTAAGTGAATGCAGTTTACAGAATTATATGGCGCAGGACTTGCTTACATTGGAAAGTTGGTCCTCAACCTGGCAACTAGGCTTCAATGCTAAGAAATGTAAGGTCATGCACCTCGGAAGCAGAAATCCATGCAGGACGTACTTCTTGAACGGAGAAACTTTAACTAGGACTTCAGCAGAACGAGATTTAGGAGTAATCATCAGTGCAGACATGAAAACTGCCAATCAAGTGGAGAAGGCTTCATCTAAGGCAAGGCAGATATTGGGTTGTATCAATAGAAGTTTCGTCAGCCGAAAGCCTGAAGTCATAATGCCGTTGTACAGGGCCATGGTGAGACCTCATCTGGAGTACTGTGTGCAGTTCTGGAGGCCACATTACAGTAAAGATGTGCGCAGAATTGAATCGGTTCAACGGACGGCCACCAGGATGATCTCGGGGCTCAAGGGTCTCTCGTACGAAGAGAGACTGAACAAATTGCAGCTCTACACTCTTGAGGAACGTAGGGAGAGGGGAGACATGATCGAAACATTTAAGTACCTCTCGGGACGTGTCGAAGTGGAAGATGATATTTTCTTTCTCAAGGGACCCTCGGCCACAAGAGGGCACCCGCTCAAACTCAGGGGCGGAAAATTTAATGGCGACACCAGAAAGTATTTATTCACAGAGAGAGTGGTTGATCATTGGAACAAGCTTCCAGTGCAGGTGATCGAGGTAGACAGCGTGCCAGACTTTAAGAATAAATGGGATACCCATGTGGGATCCCTACGAGGGTCAAGATAAGGAAATTGGGTCATTAGGGCATAGACAGGGGGTGGGTAAGCAGAGTGGGCAGACTTGATGGGCTGTAGCCCTTTTCTGCCATCATCTTCTATGTTTCTATGTTTCTATCGGTTCACGGAAGTTTCGCCCCCCACATTTCGCCCCCAGCAATTCGCCCCTCACATTTCGCCCCCGCACATTTCGCCCCCCGGATGTTTCGCCCCCACACATTTCGCCCCCGCACATTTCGCCCCCGCACATTTCGCCCCTGAGTGTCAGACTATTCCTCTCGCAGGCGATTTCTTTGCCGACACGACGGCAGGCTACAAATTCAAAGTGCACAGCTGGCTGTTCTCACTGCCTCTAATGTCGGCCCTGCAGCTCCGGACTTCCCCACACCTGCTCTCTCCCCCCCCCCCCCCGATCACTATTATTTTAAATGTTATGGCAGCCACGGCGCTGTATCCATCGGAGGAGACTTCTAACCTCGGCCATGAAGTTGCTGTTGCAGGAAGAGTTCCGGGGCAGGCCGAGGTTAGAAGTCTCCTCCGATGGATACAGCGCCGTGGCTGCCATAACATTTAAAATAATAGTGATCGGGGGGGGGGGGGGGGGAGAGAGCAGGTGTGGGGAAGTCCGGAGCTGCAGGGCCGCCAGCTGTGCACTTTGAATTTGTAGCGGTTTTTTTTTTTTAAGGAGTCAGGGAGTATGCTGATGCGCCCCCGAACGCCGGCGCCGCCCCCCAGCGCGAAGAAAGCCGATCGGCAAGAAGGCGCAGCGCTCTAAGGCGGGCGGACCCGCACGCAAGTTCCGGGCGGGCCGCCCCCACCGTCCTCTCCCTCATCGAGAGCGCCGTCGTGTCGGCAAAGAAATCGCCTGCGAGAGGAATAGTCTGACACTCAGGGGCGAAATGTGCGGGGGCGAAATGTGTGGGGGCGAAACATCCGGGGGGCGAAATGTGCGGGGGCGAAATGTGTGGGGGCGAAATGTGTCTGGGGGCGAAATGTGGGGGGCGAAATGTGAGGGGCGAATTGCTGGGGGCGAAATGTGGGGGGCGAACCTTCCGGATCCCGTTTCTATCTCTGTTGATTTTCCTTGTGATGGACAAACATTGAATAGAAAAGTTGTTTCAGCAAAGGCACACTCATTCTTCCTTATGAAGATGACCTCTTTGTATGACTGGTGCTTCTGTTTGACTTCCATTTTGGTTTTGCTTTAATTTACCTTTGCGGGGGGAGTTAGGGAGAGTTAGGGACGGAGGAGATTCCTCGCGGGGACGGGTGGGGATGGAGGGGATTCCTCGCGGGGACGGGTGGGGACGGAGGAATTTCTCACGGGGACAGGTGGGGACAGAGGGATTCCTCGCGGGGACGGGTGGAATTTTGGCGGGGACAGGTGGGGACGGGTGGGATTTCTGTCCCCGCGCAAATCTCTAGACAGTTCCTTTGAGTTTGCAAATTTCCAACCAAAGATTTCTTCTCTGCTGACATCCTCCGCTATGGATAGAGGCCCTGTGGCTGGAAGGTGTTAGCGCACTAAACCAGATTGTCCTCTTACTTATAAGCATGTAATAATTAAGTTATTCAAAAAAATGTGGCGCCTTACTCTAAATGAGAAGGGTAAAAAAAAAATCTTAAAACTACAAACAAAGACCTGCTCTCTTATTCTTCATACGCCACATGGGTTAAGGGCCCATCTGGCTCAAAATGATAAGCAAAGCCCAGCTGTAGCGGGTGTCAATCAGTAGGTGGGAACTCGCTAGAGACCGTTTTTTTAAGCGAGTTCACCTGGGTTTAATACCGCCAGTAGCACACAAATGCCTGGCAGACGTTACCCACTTACATCACTTTGCACACCCGATGGGCCAGCTCCCTATAACTACTAGGGGGAGAGTGTGGTGCAGTGGTTAAAGCTACAGTCTCAGCACCCATGGGGTTGGGGGTTCAATCCCACGCTGCTCCTTGTGACCCTGGGCAAGTCACTTAATCCCCCCATTGCCCCAGGTACATTAGATAGATTGTGTACCCACCAGGACAGACAGGGAAAAATGCTTGAGTAACTGAATAAACTCATGTAAACCATTCTGAGCTCCCCTGGGAGAATGGCCTGGAAAATTGAATGAATAAATAGCGTGACAAGCTTCAGCCCCTGATAACCAGAGCTGGTATTGTGACATCATAATGCCTCATTCCACCAATGCCTAAGAGCCACCTCATCAGTGATGTCACAATAGCTTGATTGTTCTATACTTGGCTCACCTTTAATACACTTCAATTTCTAGAGTGGTGCAGTGGTTAAAGCGACAGCTTTAGCACTCTGGGGTTATGGGTTCAAACCTATGCTGCTCCATGTGACCTTGGGCAAGTCACTTAATCCCCCCATTGCCCCAGGTACATTAGATAGATTGTGAGCCCGCCAGGACAAACAGGGAAAAATCCTTGAGTGCCTGAATAAATTCATGTAAAACGTTCTGAGCTCCCCTGGAAAAACGGTATAGAAAAGTGAAATAAAGAAATAAATACTATAATTTAAACTACTAAAATTTTTTTTTCCCTTTTTTTTGTTTCTTTATAGTAATATCATTACAAAAACCTAACTGGCCGCCCAAATACCCTGGTGTCTTACATAAGTTAATCTAAAGAATTTAAGATCACAAACTGAAATCGCATCTGATTTTACATTATTAAGAAGCTCCCGTGTGATTCAATCTTATCAGTTTCGCCACAAAATCAAAAGATACTGAAAGTTCAGGAACTTATCTTCGCCTGCTAACCGCTGTGGTGACTACGGGGTGCCAGCTGATCGTTTCGCAGTCTTCGTCAGGGGCAACTCCCGGTACGGTGTAAATCCAAGTGCTGGTTCTTCGCAGTGCATAAAACATCCACAACATGAGATAACATTTATAAAGTAGAAACACACACACACATAAACATATATCTCTGCTCCATTCAGAAAAAAGAAATCGCCATTTTTGGGTGTATTTTTTGTACATTTTGCTTTGCTTATCCTCTCGTCACCTTCACTGCTGCTAATCCGCACGCACCGACAGAGGTGCATTCATCAGGCCTCTGTCAAAATTGTCCTAATGAGAGTTGACTGATGCTTGGAGAAGCCCTGCCATCCTCGAGCACAGTAACAGGGCTGACTGGACAAGTTGTCATTCCTGCTTTTTCTCATATGATTAACCTCTCTTTCCCTTAAACTGCCTGATAGCCCGTCTTCACAGGAAACAACTTCTGAATATCTTCCGTGGGCATTTGCCTGAAAGCGATTTAAGGATGTTGATTCCATCTTCCATGATGTGTTTTTACATAATTCATTTTTTTAAAAGTTCAATTTCATTATTATAAAGCAAGTAATTCCGGTTTTACATAATTATAATTTTAAAATGACACATGTGGGGATCATATTGAATGATGTCCTTTCCGAAAATGAAGAATTGGATTTGAAGGGACTTCAAAGGCTTATCCCTTCCATCGTTCCACCTCAAAGCTGGATCCAATGTACTTCAAGAATTTCGGATTTATGCTCATACAATCTCCTTTTTTTAAAAATTGTGATAACTTGAATTATAGTTTTTGGTGGGAGTCCGTTTGTCAAATTTATAAGGAAATTTGGGACCCATTAACAAAATATTGCAAGTTATGATATTGTAATATTAATTCCCTTTGGTTTATGAAAGATTGCTATACATATCCAGGAGGGGAGGGGAGGTGAGGGGGAGGGAGTGTGGGAGGTGAGATTTAATAATTGTATAGTATTTGATTGAATCAAAGTGCGGTTGGATATATTACTTGTTTGTTTAGCTGTTTGCACTATGTATTTGATTTTAAAATGAATAACGAATTTATAAAAAAAAATTTAAAAAAATTCTTTATTTATCAGATTTGTTATTTACAATCAAATATAATAGTTACAACTTGAATGAGATTCATCCAATCTCCTTCAAACCCTTTATTGGTGGAGATTTGAGCACTGATCTGGCTACTGGCTAGATGGGTCTGCCGTGAGATTTCCCTATTGTAATGGTAAGAGTGGGAGCATCAATTGTTTTCCACAACTCCACTCAGCTGGTAAGTCCCTCCTTTCTGTGCCCTTCTCTTCAACTGCCAACTCCAGACTCCGTCCCTTCTACCTTGCTGTACTGTATGTTTGGAACAAGCTTCTCGAATCCCTATGATAGGCTCTGTCTCTGGCCGTGTTCAAGGCCCAATTAAAAGCCCACCTCTTTGAGAGTACTTTCGCCTCCTAACTCCTCTCACCTTGTGTCCTGCATCCCCAACCCTATAAGTCATGTCTGTCCAAGTTAGATTGTAAGCTCTTCAGAGCAGGGACCATCTATAAATGTCAGCCCACCTCTTTAAGAGTGCTGTCGACTCCTAATTCCTCGCACCTTGGGTCCTGCCCACCAACTCTATATGTTATGTCTGGCTGTCCAAGTTAGATTGTAAGTTCTTCAGAGCAGGGACCGTCTATAAATGTCAGCCCACCTCTTTGAGAGTGCTGTAGACTCCTAATTCCTCTTACCTTGGGTTTTGCATCCCCAACTCTATGTGTTATGTCTGTCTGTCCAAGTTAGATTGTAAGCTCTTCCGAGAAGGGACCTTCTATAAATGTCAAAATGTACAGCGCTATGTACGCCTTTCAGTGCTATATAAGATCCACTACCTAACATCTTCTCCATGTGCCCTCATTAATTTTCATCAGCACTCGTCGGACCACCTCATTCGCCATAGCTGCCCCCTCGATCTTGAAACTCTGCACCAACCCATATCAGGGCAGAATATAATCTGGATAAATTCAAAGGAGGCCTAAAATGCTTCCTCTTCAAAGACGCTTATGAAGTTTCAAGTTTAATTAAATTTTAATATACCGACCATCGACGTTTTACAAAGCTAAAAAAGGTTAAAATAAATTTTTGTAGGAGGGGAAATGTGAATATTAAATAGCGAAATTACCAATACAAACATGAGTTTGAGGGTAAAGGGGGGGGAGTTAATAATTACATCATTAAAAATAAATGAATTAAAGGGAAGAGGAGGGGGGGAATAAAACACCAGGAAGGGGGATCGTTTCTTAAAAGCGGTTCGTGTAATATACCGCTATGCTGTTGGAAAGGAAATATTTAGACGCTATGCTATGCGTCTTGGAATAAGAACGTTTTTAGCTTAGTCTTGAATTCGTCGAGGGAGTTTTCGAGGCGGGGTTGAGGTGGCATGGCGTTCCATAAAGTTGGAGCTACAACGGAAAAATGAGTATTTCTAGTGTCGTAGAATTCGTTGATGGAAGGTGTAGGGCTCCTTTTACTGAGCTGCGCTAGCGTTTTTAGCGCACGCAGGAAATGACCGCGCACTACGTTTCTAGAACTAAAGCCAGCTCAATGCTGGCATTAAGGTCTAACAAGCACGGTAATGTAGCACGCGCTATTCTGCGCATTAAAGCCCTTATTTAAAGGAGCCCATAGTCAATAAGTTCTGATCAGCCAAAGAGCAAAAGGGGATGATGAGTTTATCAAGAAGAGACGGGAGATGCGAAAGTTTGATTTTAAAGATCAGCAGTAAAGTTTTCTAAGTGATACGGTGGGTGATGGGTAGCCAGGAGAGACCTGATCATATTTTCCAACCTTATAGATGAGTTGGATTGACTGATCCGGTCCTTTTAATGCTTAGAGTCCAACCTTATTCTGATCTTGCCTCTGCCTCCTTTTGCTTTTCCCTTCATTGTTTGCTTCACTTTCAAATACAGGACTGTAGTTCTCCCCTCTTACCTCTTGTTCTAATGTAATGTAATTTATTTCTTATATACCGCTAAACTCCGTTAGGATTCTAAGCGGTTTACAGAAAAAATAGACAATAGGGTGCATTAAAATTATAAGTAAAATAGATACTTAGATATTCCCTTACTGTCCCGAAAGCTCACAATCTAACTAAAGTACCTAGAAAAATGACAATTAGTAGAGTAATGAAAAAATAAAAGAGATAGATGAGAAAATATAAGAAAATAAACATTCTAATTCTACTTCCCTTTAGTTCCAGGTACGTCAATGTGAACTCGTCTAGTATTTTTAATAAGAACATAAGAATTGCCGCTGCTGGGTCAGACCCAGGGTCCATCGTGGCCAGCAGTCCGCTCACGCGGCGGCCCTCTGGTCAAAGACCAGCGCCCTAACTGAGACTAGCCCTACCCGTGTACGTTCTGGTTCAGCAGGAACTTGTCTAACTTGGTCTTGAATCCCTGGAGGGTGTTTTCCCCTAAAACAGACTCCGGAAGAGCGTTCCAGCTTTCCACCACTCTCTGGGTGAAGAAGAACTTCCTTACGTTTGTACGGAATCTATCCTCTTTTAATTTTAGAGAGTGCCCTCTCGTTCTCCCTACCTTGGAGAGGGTGAACAACCTGTCCTTATCTACTAAGTCTATTCCCTTCAGTACCTTGAATGTTTCGATCATGTCCCCTCTCAATCTCCTCTGTTTGAGGAAGAAGAGCCCCAGTTTCTCTAATCTTTCGCTGTATGGTAGCTCTTCCAACCCCCTTAACCATCATAGTTGCTCTTCTCTGGATCCTTTCGAGTAGTACCGTGTCCTTCTTCATGCACGGCGACCAGTGCTGGATGCAGTACTCCAGGTGAGGGCGCACCATGGCCCAGTACAGCGGCATGATAACCTTCTCCGATCTGTTCGTGATCCCCTTCTCTATCATTCCTAGTATTCTGTTCACCCTTTTCACCGCCAACGCACATTGCACGGACGGCTTCATCAACTTGTCGATCAGAACTCCCAAGTCCCAAGTAATATTGGATACGATATTGCTTTTATTCACCTTTTTTTAATTTTTTTTTAATTATTATATTGTACACCGTTGAGACACTTGTTTTGATAGACGATATATCAAAAACAAACAAACTTGACACTATGTCAGTTATGCCCTGTTTATTGTCTCTAGTTTGTTCTTCCCTTTTTATTACTGTAAAATGCTTAGAATTCATGATTGGCGTTTTATCAAAATTTTAATAAACTTGAAACTTGATAAGTAGTAGTAGCAGCAGGAGTGGGAAATGGGCGGAGTCTGGGCCTGGACCGTGTCTTGCAGAGAGCAGAGATAAGTAACATTAAGGCCTACATTATTATGCTTTATATTATAACAATGAAATTCAACTACAGTTAGGCCCCTAGATTGGCATGCCTAGCCGATCTAGGTGCCTAACTCGTAGGCAGCAGAACGCTGGGGGGGCCCAGGAACTCCGCCCTAGCATATGACCCCTTAACAGCTCCCGAATCCCCCACCCACCTCCTCCCAGCCTGCCCCCGGAAGTAAAATGAAGGGTTCTGGGGCAGACCTGCTGTTTGACTCTGCGCGGCGGCTGTGGAGTAGCTGCCCAAAGATTTATAGCATAACAACGGTAGAAGAGTGGGCGGGGAGGGCTAAAACTAGCGACCAAAAATTTTGGGGGAGGCCATGGCCCCTGTGGCTTTGTCCGTTCCAACGCCTATGGCCTTACTTAATTATTTACAAAGCTTAATCGGTGTTGATAATTGGCAATTAACAACTTGTAATTGACATTAATTGCACTTAATTGGATGAGAGGTCCCTAATGGAGAATGACATGGAAAAATTTTTCCCTGTCCCCACGGGAACTCATTTTCTTCTCCCGTCCCCACAAGTTCTTTTCCTGTCCTTGCCCCGTTCCTGCAAACTCCATCCTCATCTGCACAAGCCTCAAACCCTTTAAAATCCTAAGTAGAAACATTCTAGAGCTCAGATTGTGATGTCATAATGCCTCATTCCACCAATGCCTAAGCGCTGTCCTCCTCTGCACAAGCCTCAAATCCTTTAAAATCCTAAGTAGCAACATTCTAGAGCTCAGATTGTGATGTCATAATGCCTCTTTCCACCAATGCCTAAACTCCGTCCTCATCTGCACAAGCCTCAAACCCTTGAAAATCATAAGTGTTCGAGGCCTGTGTGGTTAAAGCAGAGCTTACAGGAATGGGGCAGGGACAGGAACAGCGACAAAACTTGTGAAGGCGGGATGGGGAGATTGAGTTCCTGCGGGAAGGGGGAAAAATTTGTCCCCTTGTCCTTCTCTAATCAGGTGCTTAAGTATTTTCTCTGTCTGTCCTGTGGGCTCACAGTCTTTACTTGGGGTGGTGGAGTATTAAATGACTTGCCCAGGGTCACAAGGAGCAGCACAGGATTTGAACCCACAACCTCAGGGTGCTGAGACTGTAGCTCTGACCCCTGCGTCACCCTGCAGCAATCACAATTCTAGGGATTTGTTTCAGTCCACTGGCCTGAACGCAGAGCTTTTTCCATGTCATCAACGTGAGCTCCTAGAAAGCCCGACTCAACACTTGCTTAATTGGATCCATCTCCAGCGATTGTTATCACTGGCTTTAGTATGTAACCCAGGTCAGCATTATCATGTCATTCAACACCGTGCTCCTTGCTGAATTAGTTCCTCTTACATGTATCTCATTCATCTTTTACAACCTTGTCGCTCCATCTGTTTCTTTTAAATTTTTAAGCTTCTTTTTTTTTTTTTTTTTTTGCAGTTACACCATACAATCACAAAAGAATCTTATTAATGCTAAGAGTGTTTATAAAAATTTAAAAAATGAGAGTCAATGATTCATGAGAACTAGAGCTTCCCTGTACGGTTCCCAAATGTTGCCGGGCCTCCTTTAAACATGTATATTCATTTCCGAACATCTGTGATTTCAACAACAAGCATTTCCAGACATAAGTAGTACCGTATTTTCACGCAGATAACGCGCACACGGGTATAGCGCGCAGAAACCACGATTTTATGTACAAAAACTTTTGTATACCGCGCTCACGGGTATACCGCGCATGCAGCCCGACTGTCCTTTCGCCCGCCCCGACTCTCCTCAGGCCACCCCGACTCTCCTTTCGCCCTCCCCGACTCTCCGTGCGCTGTCCCGACTCTCCGTTCACCCGCCCTGACTTTCCGTGCACTGCCCCGACTCTCCGTGCGCTGTCCCGACTCTCCGTTCACCCGCCCTGACTTTCCATGCACTGCCCCGCCTCTCCGTGCGCTGTCCCGACTCTCCTTTCGCCCGCCCTGCCCTGCTCCCAGCTCTGTAAGCATGCGCAATGGTCTGAATAGGCCCTGGAGCCTTAGGTCCCACCTGGGGGCGTGGCCTGAGGCACATGATCGGGTTGGGCCCATGTGCCTCAGGCCGCGCCCCCAGGTGGGACCTAAGGCTCCAGGGCCTATTCTGATTGGCCCACGCGCCTTAGGCCCCACCAGTAGGCGGAGCTTTGGGACGGATGGGCCAATCCGGCCTCATTCCGTCGTTGGCTGCCTGCCGGACAGGCGGGTTTGGCTCCCGTCTGTCCGGCCAACTACCAAAGGTACGGGGAAGGGGGGTGGGGGTGTCGTGGGGGTCGGCCAGGGGGGTCGCGGGTTGGCTGGGGGGGCGGTCGGAGGTTCTTGGGGGGGGCGGTCGTTGGAGGGAGGGGGGTTTGCGTCGAGGGCAGGAGGGCCTGGGATCCCTCCTGCCCGTAATGTAGTGCGGGGTGGGGGGAGGGGGTCGCCGTGGCCAGGAGGGTTTGGGCTCCCTCCTGGCCCGATATTGTCGGGGAGTTGGGGAGTCGGCCGGGCAAGAGGGCTTGGGCTCCCTCTTGCTCCGATCGTGGATGCGGGTGTGGGTTGGAGCGCGTGCGAGCGGTCGTTCGGGGTGGGGGTGCGAGCAGTCCTGCTGGGGGGGGGGTGAATCGGGCGTCGGGCGGGGTGGGAACTATGTAAAAAAATTTTTGTATACCGCGCTCACGCGTATAACGCGCGAGGGGTATGCGCGGTAGGTAAAAACGCGTATAACGCGTGCGTTATATGCGTGAAAATATGGTAGTCAGCAGGGTGAATAAATTGGGTAACGAGTCACCTCACATTTGCAGGTAACCACAATCCACCTCCAGTAACCCAAATGCATAATAGCGGGGTTAAATTAATAATGTACCCAAGTGTTTATTGTAGGGTTCATTTATTTTAACACCAAAACAACTATGTGAGCGTGAGAAGTCAAAAATTGACAAGATTCCTCCAACGGAATTGGCTAGAACAGTTCAGCAGTGGCTTGTGCTGGTCAGATTTAGGGCCCATGTTCACTAAATTCTGGAGGGTGTCAGCATGGGTTCAGTATGGAGTCAGCATGGATTTAGCCGAGGGAGATCTTGCCTCAGCAATTTGCTTGACTTCTTTGAAGGTGTGGATAAAGGTGAGCCGGTTGATATAGTGTATCTAGATTTTCAGGAAGCTTTTGATAAAGTTCCTCATGACAGGCTCCTGAGAAAATTTAAGTGTCATGGGCTAGGTGGCAAAGTTCGGTTGTGGATTAGGAATTGGTTATCAGATAGAAAACAGAGGGTAGGGTTAAATGGCAATTTTTCTCAAAGGAGGAGAGTAAACAGTGGAGTGCCACAGGGGTCTGTACTAGGACCGGTGCTATTTAACTTATATATAAATGATCTGGAAATTGGAACGACAAGTGAGGTGATTAAATTTACAGATGACACTAAACTGTTCAAAATTGTTAAAACGCATGTGTATTGTGAAAAATTATAGGTGGACCTTAGGAAATTGAAAGACTGGGCGTCCAAATGGAATTTAATGTGGACAAATGCCAAGTGGTGCACATTGGGAAGAATAACCTGAATCACAGTTACCGGATGCTAGGGTCCACCTTGGGGATTTGCGCCCAAGAAAAGGATCTGGGTGTCATCGTAGACAATACAATGAAATCTTCCACTCAATGTGCGGCGGTGGCCAAAAAAGCAAATAGGATGCTAGGAATTATTAAAAAAGGGATGGTTTACAAGACTAAAAATGTTATAATGCCCCTGTATCGCTCCTTGGTGCGACCTCACCTTGAGTATTGTGTTCAATTCTGGTCTCCTTATCTCAAGAAAGATATAGTGGCGCTAGAAAATATTCAAAGAAGAGCAACCAAGATGATAAAGGGGATGGAACTCCTCTTGTATGAGGAAAGACTAAAATGGTTAGGGCTCATCAGCTTGGAAAAGAGACTGATGAGGGGATATAGGATTGAAGTCTACAAAATCGTGAGTGGAGTAGAACGGGTACAAGTGGATCGATTTTTCACTCCGTCAAAAATGACAAAGACTAGGGGACACTTGATGAAGTTACAGGGAAATACTCAATAGGAGGAAATTTTTTTTTCACTCAGATAATAGTTAAGCTCTGGAACGCGTTGCCAGAGGTTATGGTAAGAGCGGATAGTGTAGCTGGTTTCAAGAAAGGTTTGGACACGTTCCTGGAGGAAAAGTCCATAGTCTGTTATTGAGAAAGACAGGGGGGGAAGCCACTGCTTGCCCTGTATTAGTAGCATGGAATATTGCTACACCTTGGGTTTTGGCCAGGTACTAGTGACCTGGATTGGCCACCGTGAGAACGGGCTTCTGGGCTTGATTGACCATTGGTCTGACCCAGTAAGGCTATTCTTATGTTCTAAATCATTCTTGATACTACTCAAAGCTCTATTACCATCCCACCTTAGACTTCAAACTTCCGTACCCAAATTCTAATCAGATCTTAAAACATTTCTCTTTTCCGAAGCCTATAACTAATTTAACCCTTTCAGGCACCCTCTGGAACTTATAACACTAGGGCTTATCCTCCTGGACTATCCCCCTCTTTTCTATACAATTTCTCCATCCAACTAGCCAAAACAAACCCCTTTTACTAAACCACGATAGCGGTTATTAGTTCATGGAGCTGCGCTGAAGGCTCTGCCCTGCTGCAGATGCTCATAGATCATTCGTGCGGCTCCCTGCGCTAATAACAGCTTTTGCGGTTTAGTAAAAGGTTTTGGGGTTTTTTTTAGACTGAGGTTATCAGGTCAGCATTCAATAAAGAAATTGGCCTATAAGGTGCTTATATTTCTCTTGATTTTCCCTCGTTAGGAATCAAGGGTTGTGCTATTGACTTTGGCAAAAGTCCAACAGCAAAACATTCTAAAAAAAATCGTAGTACTGGGATCCTTTTCTGCTCAAAGATTTTGTAGTGTTCTGTACTAAATCCATCAACCCCCGGTGTTTTCTGATTCGGTATGCCAATAATTTCCATGTCTTGGCCGGCAAGTCTTTTCCCTATCTCCGGTTTCCAGCCTTTGTGAAACTGGGCTTAATCCAGGAAGCTTTTTAATTTCATCAAGTCACAATCTTAGGAGATGTCGGACTCAGTGTTCTGGAAGAATTCATGAATTCCTTAGTAATTTCCTCAGGAAGGGAAATATTGACGACATCCTCCCAAATCTCTTGAATATTCCATGAGGCCCTGCTCCCTCTCCGCTGCCTGGCCCAAATACCGGCTGGTTTAAGTACATTTTTCATAACAGGGTCTTTTATGGAACATCATCCGCCATGCAATCAGCTCATTCAAGGGGATGGTAAGGGAGCTCTTTGCCGACCGTCTCTTTCCCAGACCTTTCATGCAACTGCTCTGTTTACTTCCATCTCTTCTACAACAGTGAGCAGGTGTTTTCTCATATAGCTTCCAGTCCTTTTCCCTCAAGGTATGTACATGGTCATTGAAATGCAGATGCTAATTTATTTAATTTTCGATACTGTTCTTCAGAATGGTTTACATGAATTTATTCAGATACTCAAGCATTTTTCCCTGTCTGTCCTGGTGGGCACACAATTTATCTAATGTACCTGGGGCAATGGGAGGATTAAGTGACTTGCCCAGGGTCACAAGGAGCAGCGGGGATTTGAACCCACAACCTCAGGGTGTTGAGGCTGTAGCTTTAACCACTGCGCCACTCTAGCAATCCAAAAAAATGTAGTACAAGTGAGCCAAGTAATGAAGCCATTGTGACATCACTGATGAGGTGGCTCTTAGGCATTGGTGGAATGAGGCATTATGATGTCACAATGCCAGCTCTGGTTATCAGAGGCTGAAACTTTTCACACTATTTATTTATTCAATTTTCTTTAATGTTCTCCCAAGGAAGCTCAGAATGGGCTCACTATCTATCTATCAGTCCTGGAGTTGCACCCTTGCCAGGTTTTCAGGTTAACCACAATGAATATGCATAAACTTTATTTGCATACACTGCCTCCATTATATGCAAATTTCTTTCATGCATATTCAGGTACTCAAGCATTTTCCCCTGTCTGTCCTGGCAGGCTCACAATCTATCTAATGTACCGTGGGCTCAGGGTCACAAGGATCAGTGTGGGTGTGAACCAAGGTGCTGAGACTGTAGCTTTAACCACTGCGCTACTCTCGGGAGCAGCGGGAGCACCAGGTCGATTCCAGAGTTTTGCTGTCAAACAGGCAAAACCTCCGTTGCTCTCTGGGAACTGTGGAAGGAAGCAGGACTGCAGAAACCCTTCCTAAAAAGGAACGGCCATTGACAGCGTCTATTTTTAGACAATAGTATGAAAGGGCCATGAAGTTACCGGTCACATGAGCTAAGGAATTTTTTTTTTTAATGTTTGCTCACTAAAATGATACGTAATCATTTGGTTTGGGGGTTTGAAAATGTGATCATTCTGCTGGGCTGAGCAGAACAGAAACGTTGCTTTGGTAGGATTAGGGGGAACTTCAGATACATGGAAAGAAGTCAAAAATTAAGTTGAAAGTGACACCTTTTTATTGCTCCAACTTAATATAGGTTTGACAAGCTTTCAAGAGTTATCCTGTCTTTGTCAGGTCAATGGGAGTGTGGTGCAGTGATTAGAGCTACAGTCTCAGCACCCTGAGGTTGTGGGTTCAAATCCCACACTGCTCCTTGTGACCCTGGGCACGTGACCTAATCCCCATTGCCCCAGGTACATTAGTTAGAGTGGGAGCCCACCAGAACAATTAGGGGAAATTGCTTGAGTACCTGAATAATTTGTAACCCACATAGAATTGTACGATATGCAGAATATACATTATTGAGAAGAATAAAGAAAGAATACAGTTCCACTAGGTTGAAATAGTACACGGTTTTAGGTTGCGTGCACGTGTTTGTAAAAGGGGTTGGGAGATAGAGGTGAAGTGACAGTAACATGTCTGCTAAAGGGTGACAAGGCCAATGTCTCTATTGATTCCTTTTGTGGCATCTCAAAGAGTGTGATCATTCGACTTTTGAAAGTTTTTCTTTCCTGTGTGTTCCTGAAGCACCTTTTTTGGTGACGGGACTAAATTGCGTGAGACAACGGCGCGCAGACAACTGAGTGCAAGGTTGACGGCGCGCCGAAGAAAAGCACTATTTTAAAGGGCTCCGACGGGGGTGTGGGGGGGGAACCCTCCCACTTTACTTAACAGACATTGCGCTGGCGTGGGGGGTTTGGGGGGTTGTAACCCCCCACATTATACTTAAAACTGAACTTTTTCCCTAAAAAACAGGCAAAAAGTTCGGTTTCAAGTATAATGAGGGGGGTTACAACCCCCCAAACCCCCCCACAATGCCAGCACGATGTCTGTTAAGTAAAATAGGGGGGTTCCCCACCAACACCCCCCGTCGGAACCCTTTAAAACAGTGCTTTTCTTCGGCGCGCCGTCAACCTTGCGCTCAGTTAGAACATAAGAACATAAGCAGTGCCTCCGCTGGGTCAGACCATAGGTCCATCATGCCCAGCAGTCCGCTCCCGCGGCGGCCCAAACAGGTCACGACCTGTCTGAATCACCAGAAGGGGCCCCCTTGCCACCTTGGTTCCCATTGAAGTCCTATCTTCCCATCAAAGTCCTAACCCTCCGGTCTTGCACCTGCACGACCTGGTTGGGTTTCTACATTTATTTTCTGGTTAGCTTTCTCAGTATCCCACGATCCCTTTATCCCTCAGGAATCCATCCAGTCTCTGTTTGAATCCCTGTACCGTACTCTGCCTGATCACTTCCTCCGGTAGCGCATTCCAAGTGTCCACGACCCTCTGGGTGAAAAAAAACTTCCTTGCATTCGTTTTGAACCTATCTCCCTTCAGTTTCTCCGAATGCCCCCTCGTGCATGTTGTCCCCTTCAGCCTGAAGAATCTGTCCCTATCCACCCTCTCTATGCCCCTCATGATCTTAAAGGTCTCTATCATATCTCCCCTGAGCCTCCTTTTTTCCAGAGAGAAGAGCCCCAGCCTATCCAACCTCTCAGCATATGGGTAGTGTTCCAGCCCTCTTACCAGTTTCGTTGCTCTCCTTTGGACTCTCTCAAGTACCTCCATGTCCTTCTTGAGGTACGGCGACCAATATTGAACGCAGTATTCCAGATGCGGACGCACCATCGCTCGGTACAGTGGCATGATGACTTCCCGCGTCCTGGTTGTTATGCCCCTCTTTATGATGCCCAGCATCCTGTTGGCTTTTTTCGAGGCTGCTGCGCACTGTGCAGATGGCTTCAGTGATGCATCCACCAGCACACCCAAGTCTCTCTCAAGATTGCTTTCTCCCAACAATGCCCCCCCCAATTTGTAGCTGAACAACGGGTTCTTTTTCCCTATATGCATGACCTTGCATTTTTCCACGTTGAAGCGCATTTGCCATTTGTTTGCCCAGTCTTCCAGCTTCTCCAGGTCCCTTTGCAGGTCCTCACACTCCTCCCTGGACCTAACTCTGCCGCAGAGTTTGGTGTCTGCTCAGTTGTCGGCGCGCCGTTGTCTCGCGTGATTTTGTCTATGAACCCCTTTTTAAACATTTTCATGAAGGTTCACTAAATCAACATTGTCTGCAAATCACAAGAGTAGCAACAGTGAATCTTCATTAAAGCAATGGTACTAGAAGAGGGTATTGAGAGATATAATGGTTAGTTTGGAAATATATTTTGAAGAAACGAAAGATATTTGATGGAAATTAATATGATGAATTTTATTTTCATGACTATTTTATCTAATATAATAAAGCCCTAAGCGCGCATGCGCACTCCCACCTGCGTGCTCCCATTTTCTGTGCGCTGTAGGGCACCGCAGGTAGAAGTGCGCATGCGTGAGAATCCCCCCGAGGCGGATGTCGGCCGCGGCGGAAGATGGCTGAAGCCTGGCTTCCCAAACGCAAGAGGACACGTCTTGCTTCTGTAAGAGGAATAGCCATTTATAGCTGCAGGTGTCATAGAGCCTTGAATGTACTATCACGTTTGCCTCTTAAGGGGGGTGGGAGAGGGGTAAGTCACCATTGTGGGGTTTAAGGGGGGGGGGGGGTCATGTCTTTATCCCTACAGCAGTTTGGCCATTATCACAAATTAAAAGCCTGCCCTGAAACACTCTGATATGCTCCCTTGAGATTTAGATGAACTGCGGTTTTGCCCAAAAAACATCTGCCTGCCACTTTATGCCATTTTAAAAACAGCCCCATAATAACAACCAGTCCTTAGGATAAATAGCTGGATTTTCCATTCTCAGACTAGCCATATTGCTCAATTATCTATAAGTGTAGTCTTCTAGAGAATATTGTAATCACATCATATGTCATATTGTATTAATAATTGGGAGGAGGGTAGGAGAAAATGATTGTTTTATGTATTATTGGTGTAGTTATTAGTGCGTTTTATGCAGTATTTTATGTTCAATTAATTGTATTGCGCTGTCAAAGTTTGGAAAAAGTGGAAATAGGGAAGGTAAAAGGGGAAATGGGAGCCTGAATATGGGTAGGTAAAAGGAAGGGAGAGGGGTTACTGCTGGACATGGGAGGTAAAAGGAAGGGAGAAGAAACAGAAAGGCAGACAGACAGACAGGGGGCCAGGGAGAGAGACAGACAGAAAGAAACGCCTCAGCTCCCCATTGTGCTAAAAGTCTACACATCTATTCTAGCACCCGTTAATGTAACGGGCTTAAACACTAGTTGTATTATATTATTATTGTATATTTACTGATTTCTTCAATAAAAATGTTATAAATTAAAGCAATGGTACAAAATCCCAAGGACGTAATAACATCTAGACCAGTGTTCTTCAACCGCCGGTCTGTGGACCGGTGCCGGTCCGCCAAAATCTCCCACTGGCACAGCATCGGAAATGAAAGTGGGCAGATCAGGCAGACATTAAGCCACGCCTCCTCTCTCATCATATACTATTTCTATGGATTAAATTTGAATAGGGTCAGAGAGAGAGGAAAATAACTGTATGCATTATTTTCAGAATTTAAGGTTTCACAAGTAACTGAGCTTGACTTATTTATTTATTTATTCAATTTTCTATACCGTTCTCCCAGGGGAGCTCAGAACGGTTTACATGAATTTATTCAGGTACTCAAGCAGTTTTCCCTCTCTGTCCCTGCGGGCTCACAATCTATCTTACGTACCTGGGGCAATGGGGGGATTGAGTGACTTGCCCAGGGTCACAAGGAGCAGCATGGGTTTGAACCCACAACCTCAGGGTGCTGAGGTCGGAGCTTTAACCACTGCGCCACACTCGCCCCTTCCCGTCCTAAATATCCCCTCCACTATGGAGAAAACTGAATAAGCCAAATTACTACAGAATGCTAAGAGAATGCCACAGTGTTAGGGGAGAGCAAACAGGGCAACTGAGAGAGAGACCTAGGCCAGCTGGAAGCTAAAGAAGCCCTGCCTATTATGTCTAATGCCAGCTCTAGCAAGAAACATATTTCAAATGTGAACTATTCCAATCAGAATATGATCAATGTTTCTCGTCTGCTCATTCTGTCTTCTCTCAACTGCCCTGTCAGGGTCTCCTGACCAAGTGACCTGCCTTGTATTTCTCCCCTGTACAAGAAACGAAAGCTTCAGCTTCCACCGCCTCGCGGGCAGAGTGCGCGCATGTGTGGAGGAGACCCTTGGCCGGCTCGCGACGTGCTTCAGCGGCCAGTGGACAGGCACGAGGCGGAGGCGGGAGCGCGGCCTTCCCTCAGACGGCGAGTGGCCGAAAACGGCCGCACCACCCCCGGCCCTAAGCCCGCCTTATGTGACTGGAGGTGTGATGATAGCAGATCCAGGCCAGAATTTTCAAAAACCCGCGTTAAAACGCGACAGTCTGCTACCGCAGCCGTTTTGATACCGAATCTAAAAACCCGAGACATTCTTAAAAAATTGTGCATGCAAATAAGTTTGGTGGACAGCGGCGAAGATTTCCTACATTTGCATGTGCCCATTGCTGATGGGCACTTGCGCAGAAAAATGCCGCAAAAAACCCCAAAATCCCCGGTCTCCTGCTGCACTATTGGACGAATGGAAGGGAGAAGAGGGGAAAAGCAACGTCGACTTTTTAAAATCGCGCATAAAACATGCCTTTCTCTCCATAAAACTACTTTAATTCAGGTAAATCTTGTAATTTGTTTTTAATGCAAAATTTAATCAAGACCCACAGCCAGAAAGACACAAGACAAGGGTATCATACACACGCTCAAGAAGAAACATAGAAACAGGCGGCAGATAAGGGCCCATCTAGTCTGCCCACCTCAATGACCCACCCTCTACCTTTCTCTGTGAATAGATCCCACGTGTCTATCCCATTTGGCCTTAAAATCAGGCACGCTGCTGGCCTCAATAACCTGAAGTGGAAGACTATTCCAACGATCAACCACCCTTTCAGTGAAAAAGAATTTCCTGGTGTCCCCGTGCAGTTTCCCGCCCCTGATTTTCCACGGATGCCCCCTTGTTGCCGTGGGACCCTTGAAAAAGAAGATATCTTCTTCCACCTCGATGCGGCCCGTGAGATACTTGAATGTCTCGATCATGTCACCCCTCTCTCTGCGTTCCTCGAGTGAGTACAGCTGCAACTTATCCAGCCGTTCCTCATACGGGAGATCCTTGAGTCCCGAGACCATCCGGGTGGCCGTTCTCTGGACCGACTCCAGTCTCAGCACATTCTTGCGATAATGCGGCCCCCAGAATTGCACACAGTATTCCAGGTGGGGCCTCACCATGGATCTATACAATGGCATAATGACTTCCGCCTTAAGGCTGACGAAACTCCTGCGTATGCAACCTATGATTTGCCTTGCCTTGGATGAAGCTTGCTCCACTTGATTGGCAGTCTTCATGTTCTCACTGACGATCACCCCTAAGTCTCGTTCTGCTTCAGTTCTTGTCAGGATCTCGCCATTAAGGATGTAAGTCTTGCATGGATTTTGGCTGCCCAGGTGCATGACTTTGCATTTTTTGGCATTGAAGCTGAGTTGCCAGGACCTAGACCAACGCTCCAGTAGGAGTAGGTTGTGCGTCATGTTGTCGGACATTGAATTTATGTCTGTTGTTCTTTTGCCCACTACGTTGCTTAGTTTGGCGTCATTGGCGAATAATGTTATTTTGCCTCGCAGCCCTTCAGTCAAGTCTCTTATAAAGATGTTGAATAGGATCGGGCCTGCGGCACTCCACTGATCACCTCCCAAAAACTCCCAAAAACTCAAAAGCAGCGTGATTTTACTACCCTCTACTATAAATATATAGATACACTTTTTTTTTTCATTAGCCACAATCAAAACACAAGTGCTGGCACTGTAACGGCACCCCTGGTCCAGTCGCTGCTTTTTGTCGCCAAAAACCGACGCCGCTCTTCAAAAAGGCCTCGGCGCATTTCAATGTTAAACAGCCCATTTGCGCGCCATTGCCGGAGACTGCTAGAAACCTCACTACAGACAGATAATCCGTTTTGATAAACCGCCTTCTAAAATGCGTGCAGGCTAAACCGCCAGAAAAGAGTTTAGCGACGGCGTTCAAGTTTTGAGAATCTTGCCCCCAGATCAACAGGCTAATCTGATCTGACCAATCAGCTTCTATAGCTTTGAAAAAAAGAAAAGAAAAGAAATCACCACCACCTTCAACAATACTGACCAAATCTAGTCCAACAGTCTTTCTATTACTTTTCTAGCATCCTCCAATGAGCTTCAGTTTCTCATAACGGGTCCCCCCGGTATTTGCTGATGTGTCAGCAGGGGGCGCTACTGTAGGAGCCGTTTTCATAAGAACATAAGAGTTGCCTCTGCTGGGGCAGACCATAGGTCCATCCTGCCCAGCGGTCCGCACCCGCAGCGGCCCATCAGGCCTATTGCCTGAAACAGTGTTCCCAGACTAATTTTATAACTTACCTCTACCTCTATTCTTTTCTGTACCCTTCTATCCCTTCTCTTACCAGGCTTGAGTGAATCACCTTTGCACTGGACCCAGGTAGGGCTGCAGAGGAGATTTTTAATATGCAGCGCTACAGCCTGAGCCATTTTGGCCGACTGCTGGCTTTGCATGTTAATTACATTGCAAAGAATGGCATGAATACTCTCTTGAAATCTCCTGGCGCTTTCTGGGGACCGGAGCTGTCTTTCTCACTTTCTTGCACTCGGTTGAGAAAAGACAGATCCTCTTGCTTGCCAGCTGTCCCTCCATGCACAGCCTTTCTGCAAGCAGAGCTACCAGCACACAAGGCGCTTTGATGGCAGAAGAAAGTCAACAGGGATTCCACCCTGCACTGGGCTGGGAGAGTGTCGCCTGTTACCCAGAGGCAATAATTATCTCTGTGGTAAGAGCGTGTAATGCTCCTTAATCTGAACCATGTAAACAAGCATTTCCCAGTCATGCCATGAAATGTCAAGCATGATTAGAATTCGTGGAGCGCTGCCTTAACCTCCTTGCCAGTTCGAGTCAAGCATGGGGCAGATGTCACAACGAAAGAAAGCCCTGAGAGCACTGGCACACAATGTGCAAAACAGGACAGCTTGTCATTTTATTTTTTCATGAGTTCAATCCTGTATTAAATATCTACTAGTTTAAAATGTCAGATATCTAAATTGCCATTAGCAAATTAGAATCCAACAGAGTCCCCACTAAATGAATGGGCATACAGGGTGCCCACCAAAACACTCCTTGATTTGAAATGGTTACAAAATCAAAACTGATAGCAATAGGTTTATAGATAAGATGACAGCAATTACGAGTCCCAAAAAGCACGGCTAGCAAGGTCTTACACCATGGCTTGCACTTTCACCCTTATAAGCTGCAATTGGTGCAGAAGTTACAACCTTTGGACAATGCAACGGGGAGAGTGTGGCACAGTGGTTAAAGCTATAGCCTCAGTACCCTGAGGTTGTGGGTTCAAAACCACGCTGCTCCTTGTGGCTCTGGGCAAGTCACTGAATAAATAAAATGACTCCAAGTGGGCCCCTGAGATCACCGCACATTACCGTTTGTGTCTTTTTCCTTTGGAGGTACGTACCTCCACTACCTGCAACGATGGATGATCTGCAGGAACGCATTGCTGAAGCTATGAACGCGATCACGCCGGATGTGCTTCGGAGAGTCTGGTCCGAGCTCGATTATCGCATCGATGTTTGCCGAGTAACAGGTGGGAGGCGCACATCGAGGGTATGTAATCAACAGATACCATGTGAAACTGTAGCCTCAAAGGTGAAAGAATATTCCAGTAAATTTTGGTTTTGTGACCATTTAAAATCAAGGAGTGTCTTTTTGGGCACTCTGTATTTTGTGACTTGAGAAATCTGGGGCGGTTACGTATTTTTAAAAATTACTTATATATTGCCTATCAATGGAGATGGTCTAAGTCAGTGGTCTCAAACTGGCGGCCCGGGGGCCACATGCGGCCCACCTGGTACTATTTTGCGGCCCGCGGTCTGTACTAGTGCTGCCCACTCTTTGAAGCGTTATCCGGCTTCCCCCCTGGTCTCCTGCTCTTACTGTCAGATAATTACTGCAGCCTGCAGAGAGGATCGCTGGTGCTGTAGCGTTCCTTGAAGGCTGCTGTCATCCTCAGCAGCATGTTCCCTCTGCCACGATCCTGCCCCTGACGTCAGAGGAGGGGCAGGACCTTGACAGAGGAGACGTGCTGCGGAGACCGATGGCAGCCTGCAAGGAATGCTACAGCACCAGCGATCCTCTCTGCAGGCTGTGGTAATTAGCAGAAACTAAGACTGGGAGGCCAGGGGGGAAGCTGGGGGATGCTGCAAAGAAGGGGGGGGGGAAACTTGCAGTCCTTCGGGGGAGGGGGAGGGGAAAGATTTATAAACTATAAAGAGTTTTACCTCATGTAAAATTATCATTTCTTTAATAACTATTTTTTAATTAACTATTTTTTTTTGCGGCCCTCCAAGTACCTACAAATACAAAATGTGGCCCTGCAAAGGGTTTGAGTTTGAGACCACTGGTCTAAATGGTTTTTACATTCAAGTACTCAAGCATTTTTCCCTATCACTACAGAGGTACGGGGAAAGAGAAAGCGGGTCAGGAAGGAGCGGGGGTGATTAGGAGGACAGATGCTGGCACCCACACCAAGATGGCACCCAGGGCAGACCACACCCCCCTTTACAAAGCCACTGCTGTGGTCTGTCCAAGCTATTTCCCATATACTAAAAATGCGCCTTTTCTATATCTATAGAATTGTGGTTTTTGGTCATTCGTCGGAACGGCATTCACAGGCTAAAACTGTCTTGCAGCGCTTCAGGATTCTGTTCAGAAATGATACTACCGGTAGGAGATAACTTGTTTACGCATTTGTAGGATATTGCGTTCAATTCTGGTCTCCTTATCTCAAGAAAGATATAGGGGCGCTAGAAAAGGTTCAAAGAAGAGGGACCAAGATGGTAAAGGGGATGGAACTCCTCTCGTAAGAGGAAAGACTAAAACGGTTAGGGCTCTTCAGCTTGGAAAAGAGACGGCTGAGGGGACATTTGACTGAAGTCTACAAAATCCTGAGAACGGGTACAAGTGGATCGATTTTTCACTCGGTCAAAAATTACAAAGACTAGGGGGCACTCGATGAAGTTACAGGGAAATACTTCTAAAACCAATAGGAGGAAATTTTTTTCAGTCAGAGAATAGTTAATCTCTGGAATGTATTGCCAGAGGTTGTGGTACGAGCGGATAGTGTAGCTGGTTTTAAAAAAAGTTTGGACAAGTTCCTGGAGGAAAAGTCCATAGTCTGTTATTGAGGCAGATATAGGGGAAGCCACCGTTTGCTCTGGATTGGACTATTTGGGTTTTGGCCAGGTACTAGTTGCCTGGATTGGCCATTGTGAGGATGGGCTACTGGGCTTGATGGATCATTGCTCTGACCCAGTAGGGCCATTCTTATGCTCTTACACATGTAACTTAGAGAAATACCCTCCCATTCCTGCATAAACTTTTTAGACTCACAGATAAATTTAAGCAAGGATCCCATGCCTGCATTTCTGCAGATACATATTAATTAAATCCAATTAGCACACTAATTGCTTTTTAAGATCCAAATTTTTGGCACTAATAAGTCTCTTTAATCAATTAAATTGCATGCATGAATTGGGCACGCAGGGGAATATACAAGCCACTTTGATTAGAACCACAGAAAGGCGGCATAAAATCCCGTCCCCTTTCTTTTAGTTTGGAGTATAAAATGCAGGTTTGGAGCTCAGTTCTGAAGTTCTTGGGAAAAGTGCAAAGGACTAAAATGTTTGAATAAAAAATGCAAGAGTTCATTTCTGTTGAAAGACTGAACAGGACTGGATTATTATTTGGCTTTAGAAAGCAGGGGGGTGATAGAGGAATTTACTTGTCCTTGAAAAATGCACCAATAAGATGCTACAGGATGAGATTGGTAGATATGACGCCATATTTCACCACAATGGAAAGGTGCCACAGGGGCAGTGCTGATCACTTCACTTGGTGTCAGGAAGGAATTATTTTCACAGTGTAGCTAAAATGGCAACCGGTGCGCAGTGTTATTTATCAATTATTACATTACATTAGTGATTTCTATTCCGCCATTACCTTGCGGTTCAAGGCGGATTACATCCAAACTAAAACAAGAATTACATTCAAAATTTGAAGGAATAGAATAAGCGATGACATAAAATTTTTAAGGTAATAAAATAGTTATCAACGGGAATAGAAGTTTTTAGGAGATAGGAATAGGGTGAATTAAGGGTTTTAGATAACGTTTGGTAAATAGAAGAGTATTAAGAGTATAGAGAGTGTTAGATGTTGAAATGGGATTGGTTGTGTTGGATAGGTTTTATGTATTTTTTGAAGAGTATGGTTTTGGTATCTCTCGTGAAGGTTTTGTAGTTTGTAGTTGAAGATAACAGAGTGGTGATTTGTCTGTCCAGTTTAGCTGCTTTGGAGGCTATAAGGTTGTCATAAAGTTTTTATCTAACAGTGTGTGTGGCGCAGTGGTTAAAGCTACAGCCTCAGCACCCTGAGGTTGTGGGTTTAAGCCCACGCTGCTCCTTGTGACCCTGGGCAAGTCACTTAATCCCCCCTTCCCCATTTCTCCAGGTACATTAGATAGATTGTGGGACAGACAAGGAAATATGCTTGAGTATCTGAATAAAATTCATGTAAACCATTCTGAGCTCCCCTAGGAGGGCAGTATGGAAAATTGAATAAATACATAGTGTGAAAAGTTTCTGTCTCTGGTAACCAGACCAGAGCTGGTATTATGACATCATAATGCCTCATTCCAGAAATGTCTAAGAGCCAACCTCATCAGTGATGTCACAATGGCTTCATTGACCTTTACTTGGCTCACTTTCACTACATTTTGATTTCTAGTGTGGTACAGTGGTTAACGCTACAGCCTCAGCACCCTGTGGTTGCGGGTTCAAACCCACCGCTACTCCTTCTGACCCTAGGCAAGTCACCTAATCCCCCCATTGCCCCAGGTACATTAGATAGAGTGTGAGCCCCCAGGGAAAAATGCTCAAGTACCTGAATAAATTCATGTAAATCGTTCTGAGCTCCCTTGGAAAAACTGTATAGAAAATTGAATAAATAACCCCCCCCCCAAAAAAAAAACCCCAAACAAACAACCCCAACTAAATCTTCTGGTTTAGAAAACTGTCGTCAGCTTTGAGGCCAATTCTGCTGTTCGCTGGAATGCCTAAGCTTAGGGACTCTTCACAAATGATACATTATCAATACAGGCACATTTGTCTTTCTCTCTCGGTTCCAACTTTGCTTCAGCAGCTTTTCCTGCCCGATACTGACCTTGTGACTGTGATTTACATCCTCGTTACCTTACGAATGAACTTTGATATTTCCTTACTACTGGGCCTTCCTCAGCTTCCTTCTGGATGTAGGTAGAATGATCGCACCATCCCAAGTCCTTAGAGATCACCATTAGCTTCCTGCGCGGTTTACAGCATAATTTATATTTGGGGCTGTGATGCTTTGAAGGAGAGAATCTCAAAGTATGTGTCATCAAGGGTCTCAGTCACCCACAAAGCCCTTATTTTGCACCAATCCTAACTACAAAATTCCTGGTACCGGTGTTTTACTTATTACCCCTTCTATTTGGCATTCATTGACTTCTGATTTTGCATTTTGTTTTTATGGTTCAGGACAATAGCAAATGCCTATTTTAGCTTAGTCTTTAATTGGGGCGGATGGGCAGACTGAATGGGCCATTTGGCCTATATCTGCCATCATATTTCTAGGTTTCTATAACCATAAAGCTCTCTGACCTCACAATGCAGGTGTAAAGAGCCTTAGCCTATAGGAAGGAGGAGATGCAAATGTTAAGAGCCTTAGCCAATAGGGAGAGGAGGAGATAGTGGATGCTGCGGATGGGCCATTTGGCCTTTATCTGCCGTCATGTTTCTCTGTTTCTATCTGATGGGCTTCTTTTTAAGTTTGTTTGTAGAAGTAGGAATTGAGATGTACTGGTCAGTCCATCTCAGGTTTCACCAGTATCTGCTCACATGAGGAATGGATGTTTATAAACCAGCTGCAGGACAGTATAATATCTATTTTAGAAAAATAAATACATATAATATAGATGAGCTCAAAGCCAGGACATAACTGGTTATGTTTTGCAATGGCAACGTAACCGGGTAAGAGCTGGCATATAACTGGTTATCTTTGTGACTTTAGAAATACGAGGGTTCTTCAAAATGTTTCCGCACTTTTCATATATTCGCTCCTCAATCAAAACCATTATTTTTTTGGATGGCATTAAGAAGTTAGTAGGATGCTGGGAAAAATGTATCACAAAACAGGGGGATTGTGTGGAAAAGTGATGTCATTTGCTTTAGATATATTTAATAAATGTGTTAAAAAAAAAAAAAAGTGCGGGAACTTTTTGAAAATCCCTCATACGTATAACTGGGTTTTATCCCAATGCAGTTTTCCTTGCCAATTCGGGGAGGGATGAGACAAAACCACTGAAGATTAAAGGAGAACCTCCCCCCCCCCCCCAATCCCTCCAGAGTGCTGCTTAATTGCAGCTGCTTACTAAATCCTAAACATGCTTAGTAAGAGCAGATATAAGGTCCTGAGGAACAAACATCTATGAATTTGCCATGCCTTTGGCCTGCTCAAAACAAGCCCCCTAACCATTTGCATGCATATGGTAGGTTGCTAAAAACCTATGGAAATGATCAACAATAGTGTCATTACTGTTCACTATTGTCACTACATTATCCATAGTAGAGAATAACAGAGAGAGAAAAATTTGTCCCTGTCCCCACGAGCTCCACCCCCTTCCTGTCCCCACCCTAACCCCACAAACTCAGTGTCCATCCCCGCAAACTGTCTGATCCCATCTGCACAAGCCTCAAATAGTTATGATTTTATATTGAACTTATTTTATTAAAGTATAAAAGGAAACAATATTCTGTACAATTGTCATTTTATAAACACAAACAATACAGAGCAAGGATCAACAAAACCTCTGTCTCCCCTCTCCTCTCCCTTACAAATATCCCATCCACTATTGAGAAAACTGAACAAGCCAAATTAATACAGAAAAATCAAGCTAACTAAATACTTCAGTTCCACATGGCAGGAATAGTGTCAGGGTAGTGCAACTAGGGCAGAGAGAGAGCCCTAAGCCAGCTGGAAGCTAAAGAAGCATGGCCTGGGCTTTGCGGTCCCCCATTATGTCTAACTCTAGTAGGATACATATTTCAAATCTGATATATTCTAATCACAAAATAGAAAATGATTTTTTCTACCTTTTGTTGTCTTTTGTCATTTCATTATTTACATCATGTTGGTCTCAGGCTCTGATCTCTGTTTTCTTTTTTCTTCTCTTAGCTCACATGCCAGGGTCTCCTGGCCATTTGACATTTCTTCTATCTCTGTGTATGTATTGTTCCCCATGTTCAACAGCTTCCTTCTTATCTCGAAAGGGTCTAGAGAAGAGCTACTAAGATGGTTAAAGGGTTGGAGGAGCTGCCATACAGCGAAAAATTAGAGAAACTGGGCCTCTTCTCCCTCGAACAGAGGAGATTGAGAGGGGACATGATCACAACATTCAAGGTACTGAAGGGGATAGACTTAGTAGATAAGGACAGGTTGTTCACCCTCTCCAAGGTAGAAAGGGGATAGATTCCGTACAGTTGAAGTTGAAAGGGGATAGATTCCGTACAAACGTAAGGAAGTTCTTCTTCACCCAGAGAGTGGTGGAAAACTGGAACACTCTCCCAGAGTCTGTCATAGGGGAAAACACCCTCCAGGGATTCAAGACAAAGTTAGATAAGTTCCTGCTGAACAAGGACGTACGCTGGTAGAGCTAGTCTCAGTTAGGGCGCTGGTCTTTGACCAAAGGGCTGCCGCATGAGCATAATGGACCACAGGTCTGATCCAGCAGCAGCATTTATGTTCTTATATGCCCCTAGCGTTTCCCCTGTGCCCATTTCCCTGCCCTCATCATCTATTCTTTGATCCCCTCCCCCTGTGTTAACACTCCTCTATATTCCCCTAAGTCCAGCATATTCCTTCTATATTCTTATTCTCCCCCATGTCTAGCCATCTTCTCTGTGTCCATATACCCTCACATGTCTGGCATTATCCCTCTGTGAATATGGAAAATCACAATTTGTTCAACACGTTTTCACAACTGTTCAGAGAACAAACTGTTACGAAGTTCAAGTATTTTTTCTTCCCAAGACCTCAAACACCCAAGACACTACTAGAATTGCTCTTCGTGTCCTTACTGGGGCGAAGTGTTCATCATTGGTCTTGTATAGGCTTAAACTATTTTTAACAGGCTGAAAATGAGCTATCTGGTATGTAAATATATTGAAGAAGTCTAATAGTCTCTTCGATTAATCACACCTCTGCTTACTGAGTGATGTGAGAGGTGCGGAGAATATGTTTCACCTTTAAAGCATAATAAGCAGAGGTGTGATTAATTGAAGAGACATAGCCCCTGAAGAAATTTGGCAGTGAAATGGCTGGGTAGCCGTCGGGCTTAAGATAAGTGCCCTTCTCTATTAGACTTCTTGAATATATTTACACACCAGATAGCTCATTTTCAGCCTGTTAAAAATACTTTAAGCCTATACAAGACCAATGATGAACACTTCACCCCAGTAAGGACACGAAGAGCAATTCTAGTAGTGTCTTGGGTGTTTGAGGTCTTGGGAAGAAAAAATAGTTGAACTTAGTATCAGTGTATTCTCTGAACAGTTGTTATTACCCCTCTGGGCTTGTTCTTTTTAACAGTTTTATAAATGATATTGCTGAAGGGTTGTTGGGTAAGATTTGCCTCTTTGCGGATGATACCAAAATCTGGAATAGAGTAGACACACTGGATGGTGTGAATAACATGAAGAAAGACCTGGCGAAGCTTGAAGAATGGCCTGAAATTTGGCAGCTAAAATTTAATGCTCAGAAATGCAAGGTCATGAATTTGGACTGCAAAAATCCAAGGGAACGGTTCAGTTTAGGGGGTGAAAAACTTATGTGCACGACGGAAGAGCGGGACTTGGGTGTGATTGATTGTATGTAATGATCTTAAGGGGCCAAACAGGTTGAAAAGGTGACAGCAAAAGCTAGAAGGATGCAAGGTTGTATAGGGAGAGGTATGGCCAGTAGGAAAAAGGAGGTATTGATGCCTCTATATAAGACTCTGGTGAGAACTCATTTAGAATATTGTATACAATTCTGGAGGCCTCACCTTCAAAAAGATATAAAAAGGATGGAGTCGGTCCAGAGGAAGGCTATTAAAATGGTATGTGGTCTTCATGATAAGGCGTATGGGGACAGACTTAAAGATCTCAATATATATACTTTGGAGGAAAGGCGGCAGAGGAGAGATATGATAGAAACATTTAAATACCTACTTAATGTAAATGCGCATGAGTCAAGTCTCTTTCATTTGAGAGGAAACTGCAATGAGAGGGCATAGGATGAAGTTAAGAGGCGATAGGCTCCGGAGTAATCTGAGGAAATACTTTTTTATGGAAAGAGAAGTAGATGTGTGGAACTGTCTCTCGGAAGAGGTGGTGGAAACAGAGACTGTGTCTGAATTCACAAGGGCTTGGGATGATAATGGTTACTGTGGATAGGCAGACTAGATGGGCCTTTTGGCCTTTATCTGCCATCATGTTTCTATATATCACCTCCATGCAGCATTCCCCTTTTTGTCCCTGTTCCTATGCTCCCATCCATGCCCACATCGCCCCTCTTTTGGTATATCTGTGTCCAGCTTCTCCCCTCTCTTACACCAATGTGTCTCTCACCCTCACTTTCCTCCTTCCCTCACTCTTCCTTCATCCCCTTGGTTCTTATCTTTTTCCCTTCCCTTCTCTCTCCTCCTCCCTGCAGGTCCTGCACCTCTCTCCTTTCCCTCTAACCCATAGGTCCATCCCCTCCCTTCACCACCCAGTTGTGAGTCTGGCACCTCTCCCTTCCCTCCAGCTCCAGTCTCCCCACCACACAGGTGCAACACCTATTTCCCTTCCCCCTAATCCCCAGACCAGATCCAGCACCTGTCTCCCTTCCCTTCAGCTCCAGCTATGGAGCCAGCTAGTCAGCCCCCCCACCCCACCCATGGGTCCAACAGCACAAGCAATCCCCTCTCCAGGTGCAGCAGCACACCCCCACGAGCAACAGCCCCCCCTCCCAATCTCAAGTCCAACAGCCTCCCTCCCTCACAATCCTGGATCCTGCAATGCAAGAAAACCCTGTCCCCTTTAAAAGTGGCAAACTCCCTCCCAACCCCTTGCAACTTTCTTACCGGGTCAGTCCCTTTGTGTCTCCTGCCCCTGGCCTACCAGCATTTAAGAAGCCTCAGCGAAGGCCAGACAAATGCTGGGTTACATCAGAAGGAGCTTTATCAGCCGAAAGCCAGAAGTCATACTACCATTATACAGATCCATGGTGAGACCTCACCTGGAGTACTGTGTCCAGTTTTGGAGGCCACATTATCAAAAGGATGTGAAGAGAATGGAGTCGATACAAAGAATGGCCACTAGGATGGTCTCAGGACTTAAAGACATCCCATATGAAGAACGCCTGATCAAACTGCGCTTATATTCTCTTGAAGAGCGCAGAGAAAGGGGGGACATGATAGAAACATTTAAATAAATTATGGGCCACATCAAAGTGGAGGAGGAAATCTTTTTTCTAAAGGGTCCCACAGCAACAAGAGGGCATCCACTAAAACTTAAGGGGGGAAGATTTCATGGTGACACCAGGAAATACTTCTTCACCGAACGGGTGATTGATCGATGGAATGATCTTCCCCGCCAGGTCGTCGAGGCCAGTAGCGTGCTCGACTTCAAGGGACGATGGGATAAGCAGGTGGGAATACTACAGAGTTATGCTCAATCAATAGATTCTCCAGGGAGGAAGGGTCCTTGAGTGGACAGACTAGTTGGAAGGAGGGTTCTCAAGTGGGCAGACTTGTTGGGCTGTCGGCCCTTTCCTGCCGTCATATTCTATGTTTCTATGACCAAAGAGGCAATGTCACAGGCCTGCTCCGGGGCCTTCTTCTGGCCGAGTCCTTCCTTCGAATGTAACTTCTGGTTTCGCCTGATTTTGGAAAGTCAGAATTTGGACATTTCACATTGCTGTTCATCCATATAGCAAGGGCATGTGTTGGGGGTGTATTTTGTGCCCAAAAGGGGATTTTCAAATGGGCAGAAACATCCATTTCCATAAAGGACATTTTTGTCTAGACCTGTTTCAGTCCCATCCAAGTTACAAAACGTGCAGCTGTTCACTAGATGGATTAAGGCATGACCATTTCTTAATTCCCCACTGGTTTCTCTCCTCCTTCATCTCCCCTGAAAGTGCAACTTGAAAGGAAAAACAGGATCTATGTCAGTTGTAGGTATGGCTATTCAGTAGCCAAGTGGTTAGTGAGCGGAACCAGGTTTAAGTCTCACTTCAGCTCTTTGTTTTGTTCTTAATAATCCTGAGTCTTCCAAAAAGAGAAAAATACCTTTTGTACTTATATATTTAAGACACCTGCAAGACTGAAGGTTATTGAAGAGCAGTACATTCTGGCACGGTAGATATTTTTCAGGTCCTAGAGAGATCACATTTATAAAAAAAAAAAAAAAAAAAGAGTTAGAGTGGGGTTTGAACCCCTGACCCTTGTTTTACAATTCACTGCAGTAACTCCTAAGCTACTCCTCTATTCTGCAGGGCCAGAGTTTTGAAAATGATGGGGGTTTTTTTGTTGTTCAAAAGCTGGACATTTCACTTTGGAAAGTGGCTGTTCATTTTGGAAGTTTTTAGTGCAAAAATGTTTCTCTCACAGCCATAATCAAATGGGAAATTTAGGCATTATTCCTTTTTGATTATTACTGTGAGATGGATGTTTTTATAGAAGTTATGAGCAGGGCATTTTATTTTTAAAACAGACTTTAAAAACAAGTTCTTTTATGTTTTTTATGACCTTGTATGTAATAAATTAGCTATTGTGATTGAACATTTTTTTTTTTTTTAAATATACCTGGCTTGTTTTTGTGTGGTACATTTGTATTTTTGCATCTCCACTTTTTATATGTTTATCATGCATAAGTATCTAAGTGCCAGTTTATGCATGTATCAAATACAATTGAGGCTTGTAAAACGAGGGCCTAAGTATGTTATCTCCATTTAGAACATGATTATAATTTGTTAGGAATTTAATTTTTATTCATTGCTGCCACACTTCAAAATCAGGGTCAGCATGAATCTATTATTACCCCCCTCCTCCGATATGGAGCCCACAGCCCATCTCCAACTTGCTGACAACAACAAGCGACTTCAAATCTTTTCGAAAAATCAAAATCCCGCTATTCAAAAAATTTATCCAGATATCTTAACTCTTCCCCTTGTCCACCCCCTCCCTTGTAAATTCCCCCTTCAAAGTCTCTTCCACTCTTGCAATTTTCCTCTGCAAAATCTCAACCATGTAAATAGCTTCCTAAATGGTAATTCCCCTGGAAATGTCCAGTTATCTTTTTTTGTAATCCTAAATCCAAAATTGTAATTTTCCTGGAAATGTCCAGTAAGCTTCTTTTGTAATCCGCCTAGAACTGCAAGGTACGGGCGGAATAGAAGTCACTAATGTAATGTAATGTATTCAGATATTCAGTGCTGCTTCTAATCCTGGCACTACTGCTGAATAACTGGGTCCCAGGGCCAGTGTCCAGATAACTGGCTGGGGAACCTTATAACATCGTTTTTGCTGTCTTAATTTTACCAGGCTCTTACCCAGTTGGTGGGCAGGAAATCGCTGCTAACCAGGAAAATCCTAGTAACACTCTGACTCCCCTCCCCCTTTCCCCGACCATCTTGGTACTAACCGGATAGTTCCTTCTGGATTCCATATTCTAGGTGACGTACCAAAGCCATGGCAGCGTCTAGGGAGGGACAGAAGAGCCTGCCCTCAACCCCAAGGTCACAAAGTGGTATTAGAGCCGCCACATCCACCCGGTAAAACCGGGTAAAAGCATTAAGAGAGGACCAAGTAACCACCCTGTCAATTTCATCTGGATGAATCGTTCAAGCCTCCGCCCACCAGGTGGCAACACTTCCACTTGAGTGTGCCTTAAGAGAAACCAGCGGCTGCTTGCTGCGGGGAAATGTCCATAAGAAGTTAACGGGCGATTGAAAAGCCATAGAAACCAGCCTACAAAACTGAGATGGAACAGGCAGGACAAAAAGAGATGATCAGACTGCTGAAAAACATTAGTCTTCTCCAAATGTTGGAGCCAGACCCATTTGATGTCCAATGTACGTAAGATCTGATCTTTTAGCTCCGCCCCTGCGAAGAGAAACACAGGCAAATGAACCTCCTGGGTGACATGGAAATCCCAAACCACTTTCGGTAGAAAGGAAGGAACTGTACGAAGAACAACTCCCACATTGGTGATCCGTAAAAAGGGTTCCCTGCACGAAAGAGCCAGAAGCTCTGAAATATGCCGTGCTGAGACAATGGCCACTAGAAAGCCACTCTTGATTGTCAGATCCATAAGTAACGCATCCTGTAGCGGCTAGAATGGGGCTTTCACAAAACCCTGCAGAACAATGTGAAGAGACCATATAGGGGAAGGTTGACACAAGGGAGGCCACAAATTAAGCGCCCCTCTCAGAAATCTGGGCACATCTGGATGAGCCGTAAGTGCACTAGAACTGCTATGCGCCTGAAAGCATGCTAAATGAACCTTAAGGGAGGCCACCGATAAACCCTTATCCAAGCTCATCTTAAGAAAAATCAGAACCACTGGAATGGGAGTCCACACAGGCTCCACCTGGTCCTTGGCACAGCACTATTGGAAAGCCTTCCATGCTTGGCATAAGAAGCCACAGAGAGGGTTTCTTGGAGTCCAAATCTTCGGGGTGACTAATTCTGAAAAACCTCGCTTCGTCAAGGTTGAGTGCTCAACAGCCATGCCAGAAGACCAAAGCACTGTGGGATCTCCAGGTCATGATGAAGAGGGAGCTGGAGCTTCCTGTCCGGTTGAAGGCATATGAGATCCACATACCACGGATGAGGGCCAGTTCGGAGCAACTGGGAGCACTAGGCCGGGATGCGATGCTATCCAATGGATGACCTCAACCAGAGGTTCCAGAGGGAACACATAAAGGAGCTCATGATCTGGCCAGTGCTGAACCAAGGTGTCTAGACCTAAGCTTCCACTCTGATCTGTGACCAAAGAATCGACTGACTCTTGAGTTCTTAGCTGAAGCCAGCAAGACCATTTGCAGTTGGTCCCAGCGCTACATGACAAGACGGAACGCTCTTTGTGAGAGAGACCCGTCTCCCAGGTCCAGAACTTGTCAACTGAGGAAGTCTGTTGAAACGGCACCTACTCCTGCCATGTGTGCTGCAGAAAGAGTCAGAAGATATAATTCTGTCCAGCAAAAACAGCATGCGAGCGCCCTGGCCCAAGGGAGTGCTTCTAGTGTCCTTTGACAAGGCACATATGCCACTGCCGTAGCACAGTCCGAGACCAGTGGTCTGGAGAGCGTGCAACGCAAGTCAAATAGTCTGAAGCTCCAGACAAAGGATTGACCAACGCGTCTGACATGGAGGTCACAGTCCCTGAATGGAGCGGTCTCCACAGTGATCACCCTAGCCCAACAGGCTTGCATCCATCATGAGAATGAACCACTCCATGATCCAAGGAAGCTTGTCATGGTGGAAAGCCTCCCCCTGAAGCCACCAGCATAGACTTCTGTGAGCTGGTGCTGTCCAGGGGAGCCACATCTAAAGGGGGTGGGTGGGGTGCTGCAGAGATTACTAAAAGAGGAGAGATTCCTGCAGAGGTGCATGCGCGCTCTGACCCACGGAACGCTGTCAGGGAGGCTGTCATGGACTTCAGCACCTGCAGGTAATGCCAGGCAGGGAGAACTAGAAGTTCCAGGAGATCCCTGATCTGTTTCTGAAGATTCTGTTTGTGTGGCTTAGGAAGAAACATACGTTCCTACAGCGTGTCGAAGATAATTCCCAGATGCTCCAAGGTCTGCAACGGCATCAACTGGATCTTCTTGAAGTTGACAATCCAACCAAAGTATTGTACCAAAGACACTACCTTCTCCACCACTTGCTCGCACTCCTGTCAAGACGAAGCCCGAAGAAACTGGTCATCCAAGCTCATCAGGATCATCCAAATTTCTAATCTCAGTTTATTTTATATTCAAGTCAACCTTTATTCCTCCTTTTTTGGATAGAAAACGTAGCCCAGTTTATATTTGAGTATTCGGTAGTTGCATGTAGAGTAGGGGGAAAAAAAATCCTGCGCTGTCCCAGAGCACACATTCTGCAGCATTGATCTGGATGCTGGCACCGATTCTGTGCTCTGACCGCTATGGCACTGTCTGGTTAATACCACAGTTAACAAGATGCCAGAAGAAATAGGTCCACCAGTACCGCCTACTCTTTCCCTGTATCCAGGTCCAGTAGCATCCCTTACTCTCATCCCCTTCCCATGTCCAACAGTACCCCATTCTCTTACCTTCTCCCAATATCCAGCAGTACCCCATACTCGTATCTCCCCAAGTCCAGCAACAACCCTTACTCTCCTCCCCCCTCCTCCACAGGTCCAGCAGCACTCCTTCTCAACCCCTCCACTCCCACTCTAGCAGCACAGCGTCTTGGGAACCTCTGCCCAAAATGACCAGTACCTTTGCCATCCATGAAACCCCCCCCCCCAGCATTGCTCTTACCCGTTCGGTGTAGAAGAAAAGCCGCTGCTGCCAATTCTGTATTGTGATCCGGTCCACATGGGTAAGCACGATGTCTGCAGGACAGGGGGCCACGCATGGAGGGCAATGGCACACATGTTCTTGGGGCTGGAAGGACAGCAGTGCCGGTGTTCACTTGGGGGAGGGCAGAAGGGGGAATATAACTACAGCGCTGGTGGTCATCAGGGGTTAAAGGGAGGACGGCAGCCTCAGCGATCAGGTGGTGGCTTGAATATAAACCGAGGGCCCTAAAATCTCTGTTTATTTTCAAGTATATGCTGTATTTTTTGATCTGCAGGATTGTTTGTAGTCCTCAGTGTATATAAATGCAATGGAGACAATTAATTATTGGTGTGCTAGTACGGATAAGAACAAGAGAAAAGATCCACTTCAAAATCATTTTATTATTAACATCATTATATTCCAATTTTGTCATGTCAGCTACTGCACAAGGAATGTCCTTTTTACATTGATAAATAAGCTCTGAATTCACATAAAAAACCTTAAATACAATAATGAATATTTCCTTTCTTGTCTGTAGCAGGCATATATTCTTTTTATATATATATAGATAGATAAATAAATATAGAATCTTTCCTTTTTTTTCAGGCCAGAGTCTAAATAAAAGTGAGAGTCACATGCCACAGCTATCACCATGTACAATCCAATATCCATCCGCCTTCCGAACTGGCTTCGCAAGGCAGGGATGAAAGAGAAAAGCCAGAGCTGCGCGATGACACATTTTACGCTGAACTCTCTCGGTTCTGGGCGTTTCACCAATGCCCCTATATTTATTGAAAGGAAGTAATTCCACTTGGATTTTATTACCGTACGGGTGGGCCCAATTTATTTCCTTGGTCACCAGCTACATTTTTTTTCAAATCATTATTTAAAGAGGTGAGTCAGAAAACAGCAGGTCCAAAACCGAGATCCCAGGATGGGTGCTCTTCTCTGGCTTTGTGATCCTAGATCACAAGAAACCGTCCAGGAAAATCGGAAGGAAGGAATTCCGAGTAGTGGATCAATTCAGATTGTCCTAGTGAAGTGCTATTTTCTTCCTTATCTCTACGGATATTTTTCTTCCATCCTCTGCTCTTTTACATTTGGCAACCATGATTATTTTACCTGTTCCTGCAGAATATGGCACATTACCCTGGACAATACTATAGTGTGTACAAACAAAGGCCAGCTGGATAGAGTTCCGCTTTGGTTTTTGCTTTGCCTTTATTGGCAAATGGTCCTATATTTGTGACACGGTTTGTTGCGATTCTCGTGCTAATTAGTTCAAATGAAGTAAAGACCAGTCAGACTGCTCTTGTCACAACACTGAAGAGACTCCATTTCAGAAGACACCGCCGCTACACTGAGAAGGGAAGAACATCCTGCTAATTCAGTTTACAAGCGAGAACTCTTCTGGCTTCACTTCTCTCCAAAGCCTTTACAATCTTAACAGAACCCAAAGCAGGATTTCTGAACCGATCAAGCCCCTTCCGCTTGTCTGGGTCCCAGCTGAAGAGTCAACCATGAAGATCGCGGCACCTTCACATTTTCAAATATACGTCATTAAAATGGGCATTGAAATTCGGAACTGAAAATGCTACTCCCAATGAACCCAATTTGTCAGGACCACATGCTTCATGGACGTGTTAACCAACTCTTTATCTGGCCAAAACTCGAGGGCCGCAAGCCCACCTACTTTGACACCCCTTCCTCAATATGCAGAACTTCCTTATTGCTCTCTAAAACTCAAATACCAGGGTACAAAACTCCCGGCAATGCTGCTTTGAACTGGAATCCTGTTTTGCTGCAAACGTATTCTCTACACTCATGAGAATAAACATAGAATGACTGATATTAAGAGTACTTGCTGAACCTTCAGAAATAAACAAAATACATACTGATCTATTACTCATTCGGGTGCAACTGGAAAGATGTACATGAGGTGAAGGAAAGAAAAATATTTACTTTTTTAAATAATATAAGCACTTCACAAAGTCTTCTGCTAGACTGCGAGCTTGTTGAGACCAGAACTTGTTCATGTTGAAACAGGATGAGCGGATCCCTACTTTACGGAAAATATATTTTTGGTTTTTACAGGAACAAAACGAAACATTTAGATTTGATTTGAAATGCTCCACACCAAAATGCATTGGCACCAGATTTGACTATGTCCTCAGAGAATTCGGGGAATGATGGTGAAAGGGACCACAGGGCTGCTGGCTTCCAGCTCAAGGGCCGTCAGGAAACATTCGGTTGCTGCATCGTCGTTGCCCTGTGCTTGGAGAACCTCGCCGAGATTGTTCCACACCTCGTGAGCTGTAGAGTTCACCTGCACTGCGTCTCGGAGAATCTTTTCTGCCAAACTATATCGTCCCAGCTGGTGAAGTATCAGACTCTGAAACAGAAGAAAATCAAATCAAATGAAGCATGCTAAACCCCCCCCCCCCCCACAAAGCAAACTCCGGTTGGATAACACTTGACATACAGCTTCAATTCATTAAAAGAATGAATAGAGAAATTTCTATTACTACATCTGGATTTTATTAAACATAATTATAGATCACCTTGCCAGTTTTCTGTTAATAGGTCTGGTTTGTTGAAGGATGCTCTGATGGAGGGAGATTCTGATTTACAGAGACTCTCCCCGAACCATGTGATGGTAACTCTGATTATGAGATGGATTGATATCTAATCTGTGAACTTCAATTTGTGGTTTCAGAGTCACCTCAGACTCTTCGGAGCAAAATCTAGTTACTGTACAACAGTTTTTTCAATCTGCATAAAAGAAACAGAGCTAGAACGTAAAGGGTCAAAGATGCTAAGGCTCTAAGGCTTTGTCCAACACAGGCGTGTCCAACCTTTCTCTATCAGGGGTCTTGGTTTATATTTTGTAATTCAGAGGGTCAAATCATGCAACGTTGTATTTTTGCCATATGCTTTGTCAAATAGTGGCAAAATAGAAAGTCTCTCTTTCTGTGTCTTGTCTACCCGCATATTTCATCCCTCACCTGGTTTTAGTTACACAACAAACAATGGGGCTTCCTGATTCCCCAGCGTGACTCTGCTATGGGCAAGTCCGAGCTGCATAGTGCTAGAAGTTCAGGTTGGTCTGATGGTTTCAAGTCTCAAGAGACTGCTATACCAATCCAAACTTATGGCACTGCTCGGCTCAGACTTAGAGATCTGAGTCATAGCGGAGAAGCAGGAATATTGACATAGACACCAGCTCTTTGGTACTAGAATACCTCCAATATTCTTTTCAGCGCTGCCCAGACATCAGAGCTGAAATTTTCCCAATGTAGAGCTGCAGGGAAAAGCAGGAAACAAAGCAGTGTCTCTGTCGCACTGCTCCCGCCTCCCCCTGTAGCCCATTGGTCAGACTTTGTTTAGCTAGCAAATAAGCTGCAAAAGAAGATCAGAAGCTTAGGAGACACCAGCCAATAGGGAAAGGGAAGGATAGGGACTTATATACTGCCTTTTTTGTAGTTAGATAACTGTCTGCAGGGAAAAGCAAGATGGAAGGTTGGTGTCTCCTAAGTTATTGGCCTCACCTTCCACTGCAACTAGGGTTATCAGTTTTCCGGAATGAAAATCCGGACCCATGGCCCTGCCCCATTCCACCCTCAGCCCCCTCAACCTGTTTGCTTGTCGGGAGGGCATCTGCCCATGTGACGTCCGGGTAATGTTAGTTTTTACGGTCTCAGCTCCACCACTCCACGAAAACTTTTAGGGTGAAGAATTGCATGGGTTCTCATCGTCAGCCATAAATATATATTTCATCCTCACAATAAATGCTTAAATAAATATTAATGCCTTGTAGTGATAAGATTTTTAAATAGATTTTCAAATAAATAAAGCCACTTATCTTAGCAGCTAGTGCTGGCTTGGGAGGAATAGACCCAACATGTTTCGCACAGAGCAGATTCTCCACTTCAAAATCACTGAGCTCTGGAACAACCTTACCTCCCCTCTTCGGAACTTGAGCTCCCTCCATCTGAAAACCTGGCTTTTCTCAAAAAATGTAAGTCTCCCTCCAACTTAGGAATCAAGGAAACTCTTATATCTTGGCATCCCAAGTCCTCTAAATTTTCTTCACACTTCTACCTCTAACCCTCTGTTGTAGTTCCTTCCTATTTCTCCTACTGTAAACCGCGTCGAGCTCTACGAACGTGGAGATGATGCGGTATACAAACCTAAGGATTAGATTAGATTAGATTCTTAAATACGGTAACTCTAAAAGAATGCCAATTAACGCTAATTACTGATTAATGGCCCATTAATTAGAATAAAAAGGGATCTGAGTTTCCCCCCCTCAAATTAGGAGTAGGTACAGACTTTAATGCAGCTAAACAAACAGGCCCTATGTTGGGCTCTGTCTATTGTGAATTTGCACTACGGAGGAGTACCTAAGAACAGAAGAATTGCCGCTGCTGGGTCAGAACAGTGGTCCATCGTGCCCAGCAGTCCGCTCAGGTGGCGGCCCCCAGGTCAAAGACCAGTGCTCTAAATGAGTCCAGCCTCACCTGCGTACGTTCCAGTTTAGCAGGAACTTGTCCAACTTTGTCTTGAATCCCTGGAGGCTGTTTTCCCCTATGACAGACTCCGGAAGAACGTTCCAGTTTTCCACCACTCTCTGGGTGAAGAAGAACTTCCTTACGTTTGTACAGAATCTATCCCCTTTTAACTTTAGAGAGTACCCTCTCGTTCTCTCCACCATGGAGAGGATGAACAACCTGTCCTTATCTACTAAGTCTATTCCCTTCAGTATCTTGAATGTTTCGATCATGTCCCCTCTCAGTCTCCTCTTTTCAAGGGAGAAGAGGCCCAGTTTCTCTAATCTCTCACTGTACACTCTGCTGGTTTAGTTGCTCTACAAATCGCTGTTTCCAGTTGTTATCCATTTGGTACCTTATCATGGGACACTTTCTAGGACCCCTGAGGAAGGAGCGTTTCTTCGAAACACGGATCATGTCAGGGTCCCGGTTCATCTACCACTTGGACCATATGTTGGATACAAACTGGGTTTTTTTATTTTTATGTTTATTGATTAAACTCTTGGCATCTTGTACACCATTCCTGCAGTTTTTTTCCTTTTTTTATCGCGCCAAAAAGACAGGCAAGAAATCAACGCAGAAAAATCACGTCGGCCTGAGTGAGCTCTTCTGTGGGAGATTTCATAAGAGAGAGAGGGACGTTTAATCTTCCTCTGAAAGGCACCCGAGAAACCTGTAGAGTGGCTTAACAGGGCTGCTCCTTTTAAAGATGGAAGTTTGGTTTATTTATAATCCGCCTTGTACAGGGCAAAGTACATCAACACATTGATAAATAGACATAAAAAAACATTTTAATTGACAACACCAAATTACATAATCAGACTGACATATCAACATGAACATCGTCAAACATTCCAAAAGGATCAATTCAATGAGCAAACATGTAGGAGTCATAACAAAGCTGATGATGTCATACAACAGAACAAATGACGTTTTAACAATTTCTTGAAAGCTTGCAAACTTTCTTGCTGCTTAATGAAAGAAGGGAGCTTATTCCACCCGAGGTGCAGCTACACGATGAGAGGGCTGTCATTGAGTGAAAGTACCTAAGAAAGGGACTTCGGGGTAATAGTGGACAAGACACAGTGCGCAGTGGCTGCTAAGAAAGCGAATAGAATGCTAGGTATAATCAAGAAGGGTATTACAACCAGAACGGAAATAGTTATCCTGCCATTGTATCGGGCGATGGTGCGCCTGCATCTGAAGTACTGCATCCAATATTGGTCGCCGTACCTAAAGAAGAATATGGCGATACTCGAGAGGGTTCAGAAGAGAGCGACATGCTTGATAAAAGGTATGGAAAACCTTTCATACGCTGAAAGATTGGAGAAACTGGGGCTCTTTTCCCTGGAAAAGCGGAGACTTAGAGGGGACTTGATAGAGACTTACAAGATCATGAAGGGCATAGAGAAAGTAGAGAGGGACAGACTCTTCAAACTTTCGAAAACTTCAAAAACGAGAGGGCCTTCGTAAAAATTAAGAGGGGACAAATTCAGAACCAGAGGATGTGCTTCCAGAGGGTGTGATAGGACAGAGTACGGTATTGGGGTTCAAGAAGGGATTAGATGATTTCCTGAAGGAAAAGGGGATAGAAGGGTATAGATAGAGGATTACTATACAGGTCCTGGACCTGATGGGCCACCGCGTGAGCTGACTGCTGGGCGTGATGGATCTCTGGTCTGACCCAGCAGAGGCACTGCTTATGTTCTTATCTGGACCACTACATGGAAAACTCTTGATGAATATTTATCTCTTTAAGTAGTCTGCTTTTTCTAAGGGGCAGACTTGATAAATATACATGTGAAACCCCCCCCCAAAGTAAATAAAAAGTATGATCTGTGTGGCTGGCCTTTGCCCCATTAGACCAGAGGAAAAAGAATATTTAAAGATGCAAGGAAGTCATTAGCACTTCCTCTTTAAAAGCCACAAGATGCTGCAGAGGAAACCATTTATCACTTTCCTTCAGAGACCAGCTTCCATGGAACATTACAGCACCTCTGCTTGTAACTGAAATAATCAGGTGCCTGTCGCAGATGAGCTGATCTCTCAGAGGTACAGCGAGCTGTGAATTAAAGGTCAAATAAAAACATCCACACTCTTCAACCATCTCCCTGAACTAACACATAACGGGAGACCTTTTCCTCTGGACACGCCAGTCCTTATGTTTTTCAGTGCATGATTTACTTAACATAGTAACATAGTAGATGACGGCAGATAAAGACCCGAATGGTCCATCCAGTCTGCCCAACCTGATTCAATTTAAATTTTTTTTTTTTTTTCCTTCTTAGCTATTTCTGGGCGAGAATCCAAAGCTTTACCCGGTACTATGCTTGGGTTCCAACTGCCGAAATCTCTGTTAAGACTTACTCCAGCCCATCTACACCCTCCCAGCCATTGAAGCCCTCCCCTGCCCATCCTCCACCAAACGGCCATACACAGACACAGACCGTACACGTCTGCCCAGTAACTGGCCTAGTTCAATATTTAATACTATTTTCTGATTCTAAATCTTCTGTGTTCATCCCACACTTCTTTGAACTCAGTCACAGTTTTACTCTCCACCACCTCTCTCGGGAGCGCATTCCAGGCATCCACCACCCTCTCCATAAAGTAGAATTTCCTAACATTGCCCCTGAATCTACCACCCCTCAACCTCAAATTATGTCCTCTGGTTTTACCATTTTCCTTTCTCTGGAAAAGATTTTGTTCTACATTAATACCCTTTAAGTATTTGATCGTCTGAATCATATCTCCCCTGTCTCTCCTTTCCTCTAGGGTATACATATTCAGGGCTTCCAGTCTCTCCTCATACGTCTTCTGACGCAAGCCTCCTATCATTTTCGTCGCCCTCCTCTGGACCGCCTCAAGTCTTCTTACGTCTTTCGCCAGATACGGTCTCCAAAACTGAACACAATACTCCAAGTGGGGCCTCACCAATGACCTGTACAGGGGCATCAACACCTTCTTCCTTCTACTGACTACGCCTCTCTTTATACAGCCCAGAATCCTTCTGGCAGCAGCCACTGCCTTGTCACACTGTTTTTTCGCCTTTAGATCTTCGGACATTATCACCCCAAGGTCCCTCTCCCCGTCCGTGCATATCAGCTTCTCTCCTCCCAGCATATACGGTTCCTTCCTATTATTAATCCCCAAATGCATTACTCTGCATTGAATTTTAGTTGCCAGGCATTAGACCATTCCTCTAACTTTTGCAGATCCTTTTTCATATTTTCCACTCCCTCTTCGGTGTCTACTCTGTTACAAATCTTGGTATCATCTGTAAAAAGGCACACTTTTCCTTCTAACCCTTCAGCAATGTCACTTACATACATATTGAACAGGATTGGCCCCAGCACCGAACCCTGAGGGACTCCACTAGTCACCTTTCCTTCCTTCGAGCGACTTCCATTAACCACCACCCTCTGGCGTCTGTCCGACAGCCAGTTTCTGACCCAGTTCACCACTTTGGGTCCTAACTTCAGCCCTTCAAGTTTGTTCAACAGCCTCCTATGAGGAACTGTATCAAAGGCTTTGCTGAAATCCAAGTAAATTACATCTAGCATATGTCCTCGATCCAGCTCTCTGGTCACCCAATCAAAAAATTCAATCAGGTTCGTTTGGCACGATTTACCTTTTGTAAAGCCATGTTGCTTCGGATCCTGTAACCCATTAGATTCAAGGAAATACACTATCCTTTCTTTCAGCAACACTTCCATTATTTTTCCAACAACTGAAGTGAGGCTCACCGGCCTGTAGTTTCCTGCTTCATCCCTGTGACCACTTTTATGAATAGGGACCACATCCGCTCTCCTCCAATCCCCAGGAATCACTCCCGTCTCCAGAGATTTGTTGAACAAGTCTTTAATTGGACTCGCCAGAACCTCTCTGAGCTCCCTTTGTATCCTGGGATGGATCCCGTCTGGTCCCATCGCTTTGTCCCCCTTCAGTTTTTCAAGTTGCTCATAAACACCCTCCTCCGTGAACGGCGCAGAATCTACTCCATTTTCTCGTGTAACTTTGCCAGACAATCTCGGTCCTTCTCCAGGATTTTCTTCTGTGAACACAGAACAGAAGTATTTGTTTAGCACATTTGCTTTCTCCTCATCACTCTCCACATATTTGTTCCCAGCATCTTTTAGCCTAGCAATTCCATTTTTTATCTTCCTCCTTTCACTAATATATCTGAAAAAATTTTTATCTCCCTTTTTTACATTTTTAGCCATTTGTTCTTCCGCCTGTGCCTTCGCCAAACATATCTCTCTCTTGGCTTCTTTTAGTTTCACCCTGTAGTCCTTTCTGCTCTCCTCTTCTTGGGTTTTTTTATATTTCACGAACGCCAACTCTTTCGCCTTTATTTTCTCAGCCACTAGGTTGGAGAACCATATCGGCTTCCTTTTCTCTTGTTTTTATTGATTTTCTTCACATAAAGGTCCGTAGCCATTTTTATCGCTCCTTTCAGCTTAGATCACTGTCTTTCCACTTCTCTTATGTCCTCCCATCCTAACAGCTATTTCTTCAGGTACTTTCCCATTGCATTAAAGTCCGTACGTTTGAAATCTAGGACTTTAAGTATCGTGCGGCCGCTCTCTACTTTAGCCGTTATATCAAACCAAACCGTTTGATGATCGCTACTACCCAGGTGAGCACCCACTCGAATATTAGAGATACTCTCTCCATTTGTGAGGACCAGATCCAATATCGTTTTTTCCCTTGTGGGTTCCGTCACCATTTGTCTGAGCAGAGCCTCTTGAAAGGCATCCATAATCTCCCTACTTCTTTCCGATTCCGCAGACGGAACATTCCAGTCTGCATCCGGCAGGTTGAAATCTCCCAACAGCAGAACCTCCTCTTTCCTTCCAAACTTTTAGATATCCACAATCAGATCCTTATCAATTTGCTGCGATTGAGTCGGAGGTCTGTAGACTACACCCACGTAGATAGAAGTTCCATCTTCTCTTTTCAGAGCAATCCATATCGCTTCTTCCTCTCCCCAGGTCCCTTGTATTTCGGTCGCTTGGATATTGATCTTTACATAGAGAGCTACTCCTCCACCTTTATGACCATCTCTGTCCTTCCTAAAAAGATTATATCCCGGTATGTTTGCATCCCATCCATGTGATTCACTGAACCATGTCTCTGTGATAGCAACAATATCTAGATCTGCCTCTAATATCAGGGCAATTAACACAGTGAAAGGATTCCCATTCTATAATAGGGGAATAAGTCCTGGGTAAGTGTGTGGGGGAGAGGGGTTTTAAAATAGGGGAAACCATCCGGGGTACTGTAAATGAAGACTCGTGATACCAGGTCCCAGCCTGGATCTGACTGAGCCGAACGAAACAGGAGCAGAAGAGAACTGCCAGGCAAAATAAATATTTAAATCAATGCTTGATAAACTATTAATTATTTTAGACAGAGATAAGCGGATGCAAAAATTAAAAACCCTTAGCAGATTTATAGCAGAATGCATCTGCTTGAATTATAAAATAAAATTGAATCCTGCCCACAGATGTCTGCAAAAAATTAAGAGGTTTTGTTATCTCTGTTTAAAAATCACTATTGTCAAGTTCTGCAAAAACTGGAAGGCAGCTCGGACACCCGCACTTATATGTGGCCTCTGTCAACAATTTGGTTCTGTCATAAGAACAGCCTTACTGGGTCAGACCAATGGTCCATGAAGCCCAGTATCCCGTTCTCATGGTGGCCAATCCAGGTCACTAGTACCCAAAGAGTAGCAACATTCCATTCAGAATCCTAAACAATAGCAAGATTCTAGAATTCCAAAGGGTAACAAAAGATTCCAGAACTCTTAGGAGTACCAACATTCCATTCAGAATCCTAAAGAATAGCAAGATTCTGGAATCCCAAAAGGGTAACAAAAGATTCCGGAACCCCAAGGAGTAGCAACATTCCATTCAGAATCCTAAAGAATAGCAAGATTCTGGAATCCCAAATAGTAACAAAAGATTCCGGAACCCCAAGGAGTAGCAACATTCCATTCAGAATCCTAAAGAATAGCAAGATTCTGGAATCCCAAAAGAGTAACAAAAGATTCCAGAACCCCAAGGAGTAGCAACAGTCCATGCTACCGATCCAGGGCAAGCAGAGGCTTCCCCCATGTCTTAATAACAGATTATGGACTTTTCCTCCAGGAATTTGTCCAAACCTTTCTTAAAACCAGCTACACTATCCGCTCTTACCACATCCTCGTCGCAAAGAAACTGATTTGAGGCCAATAAAATTGATTGCGGGCACACCATAACTCACCCACTACTGCTGATATAAAAACAGATGAACAGGTAACCACTTCCACACAAAATGAGCTCTTAGAGTTTCAGCGTCTCGCACCGCTGACAAAAAATGCTGGTGGTGATGTGGGACACTGGCATCCTATAAGACTTCATTTTGTATGTATGTAGTTTATTTCACTTCAGTGATTATCCACCTACCCAATTTTGGGGTTGTGAATATCTTATCAGTTCCACCTGAAGAAAACCAGAATCAGGGGAAACTTTTTTGGCCAAGTTGGAAATGGTTTGACGTCCAATTTTTCATCACAGGATGGACTATGATTTGGACTTTATACGTTGTTTTTCATGTTGGAGATACTCCTTCTGAATAAGTCCATTTATGAAACTTCGTACAGTCCTGTTTTATTTTCTTTATAAATCTTTATTAATTTTTAAATTTAACAATGCAATGCACAGGTATAAGAACATATAACAAGTCAAGAAAAGCACATTCAACTTACAGATATTCAAAAATCAATCATTTTATCCCATCCACCCACCCATTGATTATTCACTATGAATAAACTCTTTCAATAATCTACACTTATCCTATATAATAACACTCTTAGCGCGCATGCGCACTTCAATCTTTGTGGCTCCGTGCGTCCAGCATGTGTGCGCATGACAATTTGCTATGAGTGGTGGTTTAACCTAATCCAGCAGTGGTTACTGTGTGCTGGTTGCCCTTCCCAACACAACGCGTGATTAAAAAAAAAGGTAGGATGGGGCACGATAATTAACAGGGAGAGAGATTGAAAGAAAAAACCCCAAACAGATGGGACATTGACAGACTGACAGAAATAGATACACAAACACTGAAAGACAGGTAGGTGGGAGTGAAAGATACACACAGAAGGACATGGAGCTATGGAGAGAGATTGAAAGAAAAAAAAAGACAGCGGACAAGGAGAGAGACACACAGAAAAAAAGACAGACAGACAGTGGCTGAGGAGACAGACTGCAAAAAAAGACAGGGACACATACAGCGGCCAAGGAGAAAGACAGCAAAAAAAGAAAGACAGACAGATAGCGGCCAAGGAGAGAAAGAAAGACAGACAGATAGAAAGTGGCCAAGGAGAGAGAAAGAAAGAAAGACACACACCCGTTAATGTAACGGGCTTAAAGACTAGTTTAAAATAATACAATAACACAATCCCACCTCCCTCCCACGATGTGCAAGGAGATGGAACAGAATTAAGGAAAAAAACAACTCCAGAGAAGGAATATAAGATGTCAAATGGGCCCAAACCAGTTTAAAGACGTTACAATGCCCCGGCATTTCAGCATTCATTTTTTCATATCTATAACTAGAGCATATAGGTTCAGGCGATCGTAATTTTTCCAATTACAGGTTATTTTCTGTTTTATTTTCTTGACTGAGCAATGACGATAATTGTGATGCCAGCTCTATTCCCTCTGTTTTGTATGCGAGCCTGCGTCAAATGAGCGCTATTCTTTGGGTACACTTTGAACATAAGAATTCTTGGAATTCCTCAAACCCTAATACCACCAGATCCTCCCACAAATTAAAACTATCCTTCCCCTCGCTAAAAGGCATTTCCCACACAGGAAAGCTAGGGACCTCCCTTCACTTCAAAATCACTGAGCTCTGGAACAACCTTACCTCCCCTCTTCGGAACTTGAGCTCTCTCCAAGTTTTCCGCAAACATCTGAAAACCTGGCTTTTCTCAAAAAATGTAAGTCTCCCTCCAACTTAGGAATCAAGGAAACTCTTATATCTTGGCATCCCAAGTCCTCTAAATTTTCTTCACACTTCTACCTCTAACCCTCTGTTGTAGTTCCTTCCTATTTCTCCTACTGTAAACCGCGTCGAGCTCTACGAACGTGGAGATGATGTGGTATACAAACCTAAGGATTAGATTAGATTAGATAAGAAGTGCCATCTCCGGAACAGACCCTAGGTCCATCAAGTCTGGCGATCCGCACACGCGGAGGCCCCGCCAGGTGTACCCTGGCATAGTTTTAGCCCCCATATCACTCGAAGCTTCTCATAAAGAGAAGTGCATCTAGCTTATCCTTAAATCCTAGAACGGTGGATTCCGCAATTACCTCTTCTGGGAAAGCATTCCAGATGTCCACCACTCGAGGATTGTTAAAAAAGGAATGTTTTGAACTGAAGATTGTCTATTTGGTTCTTTGATATGTGGAAACTATGGCCAGTTAGCGATCTAGCTGCTCCACTCTTTACTCTGCATGCCTGTTTCTGCCTCGTTGATTATTCATTCCTCTGTTCCTAATAGGCTGAGACACTGAACTCTGACGTCTTCTCTTGGCTGTTAGCAATGCTGTGAATGGCACTTTTAATTTACCCCAAACCTATCAGATTTCTCCCCTCTTGCTAAGTGTACGTGTTGCCTCAGCAGCCAACTTAACAGCTCAGTTTTGGATAGCAAGCAAACATGCAGAAAAAGCCGTTGCCTCTTGCTGACCACAAATGATTTCTTGAACAAAGTTCCATGCCCTTTTTTGTTTTGATTTCAGTTGACTTTAGCTTACTATTATGTCTGCAATTCCAGGGAATTGCAGGCCCGCCCCTTCAAAATAGTGGGCCTTAACTTTCCCAGTGCATCCCAGGATGCTCCAAGGAGGAGAAGGCCCGCCAATTTGAAGAGATGGGCCTACTGGCTGGAGGGAGTAGGCATCCCTCTGGCCAGCCATTTAAGTAAGGTAATGGGGAGAGGGTGGGGGTCGTTAGAAGCATGGGGTGGGGGTTGTATGGCGGTAGGATAGAGTGGGCTTCTTTCCCGCTGCTGGAGGGTGCAGCTGCTTGGCAGCGGGAGTAGGCATCTGCCAGGGTGTGTGTGTGTGTGTTGCTTGGTGGCGGGAGGGAGTAGGAATCTATTCCACTGCTGAGGGGGTGTTGAGGGTTGTATCGCTTGGCGGTGGGAAAGTGGGCATCTCTTCCACTGTCGGTTGGAGGGTTGCTTGACTTTTGCGCTCAATTTGTTGTTACATAACATCATACTTCTTAACTGCGTAACCATGAGTTCTACGTGGTTTACAAAAGATTATAAACTGAAAACAATTTAAGAATGACAGAAAGAAATTATTTGACCAGGTATTTTGAAAAGAGATAAGTTTTCAGTTGAGTTCTGAAATGTTTATAAGAACAGGCTCCAAGCAATAACAATCGAAATTCTCTGTCACATGAAGCTGCTTGGAATGCTAAAGTAAGGTCCAGAAATTTCTTACTTTTAGAGTCCTGTACTGACGGAAAGGTGAATAGGGCATGAGACTTTCTACTATTTTTATACGATGTTAGAGAGAATCTATTAACCATATAAAACGGAGCGGTACCATACATAGCAAAAGCAACCCAACTTAAACAAAACATGAGCCTCCATTGGCAGCCAATGCAATTCACAATAAAATGGAGTCACATGATCATATTTTTAAAGACCGTAGATCATTTTAACTGCTGTACTCTCAATCAGTATGAGTCGAACCATGTCTTTCTTGGGAATTGCTAAATACACAATTTTTTTTTTTTTTTTGGGGGGGTTGTGTTTATTCTGCGCATGTGCCCATCGCTATCACCAGCGATGGGCACATGTACATTTAGTGAATCTTCGCTACTCTCCGCTAACCTCATTTGCATGAGTGTTGTTGTTTTTTTTTGGAGAATGACTCGCTTTTTTAAAAATCGCTACTATAATGGCTGTGACAGCGGCCTGTCGGTTTTTAATGCAGGTCCGTCGTTTTTTAATGCAAATTTTTGAGAATCTAGCCCATAGTAACACAGTAAATGATGGCAGATAAAGACCTGAAAGGTTCATCCAGCCTGCCCAAGCAGTCACATGCATTAATTAATTCATGAATAAATTATCTTTCTTTGACATTAAAAAACACACCTGCTTTCAATAACAGGACATTTTAACTGCTATCATTAAGCAATTTGTGACATCACATTGCAATTGAAGGAATCCCAAAATCCCAGAGATGGAAAAGTTTACAAACTTCAACATTTTACTACTTAGATATCAGAATTTGTTATTTATGTGGTTAAATGCTCCTGTCAAAAACTGTATGTTGCATTTACTTCGAGATTCCTAAAAGTTCAAATGGCCAAGCATAAATCTAATTTGAAGAGACAAAGAGTAACTGAACCTTTGATCACAGATTGCACGAATCAAGCTCATAGCCTTAATAGTTTAAGACATTTCACCACTGATCTTGAGCCCTGGTGGAGAAGGGGAGGTGACAGAGTGAAAAGATTACAACAGAGAGAACTATTACCCCCAAGAAAGGGACTTGGGGGCAATAGTGGACAAGACAATGAAACCGTCGGCATAGTGCGCAGCGGCTGCTAAAAAGCGAATAGAATGCTAGGTATAATCAAGAAGGGTATGACAACCAGAACAAAATAATTTATCCTGCCGTTGTATCGGACGATGGCGCGCCCACATCTGGAGTACTGCGTCCAATATTGGTCGCCGTACCTTAAGAAGGCTATGGCGATATTCGAGAAGGTTCAGAAGAGAGCGACATGTTTGATAAAAGGTATGGAAAACCTTACATACGCTGAAAGACTGGAGAAACTGGGGCTCTTTTCCCTGGAGAAGCGGAGACTTAGAGGGGACATGATAGAGACTTACAAGATCATGAAGGGCATAGAGAGAGTAGAGAGGGAGAGAAAGGGAGACAAAGAGAAATAGAGAGAGAGAGAAAGAAAGAAAGAAAGAAAGAAAGAGAGAGAGAAAGAAAGAGAGAGAGAGATAAAGAGAGAGAGACAGAAATAGAGATAGATAAAGAAAGATTGGAGGAACTGGGACTCTTTTCCCTGGAGAAGAGGAGACTTAGAGGGGATATGATAGAGACTTACAAGATCATGAAGGTCATCGAGAGAGTAGAGAGGGACAGAAAAAGAGAGAGAAAGGGAGACAAAGAGAAAGAGAGAGAGAGAGAAAAGGAGAGAGACAGAAATAGAGAGAGAGAAAGAGAAAGACTGGAGAAACTGGGTCTCTTTTCCCTGGAGAAGAGGAGACTTAGAGGGGATATGATAGAGACTTACAAGATCATGAAGGGCATAGAGAGAGTAGAGAGGGACAGAAAGAGAGAGAGAAAGGGAGACAGAGAGAAATAGAGAGAGAGAGAGAGAGAAAGAAAGAGAGAGAGAAAGAAAGAAAGAAAGAAAGAGAGAGAGAAATAAAGAGAGATCATGAGGGGCATAGAGAAAGTGGAGAGGGACAGATTCTTCAAACTTTCGAAAACAACAAGAACGAGAGGGCATTTGGAAAAATTAAAAGGGGACAGATTCCGAACCAATGCTAAGAAGTTCTTCTTCACCCAACGGGTAGTGGACACCTGGAATGCGCTTCCAGGGGACGTGATAGGACAGGGTATGGCATTGGAGTTCAAGAAGGGATTGGACAATTTTCTGAAGGAAAAAGGGATAGAAGGGTATAGATAGAGGGTTACATACAGGTTCTGGACATGATGGGCCACCGCGTGAGGCACTGCTTATGTTCTTAGGCCTGTTGGAACCACATGACCTTAATATTCAGATAGACTGGAGAGTGTTCCTTTAAGAACATAACATAAGAACATAAGCAATGCCTCTGCTGGGTCAGACCTGAGGTCCATCATGCCCAGCAGTCCGCTCACGCGGCGGCCCAACAGGTCCAGGACCTGTGCAGTAATCCTCTATTTATACCCCTCTATCCCCTTTTCCAGCAGGAAATTGTCCAATCCTTTCTTAAACCCCTGTACTGTACTCTGCCCTATTACTCCCTCTGGAAGCGCATTCCAGGTGTCCACCACTCGTTGGGTAAAGAAGAACTTCCTAGCATTCGTTTTAAATCTGTCCCCTTTCAACTTTTCCAAGTGTCCTCTTGTTCTTTTATTTTTCGAAAGTTTGAAGAATCTGTCCTTCTCTACTCTCTCTATGCCCTTCATGATCTTATAAGTCTCTATCATATCCCCTCTAAGTCTCCTCTTCTCCAGGGAAAAGAGACCCAGTTTCTCCAATCTCTCAGCGTATGAGAGGTTTTCCATCCCTTTTATCAAGCGTGCCGCTCTCCTCTGAACCCTCTCGAGTAACGCCATATCCTTCCTAAGGTACGGAGACCAATATTGGACGCAGTATTCCAGATGCGGGCGCACCATCGCCCGATACAATGGCAGGATAACTTCTTTTGTCCTTGTTGTAATACCCTTCTTGATTATGCCTAGCATTCTATTTGCTTTCTTAGCGGCTGTTGCGCACTGTGCCGTCGGCTTCATTGTCATGTCCACCATTACCCCCAAGTCCCTTTCTTGGTTGCTCTCATTCAATAATATCCCTCCCATCGTATAGTTGTATCTCGGGTTTCTGTTTCCAACATGCAATACTTTACATTTCTCAACGTTGAACTTCATCTGCCATCTCGCCGCCCATTCCCCCAATTTGTTCAAGTCCCTTTGCAATTCTTCGCATTCCTCTTTAGTCCCAGCTCCACTAAATAGTTTTGTATCGTCCGCAAATTTTATTATCTCACACTTCGTGCCTGTTTCTAGATCATTTATGAATATATTAAATAGCAGCGGCCCGAGCACTGAGCCCTGCGGAACACCACTCGTGACCCCCATCCAGTCCGAGTAGTGGCCCTTCACCCCTACCCTCTGTTTCCTACCCGCCAACCAGTTTCTGATCCATCTATGTACGTCTCCGTCCACTCCATGGTTCTTCAGTTTCCGGAGTAGACGTTCGTGAGGCACCTTGTCAAAGGCTTTTTGGAAATCAAGGTATATGATGTCTATGGGGTCTCCTCTGTCCATCCGTTTGTTAATTCCTTCGAAGAAGTGCAATAAGTTCGTTAGGCACGATCTCCCCCTGCAGAAACCATGTTGGGTTGTTTTCAAAAGTTCGTTTCTTTCCAGATGTTCATCGATGTGTTCTTTAATCAGTGCTTCCGTCAGTTTCCCCGGAACCGAAGTCAAACTCACTGGTCTGTAGTTTCCCGGGTCACCTCTTGATCCCTTTTTAAAGATGGGCGTGACATTGGCTATCTTCCAATCCTCCGGGATCATGCCTGTTTTCAAGGATAGGTTGCAAATTTGCTGCAGTAGTTCCGCTATCTCCTCCTTTAATTCCTTCAGAACCCTGGGATGGATTCCGTCCGGACCCGGGGATTTGTCAGTTTTAAGTTTTTCTATCTGCCTGTGTACATCATCAAGGCTCACTTCCATGGATGTTAATTTTTCTGCTTGATTTCCATTGAATATTTGTTCAGGTTCCGGTATGTTGGTTGTGTCTTCGTTTGTAAATACAGACGAGAAGAACATGTTGAGTCTTTCTGCGACTTCTTTCTCCTCCTTCACCGCTCCCTTCCTGTCTCCTGTCTCATTTTGGGTTGGTGTTAAGAGCAAGAATGCTGATCATCAGACCTATTTTGATATGCTCAAAGTAGCATTTTATAAAGCACATGGCGTCATTTAAACTGACATTCAACTAACAAAAAATGGATCAGTTCCTAAGTTATCCAACCCACAAAATGTCATCAATCGAAGAAAAAAAGGGGGGTATAAAGGATAATTTATACAAAATCTACTTCAACAGATTTTCTACACATTAGTGTCTGTCTTCTTTATTCTAGTTGATATATTATTTCTATTAACCCACTTTTTATCATTCAAGTAAAACCCCTTTATAACAACAAACTCACCCCAACACATAACCTAAGAGGTTGAAGTATCATAAAGGATGCATTGTTCTCAGTAAAGAGACCTCTTATAACTTGGATGTTATTTCAAATCTTCATCCTGAATGCATGTGGTATAATCATTTACTTCAAAACCTCCTTCCTACCCATATTATTATTTATTAATTTAATTTGTTAATTTGATTAAGAAACTATCAACTAAGAGTTCAAACCTATCTTTTATTTAATTAAAAAATATATTATTAGTATTATTTAATTGTATTATCCAAACCTAAAGTCAATTTGTTCAATTCATCAGTATATCTGTAATATAATCAACTATAATAAAGAAGATAGACACTAATGTGTAGAAAATCTATTAAAGTAGATTTTGAATAAATTATCCTTTATACCCCCCCTTTTTTTCTTCGATTGACGTCACTTAAACTGACGCCATTTTGAATTTTAGTGTCGGTGAGCAGAAGGCTGAACACAGCTCTTAATAGTAAGCAGTGATGCGAAATGAAGATTTTAGATGCATTCATACCGAGACCAAGAGCGGTAATGTTTTGATTATTTTGCAGCTTGAATGGAGTCACGATGTCTTGCGATTATAACCCTTGGGAAGCCATATATAGTAATGGTGAAATGGGTCTAAATTAAGTGCCTTTAGGCTCTAAAATATAGAAACAAGAGCTCCATTTTTTTTGTTGTTTCGCTATTATTGAATCTTGTATACCATATGTTAAAAATCTCAATAATTTAGAAATAACATTTTTGGGGAGTTTTTTTTTTAGACCCGTGATCGAAACATTGTTGGTCTGAGGTCTTTTCCTTTATTTTTCTGATTTACTAGTTTTCAGATCGTCCTGTCATTTGTACAGATTTTTATAGATCTAAGTACATATCTGATTATTTTGAGCAGGAATAACACCTAGCCACTCCTGCACCAAAGTCCTGGGTTCAAAACGGTACTTACGACCTCAGGGTATTCTACAGCTTGACCTCCTAGCAGTAGCATTGTGAAGCCACCACCAGGAATCGATCACAGCTGCCATTTTGAATCTGAGACTTCAAATGGATAAGGAGCAATTGGGATCTCTCCTGCTCCCCACTAGGAACTAGGAGTTGGGAATGGGGAGAGAGGTCCTTGACTGGGGAAGGGGGAATCGGGAGGAGTACTGATATGTGTGGTGGGATTAGAAGTGGGGTTTGCCCTCAGTCTTTGCCTGCCCTTCAAGCAGGCAGCAGGTGGAAACACCAAATTAAACATTATATCATATCCATGTGTAATTCTCTTGTAAAATGGGGAATACGTGTTGGTAGGTTAGACCTACTAAACCATTCCCTCGCCACACCTAACCATGCCCCCTTGTTAGATAGACATGGTATATCTCACCATGTGTAAAAACAGCTTTGTTAAATCCCTAATTGCGTGTGTTGTTTTGCCTCCGAACTCTGACAAATAGTATAAGCAATATTTCAATGTACGCCAGATACTGTACAACAGAGGTGAACGTATAGATAGCAATGGACTAATTAAAGCACTGGGCTTGCCTTGAATCCTAAAAGGTCTCTGCTGCCTTTTTTGGGACATTTTAATTATGTATTTTTCTACTGTTGGGAAATGCACAGAATAATTATTTGCTGTTGTTCTTAGGTGCCATCGACTCATGTTAGAGTCCTAGCAACTTGAAGAATTGCGGATCTAAAAAGAAATTGGTTTTATGCTAGTCCGGAAAGGTCCTCCAGCATCTTCCCCATGGTTGTTTTCAACGTGTTCAGCCATCTGACTGCAGTAATCATTCAGAAGGCCATAAAGGCTGTGTGTAAAATCACTGATTACATCAAAAGCAAAGCACTGCCTTCCTCTCCATATTGTTGGTAGAGGAACAGTCCACTAATGGATGTGTTTTCTCAGATTATTTTTATACCTGATTACATCTGGACAGACTCTTTTCCAGGTCAAATGCTTTCTAAACAGAAACGGGGCCTCTGGCTCTAAAATGTTTCCATTTCAACGTACGAGCTTTCAGCTTTTGTCCTTCGACTCTAAATGTCAAAAGCAAATCAACTGGAGGTGCTTCCATGAAGTGTACATACCAGAATCCACTGTCAAGTGAGCTCCTTTAAATAAATACCACTAAACAAACATGCAATATTACTATTATAAATAGAAATTCTCTTCCCATTGCATATTACTAAACCTGAGGTTATGACAATCCCATACCACATACCACTAACTCTTCAGACGTAGAGATTTAACGTCATTACTGCTGACGGAATTTCTATTAGAGGCCTTAGCATTTAAATAACATCTCACTACAGGTTTATATTGCTTTTACTGTACGGAATCTTTGAAATTTACTTCTAGCATGTGAAGATATGGTTGCTGGCTATTGATTTTTCTTAAGTGGAACCTATATGCTACTGCAAAGAGGTTGTCAGCCTGGAGATATTAAACCCAACTTCTTAGATGTTCATTTTTGTGTTTATTTTCAAGCAACAGGATAAAAGAAACACTAGTTAATTTCACCTTTAGTGAAACACATTACAAACATTTCTCTAGGTCACAGTCCCTGATATCTTCCTCAGATCCTGATTGTTATTTTTATTTAGATTTATTTTCTGCCTTTTTATTGGTAGCTCAAGGCAACTATAGTATATTCTGGTACATTAGGTATATCTAATCTAATCTAATCCTTAGGTTTGTATACCGCATCATCTCCACGTTCGTAGAGCTCGACGCGGTTTACAGTAGGAGAAATAGGAAGGAACTACAACAGAGGATTAGAGGTAGAAGTGTGAAGAAAATTTAGAGGACTTCGGATGCCAAGATATAAGAGTTTCTTTGATTCCTAAGTTGGAGGGAGACTTACATTTTTTGAGAAAAGCCAGGTTTTCAGATGTTTGCGGAAAACTTGGAGAGAGCTCAAGTTCCGAAGAGGGGAGGTAAGGTTGTTCCAGAGCTCAGTGATTTTGAAGTGAAGGGAGGTCCCTAGCTTTCCTGTGTGGGAAATGCCTTTTAGCGAGGGGAAGGATAGTTTTAATTTGTGGGAGGATCTGGTGGTATTAGGGTTTGAGGAATTCCAAGAAAGAGGGATAAAGGGAGGGAGGATACCATATAGGATTTTGAAAGTTAAACAGGTGCATTTATAGTGGACCCTGGCGATTATCGGAAGCCAGTGGAGCTTGGCCAGGAGCGGGGAGACATGGTCAAATTTACTTTTAGCGAAGATGAGCTTGGCCGCGGCATTCTGAATCCGTTGGGAGTCTGTGGAGGTTTTTCTTAGTTAGACTTAAGTAGATAGAGTTGCAATAGTCCAATCTGGAGAGGATGATCTGAGTCCTCAGAGAGCTTAGACTAAGGACTAATTAATGAGATTTAACACACATTATCTAACGTAAGTCCCATTATTGTCAACAGGTCCTATTTACTAACTAAGTATATTAACACCCATTAATAAAGCTAGCCCTAAGTGTACCTGAGGCAACAGAGGGTGAGTGACTTGTCCAAGGTTCCTGGCTTTCCTAGTCTCAATCTGCTGATCTAACCATTAGACAGATAGGTCCAGTTATGAACATGATCTGGTCATAAGATCTGTTTAGTTACATGTTAGTGATCTGTAACCTGTCATTAAAATTGTCCTTAATACCTGAAAATTGGAGGGTGGCCAATTAACAACGATTTTTATTAAAGATTCCAGGGGTGATCCAGGAAATTGCACATCGGTAAGCCTGACTTCAGTGTTGGGCAAAACACAGACAAACCGGGTTTAATGGAACAGAGTCAACATGGATTCAGTCGAAGGAAGTCATGTCTCACCAATTTGCTTTCTTTGAAGGCGTGAGTAAACATGTGGAAAAAGGTGAGATGGTTGATGCAGAGCAGGGGCCTCTAACCCTTTTCACCTCGAGGGCCCTAAGGGCCGCAATCAGCTCTCCCCCCCCTGCAGTTGGCATTCTCCCACTCTTACCACTGTCTACCTACCTGCTTCACCCTCCAAACCTTCAACAGATTTAGAAATGTGTGAGACATTGTAGACGCGTACCCCTTGTTGCTTTCCACCCAACCATTTTCTAACCCAGGCAATCTCTTCGGGCCTAAACCAAAGGCACTCAGTTTATTTATCAGTCACCTATGTGAAACTGTGCCCCAGGCTTTGCTAAAATCTAAGTAACCATATCTAGCGCTCTCCCTAAATCCAACTGTTTGGTCACCCAAAGAAACTAATCCAATTTGTCTGACAAGACATACCTCAAGTAAAACTGTGCTGCCTCAGGTCCTGAAATTATGTGTAAACCACTAAAATACTGACATTTATGAACAGTGGCGGGCCTGGCTTGCTGGCTACCTGAGGCAGAGCACCCCCTCCTCCAGACAGTAGTGGGGTACATGGAGTGATCAGAAGGCCATGGTCCGCATGCAAGCAGCTTCCAGCCTTGCTTGCCCCTGCCCTGGAACAGGAAATTGATGTCAGAGGTTCTGGGGCTGGTGGAGCCCAAAGGCCTTGCACTGCGGCCCCGCGAGTATTCCACACATCCGAGGTGGGCTGCCCCCATCACCCTGTCCTTGGTACACCACTGTTCATGCCAGGGGTCTCAAAGTCCCTCCTTGAGGACCGCAATCCAGTCGGGTTTTCAGGATTTCCCCAATGAATATGCATGAGATCTATTTGCATGCACTGCTTTCAATGCATATTCATTGGGGAAATCCTGAAAACCCGACTGGATTGCGGCCCTCAAGGAGGGACTTTGAGATCCCTGGTTTATGCATATCGTTTGCAGCTCAAACTAGATGCTACCTTACATAACTACCTCCTTGGTGACTCGGAGGACGAGCCCCAGACTCACACCCTGCAATGCTGAAGATTCACAGATGTGATAGACATGTCCAAGTTCGAACTGGTCTTACTTTAAAAGTTGCCTTTTGTTCATCCTGTTTCTGCACTTCTCCATTCATGAATGCTCACTGCCACAGTCCTGAAAGTCATATTGTATAGATCAGTGTTTCTCAACTCGGTCTTGGAGTACCCCCTTGCCAGTCAGGTTTTCAGGATATCCACATTGAATTTGCATAAACTTGATTTGCATACACTGCCTCCATTATATGCAAATTTCTTTCATGCATATTCATTGTGGCTATCTTGAAAACCTGACTGGCTAGGGGGTACCCCAGAACCGGGTTGAGAAACACTAGTATAGATAACCTTGTAGCTTGTTCCTTTGACAGGAATGTTATGTGATTTTGTTGTTTTATTAGGAATTGGCATAGCAACTCATGGTAAAATCCTTAGTAAATATTCTTTTTGCACAGGGTTTATATGGAAAAGCATATAAAGTCATGCACAAAATGGAAGAAACTATTTCTAAACACGCTCCAAGTCTCTGGATACCTTCCATAAATTTTATCACTAGGAAACCATTCTAATTAATCCTAGGGTTCTCATATCCTTCTATATCCCTGGTGTCCCAGTTTTTTCTGTTCAGGCAACGACTTGTTCACTCCGTTGGCAAGAATGTGATTACAATTGCACATGACCACATCGTAATGACTTCACCTTTTCTCTTATTTTAACCATGTTTGCATTTTATTCTTATGTTTCTTACCTGCATGGTTTGCACTTTCATCTTGATCAATTTTATTGAAATGTCTCTACCTTTATTCTGATCAATTTTATTGAAATGTATGTACTGCCTTTTATTGTATTTTATTGAAAACTAGCTGATGCCCCGGCGTTGCACGGGTATTTAATTATAGCAATAACACTGTAAATGGATTCAAATAAAGATACTTTATAGTGGTGAATGAAATTATTTTTTTACAGCTTTATAAAAAGTACAATATTCAAATTATAATGTGAAATATTTGACAAAATGAATACAATACAACTAACACAAAACTTGATTATAAACAACATTTTTAGTTTCACCTCCAGGAGCAAGAACATATAAATTCTTGGGTGAAGAGACCCCCAGAACATATCACCCCAGGTAGTGAGGGATCTGCATACCAAGTTTCGTTCAAATCAGTCAAGCCGTTTTTGAATTACTGTGAGAATGGCAGCTTTTTACTTTTTTTCCATTGACATGAATGGGTGAAATCTGTTGTTCTGTTTGTAGCTCCGCCCACGTGTGCAGGTGGGCCGCGAGACCCCCAGGACATATCACCCCAGGTAGTTGGAATTACTGTGAGAATGGCAGCTTTTTACATTTTTTCCATTGACATGAATGGGTGAAATCTGATTTTCTGTTTGTAGCTCCACCCACGTGTGCAGGTGGGCCACGAGACCCCTACAACATATCACCCCAGGTAGTGAGGGATCTGCATACCAAGTTTCGTTCAAATCGGTCAAACCGTTTTTGAATTACTGTGAGAATGGCAGCTTTTTACTTTTTTTCCATTGACATGAATGGGTGAAATCTGATGTTCTGTTTGTAGCTCCGCCCACGTGTGCAGGTGGGCCGCGAGACCCCCAGAACATATCACTCCAGGTAGTTGGAATTACTGTGAGAATGGCAGCTTTTTACATTTTTTCCATTGACATGAATGGGTGAAATCTGATGTTCTGTTTGTAGCTCCGCCCACGTGTGCAGGGGGGTCGCGAGACCCCAAGAACATATCACCCCAGGTAGTGAGGGATCTGCATACCAAGTTTTGTTCAAATTGGTCAAGACGTTTTTGAATTACTGTGAGAATGGCAGCTTTTTACATTTTTTCCATTGACATGAATGGGTGAAATGTGATTTTCTGTTTGTAGCTCCGCCCACGTGTGCAGGAGGGCCGCGAGACCCCCAGAACATATCACCCCAGGTAGTGAGGGATCTGTATACCAAGTTTCGTTCAAATCGGTCAAGCCGTTTGTGAATTACTGTGAGAATGGCAGCTTTTTACATTTTTTCCATTGACATGAATGGGTGAAATCTGATTTTCTGTTTGTAGCTCCGCCCACGTGTGCAGGTGGGCCGCGAGACCCCCAGAACATATCACCCCAGGTAGTGAGGGATCTGCATACCAAGTTTCGTCCAAATTGGTCACAGTGAGAATGGGAGCTTTTTACATTTTTTCCATTGACATGAATGGGTGAAATCTGATGTTCTGTTTGTAGCTCCGCCCACGTGTGCAGGTGGGCCACGAGACCCCCAGAACATATCACCCCAGGTAGTTGGAATTACTGTGAGAATGGCAGTTTTTTACATTTTTTCCATTGACATGAATGGGTGAAATCTGATTTTCTGTTTGTAGCTCCGCCCATGTGTGCAGGTGGGCCGCGAGACCCCCAGAACATATCACCCCAGGTAGTGAGGGATCAGCATACCAAGTTTAGTTCAAATCGGTCCCACAGCTTTTTACATTTTTCCCATTGACTTGAATGGGTGAAATCTGAAGTTCTGTTTGTAGCTCCGCCCACGTGTGCAGTTGGGCCGCGAGACCCCCAGAACATATCATCCCGGGTAGTGAGGGATCAGCATACCAAGTTTAGTTCAAATCGGTCCCACAGCTTTTTACATTTTTCCCATTGACTTGAATGGGTGAAATCTGAAGTTCTGTTTGTAGCTCCGCCCACGTGTGCAGTTGGGCCGCGAGACCCCCAGAACATATCATCCCGGGTAGTGAGGGATCCGCATACCAAGTTTCGTTCAAATCGGGCAAGCCGGTTTTGCAGAGGCAGTTTTTACATTTTTTCCATTGACATGAATGGGTGAAATCTGATTTTATGTTTGTAGCTCCGCCCACATGTGCAGGTGGGCCGTGAGACCCCCAGAACATATCACCCCAGGTAGTGAGGGATCTGCATACCAAGTTTCGTTCAAATCGGGCAAGCCGTTTTTGCGTTGGCAGTTGTTTTACATTTTTTCCATTGACATGAATGGGTGAAATCTGATTTTATGTTTGTAGCTCCGCCCACATGTGCAGGTTGGCCGCGATACCCCCAGAACATATCACCCCAGGTAGTGAGGGATCGGCATACCAAGTTTCGTTCAAATCGGGCAAGCCGTTTTTGCGTTGGCAGCTCTTTACATTTTTTCCATTGACATGAATGGGTGAAATCTGATTTTATGTTTGTAGCTCCGCCCACATGTGCAGGTTGGCCGCGAGACCCCAGAACATATCACCCCAGGTAGTGAGGGATCTGCATACCAAGTTTCGTTCAAATCGGTCAAGCCGTTTTTGCGTGATCGCGGCACATACATACATACATCCGATTTTATATATATAGATGTATGCATGTAGTTTTTTTTTTCATGCTGTGAGCCGCTTAGAACCTCTCCGGTATGGCGACATATAAATAAATAAATAATTATTATTATGACCAATAATACAGAGCACATGACTTATTATTTGTGGCAAATCACAGCCTGCAATAAGCAACAATAAGAAGCTTTTTCAGAGTGGCAAAAAGTCTGTCTTTCTGATAAAATATAAACACAGGGAATTTAGGAATTATTGTTCAAACCTTTCTTTGAACCACAGTTTTTTTGACTTCCTTAAGTTTCAAGTTTTATTAGGATTTTATATACCGCCTATCAAGGTTATCTAAGCGGTTTTACAATCAGGTACTCAAGCTTTTTCCCTCTCTGTCCCGGTGGGCTCACAATCGATCTAATGTACCTAGGGCTTTGGAGGATTAAGTGACTTGCCCAGAATCACAAGGAGCAGCGCGGGGTTTGAACCCACAACCCCAGGGTGCTGAGGCTGTATCTCTGTAACTGAATTATGCATAATACTTTGTCACTAGAAAACGTCACTGTAATTCTAGTTCCCAGCTTCCCAAATAAGGTCACAAAACCCATGCGTGGGGTTGTGACTGGGCGAATGCTCCAGAGGACGTCATTGTCCTGTGCCACCCGGGAGTCGTGTGCTTTCCGCAGTTACAGAAAGATTGGCGAGTGCTTCTCTAGCTTATGTTGTATGCTTATATTCTAGTGCAGTGTTTTTGAATGCAAGGCCCGGGGGCCAATGGAGGTCCCTGAAGACCTCTCTGGAGTGGTCCTCATCATCATTCTGGCATTTATTTTGTTACACTCTGCCTCTCTACTCAAGCTCACAACAAAACCACAAGATTGAACGTCAATGCATTTCTCAATAGACAAAGAGAATGTATTTGGAAATGCCCACCTCCTTGAGGACATAAAGTTTGAAGGTGGGCTGGCAAGGGTGGATGTCATTGGCACACACTGGTTAGCAGTGCTGTGGCCCCACATGGGAAGATATTTGGTGGCTCTCCTTCAACTCGTTTGGATCAAAACTGGCCCCCAACTTAAACATCACTGAAGACCACTGACGAAGCATGACTTAAACTAAACTAAACCTTAGGTTTGTATACCGCGCCATCTCCACAAGCGTAGAGCTCGGCACGGTTTACAGAGTTAGGAAGAAAGGAACTCCAATGAAGGGTTATAGGAAAGGAACAAGAAGAAAGAGAGGGACAAGGGTCCCAGAGAGCAGGAGGTGTTAGATTTTTGAAAAGAGCCAAGTTTTCAGGTGTTTGCGGAAGAATTGGAGGGAGTTTGAATTTCTGAGCGGGGATGTGAGGTTATTCCAGAGTTCTGTGGTTCTAAAGGGGAGGGATGTTCCTAGTTTTCCTGCACGGGATATACCTTTTGTAGAAGGGAATGATAGTTTCAGTTTTTGGGAAGATCTGATGGAGTTAGGGTTAGAGGAGTTCCAAAGGAGTGGAATAACGGGAGGAAGGATGCCGTGTAGAATCTTGAAGGCTAAGCAGGCACATTTAAAGAGGACTCTGGAGTGTACTGGAAGCCAGTGGAGCTTGGACAGGAGCGGAGAGACGTGGTCAAACTTGCCTTTTGCGAAAATAAGCTTAGCTGCGGTGTTCTGGATTAGCTGAAGTCTAAGGAGGTTTTTCTTAGTTAGGCTTATAAAGATGGAGTTGCAATAATCCAATCTAGAGAGGATGGTGGATTGAACAAGGACGGCGAAGTGAGAATAATGAAAGCAGGATCTCACTTTCCTCAGCATATGAAGGCTAAAGAAGCATTTTTTTTTACCAAGAAGTTGAGGTGGTCATTGAAGGAGAGAGAGGAGTCTATGATGATGCCCAGGACTTTGCTTGAAAACTCGAGCTGAAGAGTGGGGCCGGAGGTTAAAGGGATGGAGGTGGGTAAATGATCTAATATTGGGCCGAGCCAAAGTAATTTTGTTTTGGACTCATTCAGTTTCACTTGTTCTTCCTATTGGTAAAAAACTCCGCACTGAACCAAACAATACAAAAAAGGAGCAGAGATGACTGAGATATCCAAGCTGGCAACAATTTTATTCTGTATACAAACACATGAGAATGAACCCCAAATGGGCCGTGTTTCGGCAAACGGCCTACATCAGTGATTCAGGATCTCAATAAAGCTGTCTTTGAAAGTATAGTACGTATATATTTAGACAACAAATGCAAAAACAGAGGTTTCTGCCAGAAAATCAATTAGATGCACTTGAAGAGAGTTTTTGCTTGCTGAAACTCTGTTTGAGTGCATCTAATTGATTTTCTGGCTGAATCCTCTGCTTTTCCATTTGCTAAATATATATCAAACCCCTGATGAAGGCAATTTACCGAAACATGGCCTATGTTGGGTTCATTCTTATTTGTTTATACTATACACTAAATAAAATCATTGCCAACTTGAAAACCTAATCTAAAATTTATGACTCGCTCTATACCTGACTAAGTTCAAGGCGACATACAAATCAATAAGAATACAAAATGTATTGACGATCACGAAGGTTAAGTGGACAGTAATTAAGAGGCAGAGAAATATAAGGAAGAGAGGATGTAAAGCAGGGGTCTCAAAGTCCCTCCTCGAGGGCCGCAATCCAGTCGGGTTTTCAGGATTTTGCCAATGAATATGCATGAGATCTAGTAGCATACAATGAAAGCAGTGCATGCAAATAGATCTCATGCATATTCATTGGGGAAATCCTGAAAACCCGACTGGATTGCGGCCCTCGAGGAGGGACTTTGACACCCCTGATGTAAAGGGAGCTACGAAGATGACATTAGAGGTACAGATAACACTGAGTGGAGTTATGACGTTCGTTGCTATTGAGCTTTCTATCAATTGTCAATGGAATATATTGACTTGAAGAGGAGAGCTTTTAGCTTCTTCCAAAATCTAAGGTAGTAGGCTTCTGCTTGAATAGTTGCTGGGAGGTTGTTCCAATTCTTTGTGACGATGAGGGTGTTAAATATGTACTTGTATTTACCTTGGTCATTTTTGCTCCTTTTTTGGTATTGTTTTACTATTTGCACACATGCGACCTAAACTGATCGATGTCCTACAAAAGACAAGAATCAGGTTATCTTAAAGAAGTGTGAAAAATACTGATGGAATAAAAGTTTCACTGGCTGAGGATACTGGAAGCAAGCTGGATCAGAGAGAGAACTGCATTTATAAAACGTTTTGCTTTCTTGGCCTTTTATAAAGGCAACAGTCTGGACTAACAATTAATTAAAATGCCAAAATAGGGCAGGCTTTTAGAATCTTGTGATGGATTGTGTGTAATCAATCATCTAGAAAATACCAAATGCAAGTACAAAATGGCACCCTCTTATCACTTTTCATTTACAGAGGCTTCTAGGTGAATAGCAATTTTTTCACAAGTAATATGTGACCCAACTTCCAAAAACGTTAAACAGCAAGATCTCATCAGGGTTAAAATAAAGATTTAAATGAACGAAAAGAGTGTAATGGTTTGGTTAACTATCTTTTAAAATAATATTCCACTCTAATTAAAAGAATACTGGATTAAGACGGTTCATAGACAACTCGGCGAAAGACAAAGGCGCGCGCCGACAACTGAGCGCAAGACGGAGGTGCGCGCCGAAGAAAATTACAGTTTTTAGGGGCTCCGACGGGGGTTTTTGTTGGGGAGCCCCCCCCCAGTTTACTGAATAGAGATCGCGCCGGTGTTGTGGGGGGTTTGGGGGGTTGTAACCCTCCACATTTTACTGTAAACTTAACTTTTTCCCTAAAAACAGGGAAAAAGTGAAGTTTTCAGTAAAATGTGGGGGGTTACAACCCCCCACAACGCCCCCACAATGCGGTGCGATCTCTATTAAGTAAAGTGGGGGGGTTCCCCCCCAAGCCCCCCCCCCCCCGTCGGAGCTGTAAAAAAGAGTAATTTTCTGCGGCGCGCACCTCCGCCGCGATGCGCTCAATTGTCTGCGTGCGCCTTTGTCCCGGCGCGCTTTTGACCTGACACCGATTAAGACTATAAATCAGTTTGGTGTACCCCATCAATCCTTTTCTCTCCCTCAGAGATCTTTGGTGCTTCTCCCATGTTTTCCTGTGTCCTTCTCTTCACCATCTCTGCTACGAGGCTGTTCCATGTGTCCCCTTCGGAGAGATTAGAGAGCAGGGTTTCTGAGAGTCGGAAAGATGTTTTCGACTGGTCCTCAGCAGTCGCTTCTTGGGATGATCAGTTAGCCCAGTTGGATTGGAAAATTTGGTTGATGAATTGCGTCCCTGTCTACTTTGCATGCACGGAATTGAAGCAGATCGCAGGAGAGGTTAGTGAATGGTGCCTGAGGGAAATCTGGTCGCAAAGGGGTCGCAAACCAATCGGTTTGCTTTGTGAATCTAGCCCATAGAGACTGACTGCAGAGGGCTGACCCAGTGGCAAGTGTTGCACACTACCATGCAAACTTTTGATCTGCAATTGCAAAGAAAGCAGTCACACCTTTTGTGGGAAGTCTCTTATCATCCCTCAACACTGACACCTAATGGATGAACTTGGGCTCCGAAGTCAATTGGATTCCAGAGGTCGTTGTGGTTCGAGGGCTCTTGCTGAGGCCTCTCTTTGATAATATAGCTGAAGTGAGGCTGGGAGGAGGTACAATGGGAGGCTTGTTCCAAACGAGCTGAAAGCAGAAATGAGCAGACGGGAGAGATCAAAATTCCACCCTCAACCACCACACACATACAGGACATGTAACTTCACCCCTTAGAAACGCCAGTGGATGCATTTCAGCCGGAAGCCTGAAGTCATAATGCCATTATACAGAACCATGGTGAGGCCTCATTTGGAATACTGCGTGCAATTCTGGAGGCCACACTACCGAAAAGATGTGCTGAGAGTAGAGTCGGTGCAACGGAGGGCCACCAGGATGGTCTCGGGGCTCAAGGATCTATCGTACGAGGAAAGGCTGAAAAATTTGCGGCTGTACTCACTCGAGGAACGTAGGGAGAGAGGAGACATGATCGAGACGTTTAAGTATATTACCGGCTGTATCGAGATGGAAGAAGAGATTCTCTTTCTCAAAGGACCCTCAGCCACAAGAGGGCATCCGCTCAAACTCAGGGGCGGGAAATTTCATGGCAACACCAGGAAATATTTCTTCACCGAGAGAGTGGTTGATCCTTGGAACGAGCTCCCGGTGCAGGTGATCGAAGCAAACAGCGTGCAAGAATTTAAGAGCAAATGGGATGCCCAGTGGGATCCCTTAGAGCACAGTTCTTCAACCGCCGGTCCGCGGACCGGTGTCGGTCCGCAGAAAATTTTTGCCGGTCCGCGCAGGGCCGGCAAGATTGACTCATTTCAACTTCCTGCCGGTCCGCGCAGGACTGGCAAGATCAGCATCGGAAGCGTGCGCTGGGCCGGAGAGATCTTGGGGAGCCTCCGACAGTGGCTTTCTCCCCTCTCTGCAGCTCTCCTTTACTTCCCAGCGCAGCGATTCACCAAGGCAGCCTCGGGGCTTTTGCTGAGTCGCGGCTGCCTCCGATGATGCAACTTCCTCTTTCCTCAGAGGCGGCGCGACTCAACAAAGGACCCGAGGCTGCCTTTGTGAATCGCTGCGCTGGGAAGTAAGAAGAGCTGCTGGGAGGGGAGAAAACCACTATCAGAGTCTGGGAAGCTGCTGGGCAGGGGAAAAAAGGGACAGCTGCTACTGGAAAGGGAGAAGGAGAAATGCTTCTGGGAGGGGAGGAGGGAAAGGAATCTGGGAAGCTGCTGGGCAGGGAAAAAAAAGGGACAGCTGCTACTGGAAAGGGAGAAGGAGAGATGCTTCTGGGAGGGGAGGAGGGAAAGGAATCTGGGAAGCTGCTGGGCAAGGAAAAAAAGGGACAGCTGCTACTGGAGAGGGAGAATGAGAGATGCTGCTGGGAAGGGAGGAGGGAAAGGAATCTGGGAAGCTGCTGGGCAAGGAAAAAAAGGGACAGCTGCTACTGGAGAGGGAGAAGGAGAGATGCTGCTGGGAGGGGAGGAGGGAAAGGAATCTGGGAAGCTGCTGGGCAAGGAAAAAAAGGGACAGCTGCTACTGGAGAGGGAGAAGGAGAGATGCTGCTGGGAGGGGAAGGAAGAGAATTACTGCTGGACAGGAAGAGGAGGGAAGGGAGAATGAAAAAAGGAAGGAAACAGCTGGCAGAGAGATTAGAGGAGGGGAAGGGGAGACACAGGCATGAAAAAGTAGAGAGATTGATGATAGGAAGGGGTCAGCAGAAAAATAAGCAGAGAGGGACAACGATGATAGATCTGGTGTAGGAGAGATAAAAATGAAGAGAGCAGTGAAGCTGGAATGAATCATGTAAAAAGGAGAGAGGGGGCACAAGCTGGATGGAAAGGGGAGAGGGGCATAGAAAGAAGACAGATACCATATGGAAGGGGGAGAGGACAGACAGTGGATGGAAGGGGCAGATGCTGGATTGAAGAGACAGAGAGGGCAGACGCTGGAAGGAAGAGAGTGAAAAGAAGATTGAAAGCAGAAACCAGAGATGACAAAAGGTAGAAAAAAATAATTTTATTTCTATTTTGTGATAAGAATATATCAGATTTGAAATATATATCCTGCTAGAGCTGGTGTTAGACATAACTGGGGACTGCAAAACCCAGGCAGTGCTTCTTTAGCTTCCAGCTGGCTTAGGGCGCTCTCTGACCAGGGGGCAGTTGCCCTAGTTGCACTCCCCTAAAACTATTCCTGTCATGTGTGACTGCAGTATTCTGTTAGCATGATATTTCTGTGTAGCATTCTGTAATAATTTGGCTTGTTCAGTTTTCTTGATAGTAGAGGGGATATATGTGAAGGGGAGGGGAGACAGGGGTTTTGTTGATCCTGCTCTGAATTATTTGTATTTATAAAATGACAATTGTACAGAATATTGTTTCTTTTTATACTTTAATAAAATACATTCAATATAAAATCATAACTGAGGCTTGTGTGGATGGGATCAGATGATCTGTGGGGACCGACTTGTGGAGATGGGGCGGAAACGAGGTTTTTAAATTTTAGTCCTAGTAGTTTGCCGGTCCACAAAATAATTATTTTTTTTCTGCCGGTCCACGGGTGTAAAAAGGTTGAAGAACACTGCCTTAGAGGGTTAAGCCAAGGGAACCTGTCACCAGGAGTGGGATCCCTAGGATAGTAACATAGAAACATAGTAGATGACGGCAGATAAAGACCCGAATGGTCCATCCAGTCTGCCCAACCTGATTCAATTTAAATTTTTTTTTTTTTTTTTTTTTTTCTTCTTAGCTATTTCTGGGCAAGAATCCAAAGCTTTACCTGGTACTATGCTTGGGTTCCAACTGCCGAAATCTCTGTTAAGACTTACTCCAGCCCATCTACACCCTCCCAGCCATTGAAGCCCTCCCCTGCCCATCCTCCACCAAACGGCCATACACAGACACAGACCGTGCAAGTCTGCCCAGTAACTGGCCTAGTTCAATATTTAATATTATTTTCTGATTCTAAATCTTCTGTGTTCATCCCACGCTTCTTTGAACTCAGTCACAGTTTTACTCTCCACCACCTCTCTTGGGAGCGCATTCCAGGCATCCACCACCCTCTCCGTAAAGTAGAATTTCCTAACATTGCCCCTGAATCTACCACCCCTCAACCTCAAATTATATCCTCTGGTTTTACCATTTTCCTTTCTCTGGAAAAGATTTTGTTCTACGTTAATACCCTTTAAGTATTTGAACGTCTGAATCATATCTCCCCTGTCTCTCCTTTCCTCTAGGGTATACATATTCAGGGCTTCCAGTCTCTCCTCATACGTCTTCTGGCGCAAGCCTCCTATCATTTTCGTCGCCCTCCTCTGGACCGCCTCAAGTCTTCTTACGTCTTTCGCCAGATACGGTCTCCAAAACTGAACACAATACTCCAAGTGGGGCCTCACCAATGACCTGTACAGGGGCATCAACACCTTCTTCCTTCTTCTGACTACGCCTCTCTTTATATAGCCCAGAATCCTTCTGGCAGCAGCCACTGCCTTGTCACACTGTTTTTTCGCCTTTAGATCTTCGGACACTATCACCCCAAGGTCCCTCTCTCCGACCGTGCATATCAGCTTCTCTCCTCCCAGCATATACGGTTCCTTCCTATTATTAATCCCCAAATGCATTACTCTGCATTTCTTTGCATTGAATTTTAGTTGCCAGGCATTAGACCATTCCTCTAACTTTTGCAGATCCTTTTTCATATTCTCCACTCCCTCTTCGGTGTCTACTCTGTTACAAATCTTGGTATCATCTGCAAAAAGGCACACTTTTCCTTCTAACCCTTCAGCAATGTCACTTACATACATATTGAACAGGATTGGCCCCAGCACCGAACCCTGAGGGACTCCACTAGTCACCTTTCCTTCCTTCGAGCGACTTCCATTAACCACCACCCTCTGGCGTCTGTCTGACAGCCAGTTTCTGACCCAGTTCACCACTTTGGGTCCTAACTTCAGCCCTTCAAGTTTGTTCAACAGCCTCCTATGAGGAACTGTATCAAAGGCTTTGCTGAAATCCAAGTAAATTACATCTAGCATATGTCCTCGATCCAGCTCTCTGGTCACCCAATCAAAAAATTCAATCAGGTTCGTTTGGCACGATTTACCTTTTGTAAAGCCATGTTGCCTCGGATCCTGTAACCCATTAGATTCAAGGAAATACACTATCCTTTCTTTCAGCAACACTTCCATTATTTTTCCAACAACTGAAGTGAGACTCACCGGCCTGTAGTTTCCTGCTTCATCCCTGTGACCACTTTTATGAATAGGGACCACATCTGCTCTCCTCCAATCCCCAGGAATCACTCCCGTCTCCAGAGATTTGTTGAACAAGTCTTTAATTGGACTCGCCAGAACCTCTCTGAGCTCCCTTTGTATCCTGGGATGGATCCCGTCTGGTCCCATCGCTTTGTCCCCCTTCAGTTTTTCAAGTTGCTCATAAACACCCTCCTCCGTGAACGGCGCAGAATCTACTCCATTTTCTCGTGTAACTTTGCCAGACAATCTCGGTCCTTCTCCAGGATTTTCTTCTGTGAACACAGAACAGAAGTATTTGTTTAGCACATTTGCTTTCTCCTCATCACTCTCCACATATTTGTTCCCAGCATCTTTTAGCCTAGCAATTCCATTTTTTATCTTCCTCCTTTCACTAATATATCTGAGAAAATTTTTATCTCCCTTTTTTACATTTTTAGCCATTTGTTCTTCCGCCTGTGCCTTCGCCAAACGTATCTCTCTCTTGGCTTCTTTCAGTTTCACCCTGTAGTCCTTTCTGCTCTCCTCTTCTTGGGTTTTTTTATATTTCATGAACGCCAACTCTTTCGCCTTTATTTTCTCAGCCACTAGGTTGGAGAACCATATCGGCTTCCTTTTTCTCTTGTTTTTATTGATTTTCTTCACATAAAGGTCCGTAGCCATTTTTATCGCTCCTTTCAGCTTAGACCACTGTCTTTCCACTTCTCTTATGTCTTCCCATCCTAACAGCTCTTTCTTCAGGTACTTTCCCATTGCATTAAAGTCCGTACGTTTGAAATCTAGGACTTTAAGTATCGTGCGGCTGCTCTCCACTTTAGCCGTTATATCAAACCAAACCGTTTGATGATCGCTACTACCCAGGTGAGCACCCACTCGAACATTAGAGATACTCTCTCCATTTGTGAGGACCAGATCCAATATCGCTTTTTCCCTTGTGGGTTCCGTCACCATTTGTCTGAGCAGAGCCTCTTGAAAGGCATCCACAATCTCCCTACTTCTTTCCGATTCCGCAGACGGAACATTCCAGTCCGCATCCGGCAGGTTGAAATCTCCCAACAGCAGAACCTCCTCTTTCCTTCCAAACTTTTGGATATCCACAATCAGATCCTTATCAATTTGCTGCGATTGAGTCGGAGGTCTGTAGACTGCACCCACGTAGATAGAAGTTCCATCTTCTCTTTTCAGAGCAATCCATATCGCTTCTTCCTCTCCCCAGGTCCCTTGCATTTCGGTCGCTTGGATATTGATCTTTACATAGAGAGCTACTCCTCCACCTTTATGACCATCTCTGACTTGGGGGTGGGTCAGTAGAGTGGGCAGACCTGATGGGATATGGCCCTTATCTGCCGTCATCTTCTATGTTTCATCTTCTATGTTTCACTTTTGTATGAAAACTGCATGAGTGTTTTACTAGGAAACTAAATATCTTTCATTGATAATTCTTCCAGTGGAAAGAAACCAAAAGGTGGGATTATTCTCATTTTATAGCAAGGGAGGTGGTGGAGAGGAAAACGGTTGACGGAGTTGAAAGAAGCGTGGGATGAACACAGAGGATCTAGAATCAGAAAATAATGAAATATTGATCTAAGGCCAGTACTGGGCAGACTTGCATGGTCTGTGTCTGTATAGGGCCGTTTGGGGGAGGATGGGCTGGAGAAGGCTTCAGTGGCTGGGAGGGTTTAGATGGGCTGGAGTCGGTTTTGATGGAGATCTCGGCAGTGAGAACCCAAGCACCAGGTACCAAGTACCAGGTAGAGCTTTGGATTCTTGCCCAGAAATATCTAACAAGAAAAAAATTTAAAATATTTAAAAAATTTAAATTGAATCAGGCCTGGAAAGTGACAGGGAATTTATTTTGCGTTTGTATTTCCGTCATATTAATGACAAGTTTTTGGGCTCTAATGTACAAATTTTTCCTGATTTAGCTCAAAAAACCCAGAGACGTAGGAAAGAATTCTTGGCCTTAAAACCAAGAGTTCTTGCTCTAGGGGCTACATTTCTTGTTAAATTCCCCTCAAAACGTTATGTGCTATTTCAAAATAAGAATTTTCTATTTTTTGAGCCCAAACAATTATTGGAATTTATTACTTCTAAAGAAGGTGTGGATACCATGACTAATTAGATATGACCTTCCATCTGGTAGTGAAATGGGTTATCTTATGTCGTTACTCTAATAATCTAATAGTTGATTTGATTTGATCTCCAAATATTGTGGGCTAAATAAGTTAAATATTACTTGTTTATATCTTATTTTGTTATTTTAATTTCTTCATCTCTGATCTGTATCAAGTCATCATTGTATACTTGTATTATAAAAATTCAATAAATAAAATTAAACATAAATTGAATCAGGTTGGGCAGACTGGATGGACCATTCGGGTCTTTATTTGCCGTCATCTACTATGTTACTATGTTAATTCTCTGCATGCAACGAAAACGTACGAATGTGAATGGGTATAAGACACTGTTTTATCTCTTTAGACCAGTGCATTGCAAATTGTGTGCCGCGGTGTGAGTTGCCAGCGAGGAGCAGAGGCGCGACCTGCAGGCTGTCAGCTGGCGCTGGTACCTCTCCTCCTCGCCGGTGTCTCTCCTTCTCTTCCCCGCTCCTCTTCTCCTCTGCCGGCGTAGAAATAGGCTCAAGGCTGCAGCTATATGCCCTCCACAAAGGCGCGGATGCTGATGTGCATGCATGCGACATCACTGCATCAAAGTCCGCGCACTTCCGGATGTCCTCCAGCTGCGGCACCAAGTTTAATGTGCCGCGGCGTCAAAAGGTTTGCGGGACTCTGCTTTAGACAGTCAGTTTATGGTAACATCTCTTTCTTGCCCTGGTTTTATACCATTATTTGGTCCAAACAAAAAATAATTACACTGAACACAGTTACAGATGCTGCCTGTAAGCAAAAGCCTTTAGAGATTAGACGGAGAAAAAATGGCCATGTCTGCCAGATACTACATAGCTGTCAGTACAGTGCGAGTTATCAGCTCCAGCCACGGTAGAATGAACTCAATAAGCAGAGAAACTCTCCAAGGAGACAAACTCATCCTAATTATCCCACTGCACAGTGCAAGGGCCTGACCTCATCTGAAAACTGTTTTGCAAGGCACTTCTCACCTGCTATTAAAGGGTAATTATGGCGAGCATAAGTCAAAGCTGTATCTGATCACTGCTGTCATTCTCCAGAGCTGCACAGCCGAATGGCAGGCAGGACAAACGAGCTGTGAGTTGCTGTTATTCTCCTCTCTGGCTCAGAGAATAATTAAGCTCTGTAACGCAAGGCCAGAGGTTGTGGTAAGAGCGGATAGCGTAGCTGGTTTTAAGAAAGGATTGGACAATTTCCTGGAGGAAAAGTCCATAGTCTGTCATTAAGACATGTGAGAAGCCTCTGCTTGCCCTGGATCGGTAGCATGGAATGTTGCTACTATTTGGGGTTCCGGAATCTTGCTATTCTTTAGGATTCTGAATGGAATGTTGCTACTCCTTGGGGTTCCGGAATCTTTTGTTACTCTTTTGGGATTCCAGAATCTTGCTATTCTTTAGGATTCTGAATGGAATGTTGCTACTCCTTGGGGTTCCGGAATCTTTTGTTTTTCTTTTG